>NC_044390.1:16035393-16344423 GCF_006542625.1 Nomascus leucogenys
TAGGGTATTGCTGGAACTGATGTAGCTAAAGAAGCATCTGATATTATTCTCACAGATGACAACTTTACAAGCATTGTTAAAGCAGTTATGTGGGGACGAAACGTCTATGACAGCATCTCAAAATTCCTTCAGTTCCAACTTACTGTTAATGTAGTAGCAGTGATTGTTGCTTTTACGGGCGCCTGCATTACTCAAGTAGGTGATGACTTGTCTATCAAAACTTGTTTACTTTAAATTTAAAAAGTATATTAAATGCCTTTTAAAAAATACTTAATATTTAAGCTGAAGCTTAATATTTTAGGTTAGTTGATATAAAAATATAATCCTGTTCTGTTTCTCAAGTTTTTAAACCCTAAAGGCTTCCTGAGAATTGCTGAGCCCCTGAGTAGTTGTGAATGTCTATTAGGAAACATATCTTTTCTAGGACTCACCGCTTAAGGCTGTGCAGATGCTGTGGGTAAACCTCATAATGGATACACTCGCTTCCCTGGCTCTGGCAACGGAACCACCCACTGAATCTCTCTTGCTTCGGAAACCTTATGGTAGAAATAAGCCTCTCATCTCACGTACAATGATGAAGAATATTTTGGGTCATGCATTCTATCAACTTGTAGTAGTCTTTACACTCTTATTTGCTGGTAAGAATTCAGTGTCTAATAAAGCTTCAGTTAATTGTTTCTCTTCCAAGCTAATCATCCAAGATGTTATAATGTTATAAATTTTCAAGAGCCTAAATTCTATTCCTGACTTCCCATTTATCTTTAATTTTTTCTTAATCAGTGAGTGCTTAGTAAACTTGGGGAGACAGTAAGCTAGATAGTAGGGGAGAATAAAGAGTCCTGATGTCTTATCCTGGCTCTCCACTAATTTAGATATGTGATCCTGAGATTATCACCATAGTTTTGGGAGCTTCTGTTTCCTTGTCTATAAACAAGAGAGTTGTACTAGATAATCCGAGGTTTCTTCCAGTTCCTTCCATGCTGCCATTTCAGATCAAATAAAAGGTCTAGCTAAGTTTTAATTTGTATACCTACTTGAAATCTTATTTGGTATGATAATTACAAAATAGTCATTTCTCATTCTTTCAGGAGAAAAGTTTTTTGACATTGATAGTGGAAGAAATGCTCCTTTGCATGCTCCTCCTTCAGAACATTATACTATTGTTTTTAATACCTTTGTGCTGATGCAACTTTTCAACGAAATAAATGCCCGGAAAATTCATGGTGAAAGAAATGTATTTGAAGGAATCTTTAACAATGCCATCTTCTGCACAATTGTTTTAGGCACTTTTGTGGTACAGGTGGGTAATTGGAAAAGATAGTTTCAAATTTGCCTGTTAAATGGGAGACATTAGGTAAACAGCTTGTTCTAGCAATCACTTGTGTGGAACATGTGTGGAACTACTGCCTTGGTGACATATATAGTATCATGGTGATTTAAGGTATATGTTAAAGAATATGGGAACTGAATCTCCTGTTCTCAGAAGTAAATGCCACAACCAGCTAGACAAACAGTTTTATTTCTTCCAACTATAAAGTGAAAGATATTATTTCTTAGGAAACAAAGTCAGCCAATCACATTAATTGTTTCCCAGCATTTTAGTATTCTTTTTACATCCCACATTATACCAAAAAAAAGATCAGGTTTAAATTTTAAAAAAAATTAAGACCACTTGTACAAATACATATTGAACTGTTTTCATGCTCATTGTTTTCTTGATTTATAAAAGAAAATTACTTCAGTTTTATATCTCTACTAAAATCCAGACCTGATTGTCAAATCAGTTGTAATCTAATTGGGCTACTAACAAAGCAGTTGGAAATCTATCTGTACAAGTGCACAAATTAACTTAAAAAATAGTGGAACCAAGAAGTAAAAATCACTTGAATTTGAATAAAGTAGAGCTAAAAAGAAAGGAATTGTAACTTTAAGGTTTTAAAATGTTAACTACCAAAATTATTTTTGATTTTAATATTTGGGAACTACTTAACTGCCATATCAAAGAGAGGCCTGTCAGACTCACAGGAGGGTGAATATTGTTAATTGATTCTTTTTAAAAAAATTATTTATTATTTAATTAAGATGGGGTCTTGCTATGTTGCCTAGGCTGGTCTTGAACTCCTGGGCTCAAGCAATCCTCTCACCTCAGCCTCCAAAAGTGCTAGAATTACAGGTATGAGTCACCACACCCAACCCCAGTTAATTCTTAATATTTCCGTGCACACTATTTTAGGCCTTTTAGAATAACAAGCAAAACATAAGCACTGTATTATGAATTTTTTTATATTCATCATCAGACCTCACTCTTTTCATAAAGGAGAGCAAATCTGAGATCACCTCACCTGAGTTAGCCCATATTTCATAGAACTTTCCAAGTTGCCTTTCTTCTCTTACAGTCTGTTTGTATTTATTTTAGTATGTCTAAATGTTAACTAGAAATAAACAGCTATGTGGAATTTTTTTAATATTGCGTATTTTTCCAGTAGCGTACAGTCTTTTCTACAAAAGAGTACTATATTTTGAGAAAGGCATAAATTATTTGAAGAATTGTACTAAATACAGGGGAATGTAGTTGCTTGGGGTTATATTGGAAACAGTATAAGTTATTCTTCTTGGTCATAAGAATTTTACTTTTTAGTAAGCGTAATTTAAACATGAAATACGCATGCATTAAAAACATTGGGCAGAGATTTTACTTTATTTCAGTTGTCTTTTTTTTTTTTAAGAGGGAAAGTGGACTGGAGGGGAAAGAGGAAAGATCTATTTCAGTTGTCTTATTTTCAGTTGTGACTAATGTAATACAATTCATCAGAATAGTGGTTGTTCACCTTGTTTTAGAGGACATAAATTTGATATTTTTTTAAGTATATGAATTTTAAAATTTAAGATTTAAGTAAGTTTACTCTTGATTATTCCTCCAGATAATAATTGTGCAGTTTGGTGGAAAACCTTTCAGTTGTTCAGAACTTTCAATAGAACAGTGGCTATGGTCAATATTCCTAGGAATGGGAACATTACTCTGGGGCCAGGTAAAAATTTCATCAGTTTTTGTTTAAACCTAAAGTGATTTTTTTTTTTAATTTCTAGTGTATATTTTCTTTAACAGTTTCATTACTTGATTCTAAATCGTTAACGTGGTGAGTAAAGAGAGGGGATTCAAAGATAAGTTTTTTTAATGTCGTATTAGTTCCAGTATGTCACTTGTTCATTATGATTATGCCTGTACTATAAAATACTATCCTAACTTTTTATGTAGTTTTTTTAACTTGTTTTTTAGAAGAAATTTTGTAGCGGTTGTTAAAAATGATGTATTTATAACTGCTTAGGATGCTAATATCTGTATCTTTTACTCTGTAACCTATTTTTACATTTTCAGAAAAAAATTTTTTACAAAAATGTAAAAAATACATGGCCGGGTGCGGTGGCTCACGCCTGTAATCCCAGCACTTTGGGAGGCCAAGGCGGGCGGATCACCTGAGGTAAGGAGTTCGAGACCAGCCTGGCCAACATGGTGAAACCCCGTCTCTACTAAAAGTACAAAAATTAGCTGGGCATGGTGGCAGACACCTATAATCCCAGCTACTTGGGAGGCTGAGGCAGGAGAATCGCTTGAACTCAGGAGGCGGAGGTTGCAGTGATCCAAAATCGTGCCATTGCACTCCAGCCTGGGAGAGAAGAGCGAGACTTCATCTCAAAAAAAAAAAAAAAAAAAAAAAAAAATACATTGTCATTTTGTTCTGTAATTTAATCCAGCATGCAGCATAGGAAAAACTGACCTTAGAGAATGTTTTTATAAAAGTAATGTTACCTGGAAAAAGGGGTCACAAAATGATGTTTTAAATTTGAATTCAATAGCTTTAACAGTGTATATATAAAATAAAGTGCCTGAAATAAGAGATACACCTCATATTTACTATAGGCAGCTTACTTGCAAATGCATGTCGTTTTTTAAATGTGACATGATTTATGCATTCTTCATTTTAAGCCCATTACTATAAAACTAAGTTATAGAAAATCTATACTAACATTTTCATAGATGAAGGTTAATATATATTATGGCATATAATTTGCATGAGCTAATTTATTGTCATTCTGCAAATCAGTGAAACCAGACTTTCAGGTTTTCCTTAAATTTAGCCCAATCTTTACATCTTTCTATCTCTTCTTTTTCTTAACTATGTTTCTAGATTCTGAGGTTTCTTTTCTTATCTGTTTTGAGTACCTCATTAATAGAGATCATCTTTTAAGTAAGACCCATACTAAGTGTCCCATGGTAGAACAAGCACTGTCTTTGGTGGTCAGGAGACCTAGCTTCCTAGTCACTCCATGAACAAGTCACTTTTTGTGCCTTGAAGCCTATTTCACCTTGGTGAAATGAGGTGGGTGTACTAGAAGTTCTTCAAGCAGAATTCTGTAGCTGACTACATGCTTGTTTCTCCCTGATAAACCCAACTGCTGCCTTAGAGAATGGATGTTAACACATAAGCTAATATATGTGTATTGGTGTTTCTTGTATCCTTTGTGTTTTCTAGGGCATCTGTTTTTGTTTGGCGTCATCAGTCAGTACTAATCTAATTTTAAACTGTTGCATTTAAAAAAAAATACTTAATCAACAAAACTATTTTCAGTGTAACCTTAATGATTTTTTAAAAAATTTTATACATTTTTTCTCATTGAACTCTGACAGCATTAATGAAATGTAAGCGTGTTTTGCATCTAGTAAGACCACCGGCCATTTTCATTGTATTCGAAATAAATAGGACTTTTTAAGTAAATACATAATATCAGAGCATGGTTTTACAATGTACTATCTTGAATGTCCTGATGAAAATATGAAAAATGTAATCAGGTTAATTTCCATTTAGGAAAACTTTTTATCCTTCAAACTGAAATCTTTTGTTTAGCTAAGAGAAGAATGTATTTTGCTCTGGGAGAGAGACTAATCAACAGGATCCCATTACTTCATTGGTAAAGATAGTCGGATACTGTCACCACTTTTAATACCTTTAGTATTACAGTTGATCAGCTTACCTTTACTTGATATGATTTATTTCTAAGTTCATTCCCCTGTGTTGTAGCTTATTTCAACAATTCCAACTAGCCGTTTAAAATTCCTCAAAGAAGCTGGTCATGGAACACAAAAGGAAGAAATACCTGAGGAGGAACTAGCAGAGGACGTTGAAGAGATTGATCACGCTGAAAGGGAGTTGCGGCGTGGCCAAATCTTGTGGTTTAGAGGTCTGAACAGAATCCAAACACAGGTATGGGCCTGGTAGAGAGGTAGGAGAGATGATGGGAGCCAGGGCTTTTTTGACCTGGGGAGGAGGTTCGAGTGTGCTCCTTAAACTTCCTCTCTAGCCTTCCCAACCCACAAATTGTATTCTCTTGAAAAGTAATACTGATGCCTGGAATGAGTGAGACTTTTAACTGATTATGAAAGAATGTGTCTATATGCCCCTAAGCTCCTTTTTTCCTAGCTCCCCCACCCCCCACTTCATCTCAAAATGCTATTCTTGCCTATATGCTGTGTAAAAAGTGCCTTTTTCTTTTTATATGTTGATAGATGGAATGGTCCTTTCTCTTGTTCTCTCTCTCTCTTGCTGAGCAAGCTGTCACAATCTCTGATTCCTTGCAGATGGATGTAGTGAATGCTTTCCAGAGTGGAAGTTCCATTCAGGGGGCTCTAAGGCGGCAACCCTCCATCGCCAGCCAGCATCATGATGTAACAAATATTTCTACCCCTACACATGTAGTGTTTTCCTCTTCTACTGCTTCTACTACTGTGGGGTGTGAGTGTGTGTTCCTAAGTGCATGAAATTAACATTTCCTACTTCACACACCTAACGTTTCTCATTTTCTCCTTAATGTTTGAATTCATTGTTCAGGCTTTTTCATAAAGCTTTCTTTTCGTAAAGTGGATTGAGACCTCAAAGTGTTGTCGTTGTTGTTTTATTTCTTAGAGGGCTAGATAACAGGTGGAACAATTGCAACCAAAGATTAGATGCAATCTGTGAGCTTGTCTCTGCTAACTCTGATAGTTAATATGGGGAATAAAACTGTGGCTTAGAACTTGTGAAACTACTATAAATTTTTGAGTATATGCCTTTAAACATGTTTATATTGCATGTTTCCTAAAAGCATGTGATTTGAAACTCATCTAACAGAACCAGGAAATTACATTTTCAAAGCTAAGAATAAACTTAGCATTTTGACTTTTGTCTGATTTGGAAAGTAAGTTAGTAGCCTGAAGACAAGTGTTCAGTATGTATAGCCAGTTGCTTGCCTTCTTAACCTGAACTTTGCCTTGCTTTGAATTTTTTTTGTTGTTGTTTGTTTTTTTTGCTTGTGGGGTGGTTTCAGGGGAAATCACTGTGTAAATTTAAAAAGTTTCTGTGGTATTTATGGTTTGGGGTGGTTTTTTTTCCATTTGTATAGTCAATTTAGTTAAAAATTGCATCATAGATAAGAAATGTTCTGTTAAGTTTCAGTAGAAGTAGGAAAAGTATACTATTGATTAATTGTTGAACCAATAAATGTTGTAATTTTCAATAATTGACTAAAATAACATTTTCTTTCAGGTTTTTAGTAAATAGCAAACTTTCTAAAAGCCTTACAAGCTATAAATCTTACTGAGAATTCATGGTGCATTTTCAATATATTGGAGGCATTAAAGATGTAAACCCAACCTCACCCCAAAAATTTACGGAGATACCTAAGGTTAGCCTTGAAGTAGACAGAGGCCTATCTTTTCCATTTGGTCTCCAGCCAGCAAAGGACTAGAGGAACCTTGAGAAGCTGCAGAGAGGATGAATTAAGGTAGAAAACAGTGCAGACTTTCCACTTAATGCCTGTTTGTTCCCTATTTACTTAAGTATATTTTCATTTGATATTTTTAAAAATAGTGAAACAGGCACAGTAAGAACTATCCCTGTTTTACAGGTGTGAAAACTGCCTTAGAGTTTAAATAACTTGTCTACGGCTAATAAGCAGAGGCTACATGATGTAAAGCAAAGTGTTCCAAGTGACTCTCTAACATTAAGATATTAAATTTACATACAGGGACAGCTAGAACTCTTCCTTTTAAAAACTACCTACCTGAATAAAATGGTAACCATAAATTGCCTGGCCTTATGCCTGATAAAAATGCCTCTCCCTCCCTGTATCTATGGATTTCAAACTATGCCTCTCTCTCTAGAGCTCCTTACCACCTAGCCCTAGATGGTAAATGTTCCACAAGCCTTTATGGAAGGCCTACCATATGTCAGAACTATGCTGGAACCTCCAGAACCTGCAGCCTAGTAAAGGACAAAAACAAATCATTGGAAATTTCTACATGGCAGTAAAACACAAACTGTCTTAACAGGGTCCTTAGGCTAAACCCTGGAAAGTCAAGAAAAATTGCCTGAAGGAGGTGACTGCCAAGATGACCCTTGACAGAATTCACCAAATGAGGCCTCAGTGATTATAATCCGGTACTAAAAGAGGAATAAACTAAGGGATTAATAATAGTCTGGTACTGAAAGAGTAATAAACTAAGGGAAGCTGAAATGGGAAGTAAGCATCTGTTTATACCCCACAAGAAGGAGCCAAACTAAGACTTTATCCTGATAGACCCCCTTCCCTCAAAATTTTAAATTTGAAAAATTCAAACTGACAGACAAGTTGAAAAATTAATACATGAAAATCTTTCACCTGGATTTACCACTTAATATTTTATGACACTACTTTATCTGTATATTAATATAACTTTTTTTCTGAGCCGTTTGAAAATGGCAGATACCACAGTGTTTTATCCCTAAATACTTCAGCATGTACCTAAGAATTCCCATATATAATCATACTTTATTGTCCAAGAAATTTAACATTGATACCATATTATCTAACAGACAGTTAGTATTCAGATTTCTCTAGTTGTCCCCAAAATTTCCTTTATAGCTTTTTTAATCCAAGAAATAATTATTGATAGTATGTGTGTTATGAGTCTAGTCTCCAACCTATATTCATTCCCTGCCTTTATTTTTTATGACATTGACTTATGAAAAATCCAGGTGAATTGTCTTATGAAGAGTTCTGCATTCCAGATTTGTCTGATTGATTCCTACTGATTAGATTAGCTTCATATTAAACTTTTTCGACAAGTTTATCTCATGGGTAATGTGTATCCCATTCGTTTTTATTTACCAATATTTTAAGTAATTGTTTTTTTCATTTGGGAGGGATATCAGACGGCTTTAGGTATACTATACTTATTATATTTCTCAGTCTGATTGTGTTCCAAGCTTTATATTAAATATCAAAGCAATCGTAAACTGTTCTAAGACAGGCAGGCAGACACATATATGCACACACCTCTGCACATCCACCCCAGGCTCTTTTTTTCTGATGCACAGTTACATATGAAACCTCTGAGTTTCTGAGCCCATGTGGCTAGGGGAGCTGATACTTCAGGGAAGTAAAGGTGCACTTAAGAGAGTGGCAAAGGAAGGTTTGTAGTTGTTGCTTTATCAAGGTTTGAGATGTTTACTTCTTTATGCTATGTCCTATGTTCTTGGAGTTATCCAAGGACTAAATCATATCTCGTTAATACAGTTGTCATTATACACCAAGAGTTGCAGTAATTATGTTGCTGTTACCATAAACATCTTTCAACCTTGCTGGTGGAGCATTGTCTTAGGTGGTACAGAACATCAGCCAAAATATAGAATTATGTTAATATATTTAATGAAAGATTTCATTTCATCACTGTGTTTCTGCCCTAATATGGAATAGTTTTAGAACTACCTATGGGTGTCAAATTTCTTTAACCCTTATTGGGTGACCTTGCTTAGCTAAAATAGAAGAAATAATCCATTTTGACTTTGTCAAATGCTAGACTCAAACATCTCTGAAGAGACCTTTTTCCCTTCATTTATTAGTCAGATCTTCACTCTTAACAGGTCTCTAGAGAAAACATTCTGTAGTTTTTTTCTGTTTATAAAGTATATCATTCTAACACCCGTTTTTGCCATTAGTAGATTTTTTTTCCTGAATAAATAAATACACATTTCTGGAAATGAGAAATTGAGAGAAAATTTGGTTTTCTAGGTGAAGGATCAGCAAACCACAGCTTATGGGCCAAATCTAGCCTGTTGCCTATTTTTGGAAATAAGTTGTTATTGGAATGGAGCATTGCCCATTCATTTAAGTATTACCTGTGGCAGATTTTTCACTATAAGGGCAGAGTTGTATAATTATGACAGACTGTATGACTCACAAAACCTAAAATATTTTACTGTCTGGCACTTCACAGAAAAAGTTTACCAACCCCTGTTCCAGATAGATAAGAACATTACATCAGTGGGTCTCCTTTTGAGAAAATTTAATATGCAAGTACCCAACTTTGGAAAACAATCGTAGAATTTTGTTTCTAGTTGCAAAGTATCTTTTACTGTACCATTGCAATTCTTTAAGTTAGTGCACATAGAAAAGTAGTAATGAAAACAAATTTCAGAAGTGGGCAATTTGTTGTAGAAGGTAAGATTTATTGGCTTGTGATTAGTATTTTAGAGCTCTCTCTTCTGTACAACGTTTTGGGCAGTAAACAATGTTATTTTCTGCTATCAAAAGTTAGGATGGTATTTAGAAAAATTGGTTTTGTAGGTACATGATCTTGTTTGGATTTGTTACATTTCATATATTATTTACCTTGATAATAATTTTCAGTTTCTTAAAATTCATGATTATGATAATCACTTCAGTTTTTTTGTTTACCATATATGCTTCATGCGGTATTTTTGTTTTTTTCTCTGTTGAATAATTTACTTTTACAGAATATTTTTGACATAGGAATTGAATTTTTCAGTAGGACTGAATTTTTCTTAATTCTGATAATTTCGAGGGGTATAAGTATGCTCCACAGAGTAGGTTTAAATAGATAAATAATAGGAATTGAATTTTAAAACTGGATAAAATAAATAGGCTTGGATTTTCAAAAGCCTGTAATTAAGTTTTCTTATATTTCTACTTAAATCGAATTATTATTAATATTGTTTCCTTCCTACCTAAAGTATTGTGCACAAAATTATTATTTTCCTCACAGTTACTGTACTGTGAGAATTTTACATACAGAAAGTAATAAAGATCAGAGCAGGTGTAAGCCAGCTCAGTGTCATGCCTTAGATCAAAAGTGCTTTCTTATGTTCTTTATAAGTAGAAAGTAAAACAAATCTGATTCGATGATTCCTGGTTAATCTGAGCTTTATTGTATGTATCTCGAGAACTGTTCTTTGAAAATTGAATTGCTTTCGAGCATTGCTGAGCTGACCTATTAAGGTGCTGAAACTAACCAGTCGTGGCTTAAATAGATGTGTCAGACAAAGGAAGCATTAACCCTAATCTTATGGAATGTTTTATTCAAGTGAAGTTAGTGATAAAGTAAATGTTCGTATGTTTTTGTCTTCTCTTGACTTCCAAGGAACCTGGAATTGGGAGCCCAGAAACCTAGGTTTTAAGACTCTTTAGCACTAATTAAGAGTTCCTTAACAAGTCAGCCACCCATCCTCTCTGTTGCTCAGTTTTATTATTTATGAAGTGGTTAGAAAGAAAAAATCTCTAATATTGTGCAACAAATTATTATTTTTTTTTTTTTTGAGACGGAGTCTTGCTCTGTCGCCCAGGCTGGAGTGCAGTGGCGCAATCTCCGCTCACTGCAAGCCCCGTCTCCGAGGTTCACGCCATTCTCCTGCCTCAGCCTCCCGAGTAGCTGGGACTACAGGTGCCCGCCACCACGCCGGGCTAATTTTTTGTGTGTTTTTAGTAGAGACGGGGTTTCACCGTGTTAGCCAGGGCAATCTCGATCTCCTGACCTCGTGATCCGCCCGCCTCGGCCTCCCCAAAGTGCTGGGATTACAGGCTTGAGCCACTGTGCCCGGCCAACAAATTCTTTCAGATAGGAAAAATCTTCGCAGAATTGAAGTTTTGCTAAGAAGGGATTTAATCTGACTTTGCCTGCTACCGGTGTATGTGTGTAATTGTGTGCACATATACTTGTTGCCCTCACCTTTACACTCTGCCCCTCTTAGAGCTTCACTAACTCTCAAATCTCTAACTTCTGAGTTCTAGATATTTTCCAAATTTAACATGTTTAAAAAAGTAGATTTATTTCCCCCTGATTCTTCACTGCTCACTTTTATACCCAGACTGATTACAAAGAAAAACAGAGGGAAAACACACACATACACAGAAAGCTTAACTGTTGTTCTATCTTCAGTAGCAGCAGCACCAGCAACCTTATCAAATAAGCAACATCTTCAGGATTGTCTTGAACAGTTCTCATCACCCATCAAGTTTGCTGGCTGATCCTCTAATTTGTATTCTCCTCTGTGCCTACGGGCTGTTGATACCAACAAATTTTTTTTAGGAAGTTATCTTTTTGCATTTTAAGCTTTACAGTTTGTTATTAGGACATTCAGGATACTTGCTGAATGTTCACATGTATAAAATGTGAATTTTAAGACTTCACAATAAAACACTGAATGAATTACTATAACGTTATATTTAGCAAACATTGTTTACATTCCATATGTAGAACACTACATCTTAGTAAAGGGGAAGGGGGGGAACAAGAGCAATAAAAGAAGTTGAAAAATATTTACTGCTATTCATCAGTCAAATTAAGGAACTAAAGTACAAGCAATCAAATAGAATAGAATTATAAAAGATGGTAAAGTTGCAAGACATCATAGAATAGATGCTTGCTGCTCCAAGTGTGGATCATGGACCAGCAGCTTTAGCATCACCTTGGAGGTTGTTAGAAATGCAGGACTTCAGGCCCCTGCTGAATCAGAATCTGCATTTTAACAAGATCCCCAACTAATTTATATGCACATTAAAGTTCGAGAAGCCCTGGCCTCAATACTTGTGACCTAACACTGTTTTAAGTTTGTAGTGTGCTAACGAATTTAATCTCCCACAACAACCCCGTAAGGCAAGTACCATTGCTGTTTCCCATTTTATAGTTGAAGAAACCTGTTTGACCGAGGTTCCTCAGGAGTAAGTGGCAGAGCTGGAATTTACACCGACATTTTGCTTTTGTATTTCTCAACTGACAATGCTGTACTCTCTATATAAAGGGCTAAGTGAATATGGACTAAAGCAGCTTACAAATAGGGCTTGGTAAATAAGGAAAGACAACTTGAAGGTGAGATGTGGGTGCATGGCCCTAAACTCTACATTACATTTTTTAAATGCATTCACATGTTCATTTGAAGAAATGTATTAATTTATTGATTATTGCTGTCTTATGAGATGAATTTGGTGACCACATCTTTTTTCTAGAATGTCAAAAGTGTTATTTACTTCTCTTAACAATGAGTAGATGATGTCTTTATTACTAAACAGGATTTATTAGAATCAAAGCCAAAGCAAACACTGTATTTGAATTGATACATAGTAAATGCTCAACTAGTTGGATTTTGTCTTTTTTTCTAAATCTGAATGACGCTTGAGTTAATAGCACTTAATGTCAGTGTGTGCACTGATGTTTTTAAGTTTGATTGGCCATTAATCTTTTTCATTTATACAGCAGACTGACAAGGAAGGTGAATTGTTGAGCTATCTGTTTAGGGGTGAAAATACTAGAAAACTTTTAACACTTTGTCTTCTTGGGAAATTTTTCACAGAAGAATCCCAGAGGATTTGTTTTTGTTTTTGATGTATTCTTTCCAGATAACTGTAGTAATTGATTTAAGTTTTAATCTGTTACAGAGAAAAACACTAACACTTTATAGACAAATGATAGACAAATGGCATATACTCAAATATTTATAGCTGTTTAATGGCATTTTATAGACATTTATTTGGGTTTTGTTCTTATTTTTGTTTTTAATTAAGGGAGTAGTGGGATAGATGTGAGTTCATTGTGGCATTCAGCTTATATTTGCTTGGCTTTTTCATGGTCGGTGACACCCTAATTCCTAGCATGATAAATAGTAACCCTTTGTGCTTGATTTTGTTTAACTTATTTGAGTTGTTTTCAAAATACATTCTTTTTAATTTAAAAAATCAGCTAAGCTTGTGTATGGTTAAGTTTTTGTTTTGTTTTGTGTTTGATTTGTTCTTTTAGGGAAAAAATCCTATAAAATGGCTATTAAATCTTTAGCCAATGACAATGAGATTTTCTTAATATTACTTTGAATTCTTTACCTCTTAATTCTTAGAGTATGTGGTTTTGTTGTTCTGTAGTGTCTTACTAAAATATTCATTTTTTTACAGTGTATTGCAAGTTCCACTGCATTACATGCAAATATGATTCACTCATACCTAGCTGTTTGTGGATTCAGACTCATAAATGAACCATTTTTAAGTTGTTAATAGCGTACTGACATATTTCTCTGTTTTCTGATATTTACAGATTCGAGTGGTGAATGCATTTCGTAGTTCTTTATATGAAGGGTTAGAAAAACCGGAATCAAGAAGTTCGATTCACAACTTTATGACACATCCTGAGTTTAGGATAGAAGATTCAGAGCCTCATATCCCCCTTATTGATGACACTGATGCTGAAGATGATGCTCCTACAAAACGTAACTCCAGTCCTCCACCCTCTCCCAACAAAAATAACAATGCTGTTGACAGTGGAATTCACCTTACAATAGAAATGAACAAGTCTGCTACCTCTTCATCCCCAGGAAGCCCACTACATAGTTTGGAAACATCACTCTGATTGTAAGCTGAATGTTAACACACTAGCTGCATTGTAAAGAAACAAATTGAAACTGGGTCTTTTCACATATTGTGATGGACAAGCTAGTATTCTTGTCTTTGGACTTCAACAGAAGACACACTTGTACGAATGTAGATTTATTTTTTTAAAAAAAAAAAAGCAAAGCTTTCTGCCAGACTGAGGGTGCTTTTTGGGGGGTGGGAGAAATGAACTGACAGATAAACAGTAACTCAGCTTAAGTGACCCCGTGGATCATCAGTAGTACCCAAGCATGGTCCTGAACAGTGTATTAGCAGAGCTTTAGTTTATCTCAGTCCTGGATGAGAGAGAGGGAGGAGTAAAACTGGGCAAGACAAAGAGCCCTGGATCGTTGAATTGATAGTTTAATTTCTGCTGTTGGCTGTTAATAATTTGGATTATTTATGTTTATAAATGATACAGATCTGTTTACAAGGTTTGTAGATACTTTTTTTGTTCCTGTTCATAGATGGGAAGCTTCCTTATAACTGATGCAGAGAAAAATTAGTCCTTCAAATACTGCTGTATTTTCAGGAAAAAAAAAAGGGGTGTTTCTATTGAAACTGTACTAAATTTTTGCCTACAATTTACCTTGTTAAATATTATAGATAAATTGCTAATACTAATAGCCAAATAGATAACACTAATGCTTTGTTTAAAAAAAAAAAAAAAAAACAAAACAAAACAAAAAAACATGAGCAGTGGTGTTCTAATGAAGTTATGACATCTGTCCTAATTAGTTTCTTAAATACATTTACTACTTAATGGTTTTGAAGCAACTGTTTAATTTTTAAAATTTTTGAAAACTTGCTAATAACCTTTTGTTCAGAATTTAGTAGATTGTTTAATGCAGGACATCAACTACATAATGAAAGATGCTTGAAATGCTTTTGTTATTTCAGGCAAATCAAATTAAATCAGACTATCAAACTACAAGAGAACCTTAGTCCTTTTTGTTTTTGTCTAAACATGTTAGTTCAGTGATGTCTTGGTGAACTGTGAGTGAACTGTATTGATTTTTCTAATCTTTAGAGACCTTCACACAGCATGAGGGCTGTTGGCATTTTGAAAAAGGTTAATAAGTAGAAGCATACATGTTTTCCTTTTGTTTTTGAAACTTGTTTGTAAACATAAATAAATATGCCCTTTTATTAAATAAATTCATGGCAATGTTTTTTTAAAAGACATTTCAGCTTCTTTACTCAATTTTGCATATACAGTGCATCAGTCTGTTCTCTTTGACCACAATTGGAATACATTTCAAGATGGTAACAGCCCCATGAAGTACCGCTTTAATTCCTTGCTGGTAATCTAATAGAATCAGATTAAGGAAATTAACACAATTTTGCCATTTGACATGCTCTTCATTGAATTTAGTTTGTCTAAAATAGTCTCACAGGTAAAAAAAACATAATAACAATGACCACCATTGTCTTTGATACATTTATTTTAATTCTTAAGTGGCCAAATAACAGATTAGGTAAAATGAGATTACATGAAATGGTTCTAAAATGATATATTTAGATGCAATAATTAACCATATGCTAGAATGCCCACTTCTAAGCCAATTGGATTCTTTAGCTCTCTTTTTCTTTCCTTTGTCTACCTTCTTCCCTTTTTTGCCTCTGTCCTTACCCTTTAGAAACTGGCATGTGTTAGGGCCCAGATTTCACCAGATACACAATCCTCAGGCTGACATAAAGTTTATGAGGACTGCTACTATAACTGAGAGTGCTGACCAAGCAAAGAAACATTTAGTTGATGGTGCTTGATATTTTTGGTGGGTGGGGGAAATCTTTTTCTCACCATCAAATCTTTGCAGTAATCCTCTGCAGGTCTTAGAAACACATTGGCTCTGTCAGCATTTGTTAATTGTACATTTATTCATCAGGTATTTATAGTGAATCATACTGTAAAAAAGAGGTAGCATGATATGCTGGAAAGCATATTAGACTAGGAGTCAAGACCTGGTTTCTAGTCTTGGTTTTGCCATTAATGTGCTGCATGATCTTGGGAAAATCATTTACCCTAAATAAGGGTGGTGGACTATCTTGAAGAACCCTTTCAACTCTAAAAATTGACCCTATCAACTGGAGAGCCTATAAGGCATAGGGAATAGAGAAAAGGGAATGTTTTCAGTTTTCTTTTTTATTTTGGTTATGCTTAAATATGAATGTAATTACCAAAAGATTTAGAAGTGCATGTGCTTTGGAGGATTTGTATTGAGCTTTTACAGTATTCATTTTTCAACTCAAGGCAATGGCTTTCTACACCAACTCTAATCCATAAACGGGTCTTATGACATCCATGAAGTAGTAGCAAGACATGCTTAGTGTGTATTTCTCTCTTTGAGACACTGTAATTTCTACCAGAAATTTCCAGAGCATTATGTAAGTAGAAAAAAATGCAAGCAAGCTGTTAAAGATCTTGGATCCCATTATATAGTATGTATAGCTGAAATCTGTAATTCAATCACTTTTTCTCTTTTATCCTCTAACCAAAAAATTGTTTAATTTTGCATCCCAAATGTTTTTAATCTTTGTATATTTTTTAAAAATCCTTTTCTCCTCATCATTGCCTTTTTTGTGGTTGTAAATAGACTTACTTGCACTTTGAAGATGAGTTACTCCTTGTCATCTTACAAATATGTGATATGGTAATTTTCATAACATGTCAGTTTTGAACCAAGAATTGGTGATTTGTTTATAAGAAAAAAACTGGCTTCATTTCTGTGAAATTGCTCTTTGAAAATTTCTTTTTACACGTGTAAGCCAACTGAGATACCGTGATGGTGTTGATTTCTTTCAATGATGCTTACCATCTATTTTAGCCACTGAGCCTTTTATTATTTGTCTATTTGTAAAGTTTATTTGTCTTAACTCATTTAATAAATATACTGTTTATCTGTTTCTGAATGGGGACTGAACTTTTTGGATATTGATATTGATTTGAAAATATTTTGGAATTTTTTCTACTTGAAATTTTAGAAATCTAATTGAAAATTCTATAATGTACTTGAAATGTTATGGTTGTGTTACAGTGAATCACTCTTCTAATAATATGCATGATCTTGCCTCTAAAATGAGAGTGGGTACATTGTCCCTACTCTCCTACCCACTGTCCTCAACCCTTATAGCACAATAGATCATTTCTGCAGTCTGTGGGAATGTAATCTGCTGGTTTTAGTACAGATTAGTTTTTCACATTAGCTGTAAGAGCTTATTTTTATTTCATTATCCATACTTGTCAATACCAGTTATCTGAACTCTATGGTAAAAATTAATAAAATTACCCTTAGTTGTTTTTTATAATAAGTTATTAATATAAACTAGCAACTTTGTTGAAATACTGAGTAAACTCTAAATGATGAATACCATATTTTTCAGTTAGTATAAATCATTAGTAAATTATTGAGTATACTTAAGTACCATATTTGTGACATGAAAGATTTTCCATTTTGTCAAATTGGGTTTTATATATATATTATGTATTAGAATTGAATTTTGAATTAAGTTCTCTTTGTAAAAATTAGCTGAGAAAGAAAGGGGAGTTTAAGCCTTTGCATGTTGACATTGTTCCTTCCCCATGCCTTTAGGATCGTGTCTTATTGCAGCTGCCTTCTTTCTTTAACCTGTGCTACTCTAAGACTCTTATGCTCAAACCCCCATCAACTTTTATCTTTTTTAATTAGTCTATTAACACTCATTTGTAGGCCAAAATAAAAGATACTCTTAATAGCATAATTATACTACCTCACTAAAAATCTGAAAAATAATCTTTCTTTTAGAATAAGTGTTTTTATACCATAAAGACTGTTTCATGTGGTCAGGAAGTTGATAGTTGTGTTTCTGTACTTTTCTCATCAGTATGTGTCACAAAGGAAATTACCAGACCAGGCATTGTGGCTCATGCCTGTAATCCCAGCACTTGGGGAGGCCAAGGCTGGACAATCATTTGAGACCATCCTGAGCAACAAAGCTAGATCCCCATCTCAACAAAAATAAAAATAAAAAATTATCTAGTGGTGGTACCTGCGGGTAGTCGTAGATACCAGAGTGGCTGAGGTGAGAGGATCTCTTGAACCCGAGTTCAAGGCTGCAGTGAGCTGTGATCACACTACTGCACTCTAGCCTGGGAAAGAGTGAGACCCTGTCTCAAAGAAAAAAAGGAAATTGCCTTTATGCAAATAGTTTCTTTTTCAACGGATTGATAGCTTTACCCCTTAAACTCACCATTGAGTTTGCTTTTATGCTTTACGTCTAAGAACTGTTTAACATTTTTCCTACTAAAGTATTTCAATAGACATATTAAATCTGTATTCTGTTAGTTCAAGGTATCGTTGTTGAACAGTATAATAATTGTTCCAAAGTAGGGAATCAAAGTTAAGAAAATGTGCATACGTGCTTATACAGAATCAGTCTCTGGCACAACTTCCTTAACCACCACTACATCCTAGGAAAACAAGTTCCCAAATCAGTAACACATAGTCTGGATTTGGGTTCAGTGCAGGGAATCCCTAGGATTAAGGATTCATTTTTTCCAAATACGTTTTCAGGTCATTAGTTATAAGCACTGATACTTTCGTTAGCTATTATTAAAAGGGACATGTCACAACATAAATTAGTATTTACAGAGTACTGGGTATATACTAAGCACTTTACATGGATTATGTAAGCAACCTGGTAAACATTCTGCCATTTTACAGCAGGGAAATAGGCCTAAAGAGTTCAGGGTAACTTGCTCTAGGTCACATGGCTAGGTAGTAGAGCTGGGATTCACACTTGAGGCAGACCATTTCAAGAGGCCAAACTAGTAGCCACTGGTCTTTACTGCAGGACTAGCATCTTGTTAACCTGAATCAGGGCCCAAATATTTGAACAGTTAAAAATCTCTGCCTGACTAGCATCTTGTTAACCTGAATCAGGGCCCAAATTTTTGAACAGTTACAAATTTCTGCTTAACTCTTAAGCGTTTCCATTATTGCACTTTTCTGGTATCAAATGCTTCTGAGAGGATCTTAAGAATCTTCACAGCCTTCCTGGGATAGCTCAAAAGACTGAGGCAGAATCACCTATTAAGATGTATAATCCAAGCTTTCCTCATGATCAGACTTCCTCTAGCCAAAGAGTCAAAGATAAACTCGGTAGAATGGTGCTTTTAACAGCACATTTTGAATAGAGAATTTCATTATTTAGTGCTTTTAAGATGGGTATGTTTATTCAAAGTCTTATAGATAGCCCAATAATTTAACCTGTTGCTTTGTTTCCTAGATAGTTTGGAATGAAAATATAACATTAGTGAGGCACTCTGCATCTCTGCATTTTTTGGTTTTAAAGCTTATGAGACTAGGGTGTTTTACTTTCAATTAACTTTTTATTTTGTGAAGAATTATTTTGTCCTTAAACAGTATTTTCTTTGATGAGAATTCTTTTTTTTTTTTTTTTGGAGATGGAGTCTCACTGTCACCAGGCTGGAGTCTCACTGTCACCAGGCTGGAGTGTGGTGGCACGATCTCAGCTCACTGCAATCTCCTCCTCCTGGGTTCAAGCGATTCCCCTACCTCGGTTTCCCAAGTAGCTGGGACTACAGGTGCACACCACCACGTCCGGCTAATTTTTTGTATTTTAGTAGAGACAGGGTTTCACCATGTTGGCCAGGATGGTCTCGATCTCCTGACCTCTCCGCCCACCTCGGCCTCCCAAAATACTGGGATTACAGGCGTGAGCCACCGCACCCGGCCAATGAAAATTCTTAATGCTGTAATATTTAGTCCTATTGCACATTGGATTTTAAATGATCTGTTTTTAAAATAAGAAAATTGTTGCCATTTTTAAACTACTGTCTTGATACCATTTTATATTAATGTTATTTGCTTTGTAAATTGTTCCCCTTGGTCTGTAAAAATTAGGTGCCGATTTTTATAATCTTAAAGATATCTTTGTTAAGAAAAAGTATCTTAAAACATTGTCCTGGAGGGGAGGTGGGCAAAGTGGTGATTTGGGAAGGTTTTGGATGTGTCGGATGGATTGGTGATTGAAGAGACTGAGGATAGAGATGTAAACAGAACAGTTAAAACATTGAGTTGTACAGGCCTGGGGTACAGAGGGAATAGACTAGGATAATAACAGCAAAAGTAGAGAGAATAGAAAAGAAAGAGTACTTGAAAGCACAGATGAAATATTTGTAGCAGGCCGGGCGCGGTGGCTCACGCTTGTAATCCCAGCACTTTGGGAGGCCGAGGCGGGCGGATCACGAGGTCAGGAGATCGAGACCACAGTGAAACCCCGTCTCTACTAAAAAAAAATACAAAAAATTAGCTGGGCGTGGTGGTGGGCGCCTGTAGTCCCAGCTACTCGGAGAGGCTGAGGCAGGAGAATGGCGTGAACCCGGGAGGCGGAGCTTGCAGTGAGCCGAGATTGCGCCACTGCACTCCAGCCTGGGCGATAGAGCGAGACTCCGTCTCAAAAAAAAAAAAAAAAAAAAAAAAAAAGAAATATTTGTAGCAAAACAGGAAACCTAGTTGATGGCATTTCAAGGCATCATCTACTTTTGGATTTGTTAGCTACTTGTGTGTAGAATGAAAGAACATTTAATTAGGTGACCACTTAATTGGCAGAATGATTGGATTAAATATCAGTCTGGTAGTGGTTTCAAAGCATTGTTTACAGATCTTGTCCATGTCTTTCAGATTTTCTGTGAAACAGTTGTTTCAATAAGGAAGTAGAAGGAAAGCTTGTCACTGTCTTGGGCAGCATTAAGCTGGGAAGGGTTGAGAATAAACTAGATGACAAAATCAGGAGTCAAACTGATATGTGATGAGATGACTAAAACAATAGTTTAATATAGATAGATGTAAAATCCTGCTCTTTGGGACCTAAAGTCAGAAACAAAATGACAAGAGGAGGCAGATGTCTGCTAAAATGTGGAAAAACTATAGGTTTGGTTAACAGAATGGAAAAGGTGCATTCTAGAGTCCTGAATCCTGGCCTTGAGGGACATAGGAAGGTTTGGAATAAATGCATTGAGGAATGTTCCTGAAAAGAATAAGAGACAAAAGCTAGTTTGAGCAACAGTGAGGAAAACCAGGACATTAGTATACATTTTGCCCACCAGCAAGACAGATAAACTAAAACTGAAAACAGGTATGAAGTTGAAGGTGGCTCAGGTTTAGGTACCAAGGTAACATAACCTAAAGAAAGCAAAGCCATCTAGGTCAGTCACAACAGGAGCGAGGTGGCCAACTCGAGTAAATACCTCCAAGAAGCTATGAATGGCTCTTCATTTGCTCCTTAACAACTCTAACCTCACATAGTTGTCACTTCCCTCTCTTTTTCCATTGCTATGAGCACATTATATGTTCACGTGTTCTTCCTGCCCCTGTAAATTCCTCGAGGCCCCTTTTGTACTTGTATCTCTTCACAGTGCTTGCACTACCCTGCCTCTCCTTCCTCAACACAACAGATGTGTAAAAGAAGGTGCTTTTTTCTGCCCCCCCAAAGGAAAATCACCTCTCTGGGAGGGTGTTGAGGCTCAGAGTGAATCTCTGAGGTGTGGAAGAGGCAGTATTTTTTCGTAGCAGTTCACCAGAACTGGGTTCTAAACGGTTCCAACTCTTATACCAACTTTTAATATTTTGAGCCCTCAGTTTCCTCAACAGGAATATGAGTATTGTGATTTCTGCCCTGCTTTAGAAGCTCAGATGAACTTGAAAATGTGAAAGCACTTTTAACAATTACAAAGCACAGTATAAGGTAAGCCTATTGACTGAGCAACTGAAACCTGTGAAGAACTGTTCCTGCCTCCTCTAAGAAATTTGGCTTAAATAAAAAATTTCAGAGTTGAAAAAGACCCTTAAGTCCCAACTGGGCCATAAATACCCATGCATTATGAAGGTTACCCGGGAGATTCATCTCATTAGAATAATAGTGTTTGCGTCCATTTCCATTTTTTCTGTTTTTAGTCAATTTTCCCTTCTAAAAAGCAGGTTGCTTTCCTCTGGGTGGTAAATAAATGAGGGTGCTAGTGATCTAGTCACACAGTTTTTTATTATTTATCATTTAGCTGAACACTAGAGCTGCTCTGATGGTTTGAGACCATTACTAAGTTTTAATTGGTCTTTCTGTTCCCAGCTATATCTTTATTCCCATAATAAACCATGGGATAGATCAGTACTTCCCAAACTTTGCTGTACATTGGTGTCACTTGGGAGAACTTTAAAACATACTGGTGCCAGGCTCCCAGCTCGGGCATTGTAGTTTATGGTGTGGCCTGAGGGAGCACTGACACTTAAAATTTAATTCCCAAATGATTCTAATATGCAGCCACACTTTGAGAACTACTGAGTAAAACAGAGGGAAGCATTGAGAACCACAATGATGAAATGCAAGAAGTTAGTGAGCATAAAAGAAAGTATACAGGTGAGTGTATTAAACTTAGGTTTTTGTTCTTCTTTTTAGAGACAGGTTACAGTCCTAGTTCACTGCAGCCTCAAACTTCTGAGCTTAGGTGATCCTCCTGCCTCAGCCTCCTGAGTAGCTAGGACTACAGGTGCATGCCACCACACCCAGCCATTTTTTTTTTTTTACTTTTTATAGAGAGGAGGCCTCACTATGTTGCCTAGGCTGTTCTCAAACTCCTGGCCTCAAACAATCGTCTCATCTCAGCCTCCTGAAGTCTGGGATTACAAGTGAGCTGCTATGCCCAGCTAAGCTTAGTTTTTTTGTTTTTGTTTTCATTTACTGTTATTAAAAACCTGAACTTTTGGTGGAAGTTTACTTATACCAGGTTGAAAACGTCTTTATCTCATTTTTTTAGAAAAAAATTATGAACAAATTTAAAATAAACTACTTGGTCCTATGAAAGCAAAATTAAAGGATTTCTTTTTTTTCTTTTTTTTTTTTTTTGAGATGGAGTCTCGCTGTGTCACCCACGCTGGAGTGCAGTGGCACGATCTCCGCTCACTGCAAGCTCCGCCTCCTGGGTTCACGCCATTTTCCTGCCTCAGCCTCCTGAGTAGCTGGGACTACAGGCGCCCGCCACCACGCCCGGCTAATTTTTTGTATTTTTACTAGAGACAGGGTTTCACCGTGTTAGCCAGGATGGTCTCAATCTCCTGACCTCATGATCCGCCCGCCTTGGCCTTCCAAAATGCTAGGATTATAGGTGTGAGCCACTGCGCCTGGCCAATAAAAGGATTTCAAAATCAGGTCATGAAAGTTTACTTTTAATTTCTAGTCTCTCTATATTTTTTGCGCCCAGCCTGTGACCAAAGCCATCTAGTCTGTATTTATACAGTTTCAAAATCACACAGTACGCCTTTTTAAAGTTTATTTCTAATATATTGTACTTTTTGGCACAGTTGAAAGTAAACAGCATGTATCACTTGGCAGGAAAATGTCAGATTTTATGATGAATATTTAAAGTATTTATATTTAAGAGTATACATCTTTAAAATTAGATGTTTATATAAAATCACCTTGTGCCTGGGAAAAATTACTAGTTGATTTTTTTGTTGTTGTCTCTAAGAACAATTTCTAAGTCAAATTGGTCAAAAAATATTGGCTCCAGCCATACACTCACTTAACCTCTAAAAGATCCCAATAGCATACCCAACTGGCCTGTACCATATCCAACTATAGTTACAGTGCACAAACTGACTTATTGAGCCACTGTTCTGGATCACTTGCTTTTGTATTTTACCCCAGTAAGTCATTATAACTCTACTCCTCTCTTATAATAAAGAAGTTAAAGTTGCCTGTGACCACACAACTAGTTAGTATCATCTGGGATTTGAATCCAAAATTGTTCAACAACCGAACTCATGACCATTTTGCTGTATCTGAAATGGTATATCAGAAATGACTTGGTCCAGACGCTCTTAAGTTTTAAAATCCTGGCTGGGTGCGGTTTCTCACACCTGTAATCTCAGCACTTTGTGAGGCCAAGGCGGATGGATCACCTGAGGTCAGGAGTTCGAGACCAGCCTGGCCAACATGGTGAAACCCCGTCTCTACTAAAACTGCAAAAGTTAGCTAGGCCTGGTGGCAGGCGCCTGTAATCCTAGCTACTTGGGAGGCTGAGGCAGGAGAATCGCTTGAACCCGGGAGGCAGAGGTTGCAGTGAGCTGAGACCGTGACATTGCACTCCAGCCTGGGGGACAAGAGCAAGACTTCGTCTCAAAAAAAAAAAAAAAAAAAAAGCTTTAAAATCCTATCAAACCAGATTTTCAGATATATAAAGGCAGCTTGCAAGTCCCTCAGCCTCCAAACTCCATTCCTGTCTTCTCTTCCTTGCTCAACATCTCCAGTTTCTACAACTGTTCTTCAAGAACATAGAACATCCTAGTGGGGTGCCCATATGTCCCAGTTTGCCAGGGTAGACTTGGTATGCAAGCCTGCCATCCCACTGTAATTAAGAGCGATCTGGGCTAGGCGTAGTGGCTCACACCCGTAGTCCTAGCACTTTGGGAGGCAGAGGTGGGCAGATTGCATGAGCTCAGGAATTCAAGACCAGCCTGGACAACATGGTGAAACCCCGTCTCTACTAAAATACAAAAAATTAGCCAGAAGAATCGCTTGAACCTGGGAAGCAGAGGTTACAGTGAATCGAGATCGTACCACTACACTCTAGCCTGGGCAACAGAGCGAGATTCTTGTCTCAAAAAAAATAATGTTTTCAAGTTGCATCATCATTTCTATCCTTTTTCTCCAATGTGTCTGTATCCCTCTGCAACGTGGCAACTGTTACTTTGAAATTGTGAAATTTAGAATTCTGCTATGACAAGTGGAAAATTGAGAAAAGACACAGCGCCACTTTTTGTCATCATATAGGTGACAAGGAGGCTCCCAAGTATATCCTGCTAATAGGAGTTGCTCTCAAAAGTTAATCTCAATGAAGTCTCCTAAAGTCTCTGGCAAAGAAAACTGCTGCAATCCCTTGTACAATTCTCCAGACTAAGCTGTTTGGGGGAAGCCTACCTTTTTTCAGCCCGAAGTTCAGGAGACTGAGGATGTAACTGGGGACATGATCATTGATTCAAAGGTGATTGCTTAAGTATCTTAAAAATGTATAGAGCTAATCTGAGTACCTGCTTAAATTTCAAAGAAGCTCTGTGGCTTTTTTCTTTCATTTTTTAAAGGATAAAATTTACTCGCCAGAAATACATTGTGAGTCAGACATCCCTTTGAGGACAGCATCTAATAAAATGACTGGCACACAGGTGATCAATTAATGATTTTAAATGAATGAAATCAAGTTCTTTTAAAAAATGCTTTCCTACATGATTTTAATAGCAAAACAAGTAATAATAGAAGCTCATTTAAGAGTATTTTAGTGTATCTTCATGATGAAATAATATGCAGTTACTAAAAATGTTTTTTAAAACTTTAAAAATCATGCGTTTCATGGCCTACTCTTCATTCAGCATAATACTGTAAATATTTCCATGTAAATATTCTGGATGTAATGCTGCACAACGTTGTGTGGGTTAGGACATGTTATTCAGTCCCTGAGCTTTACCTTAACTTTCATCTGTGAAATGAGGCTAACAGTTTATCTGCCTATGGTAGCTCAGTGTTACTGTGATGATCAAATGAGATGGAGT
The DNA here is from genome assembly GCF_006542625.1 of Nomascus leucogenys. Taxonomy (NCBI): domain Eukaryota; kingdom Metazoa; phylum Chordata; class Mammalia; order Primates; family Hylobatidae; genus Nomascus; species Nomascus leucogenys. The sequence goes on from NC_044390.1 coordinate 16,060,716, forward strand.
CAGAAAATCCTGGCACAGAGCATAGCCTGTAAAAGAGACTCAGTAAACATACTGTGGTGAGAAAGAAAAGAACTTTCGGCCGGGTGCAGTGGCTCATGCCTCCCAGCACTTTGGGAGGCCGAGGCGGGCAGATCACCTGAAGTCAGGAGTTCAAGACCAGCCTGGACAACATGGCGAAACCCTGTCTCTACTAAAAATACAAAAATTAGCCAGGCATGATGGCATGCACCTGTAATCCCAGCCACTCAGGAGGCTGAGGCAGGAGAATCGCTTGAACCTGGGAGGCAGAGGTTGCAGTGAGCCAAGATCGCACCACTGCACTCCTGCCTGGGCAACAGAGTAAGAGACTGTCTCAAAAAAAAAAAAAAAAAAAAAAACTTTCATTGATGAAATGTTACTAGCAAGTTATTTAATATGTGCTGGCCCTAGTACAATGAGAGAGGCAAAGTAATGGCTTGGCCAGAAATGGTAATGGCTCACAAGGTTATTTTTGTTTGCTTGTTTGTTTTTATGTTTTTCATTGTTTGGCTACATTGAAAATTAGATTTCACCAAAAACATCCATATTTTTTGGCATCTGGCAGCATTAGGCCTTCATTCCCGTGTAACAATAACCTAGTGCTTTTCCTACCCTCCAGTTTGCCACGGTCCCCAGCACTCCCTCTGGTCTCTGTGCCACTGTCATTTATCAGTATTGGTGGCCATTTATTATTGTTTCTGTAATGGTAGAACTAAGAAGAAAGTGAAATATTTTTGTTGCTATCAAATGTGAAATAAGGAGACATTTAAAAGGATTTACTTTAAAAAGAAATTCTCGTCACTCTGGTCATCTTCACTCATATTTTACCTGCATGACTCCATAGGCATTTATGTGGAAATTGTAACCTCTTATAAAGTTTTAGAGCCATAAGGAACCAGCACTTTAGACTAGACAGTCATACTTTTCCTGGCATAGACCAATGAGTTAAGACTAATCACGCCTCTCCTGGTATAGATGAGTGAGTTAAGATTTCTGAGAAATTACAACTTGCCCAAGATCCTAGTTAAAAATAAAGTTAGGGCTGAATCTAGATGTAGAGTGTTGTCTTTATATTAGGTATTTAGAAGTTTTATTTTTTACCTTTATTTTTAAATAATGAAAATTAGTGTAAATTCTCTTTAGAGTAAACAAACCTTCCAACAACTCTCCCCTCTACAAAATACATATGTAAGTCATGGCTTTCTAAAAGTAGATTTTTAGCACTTTCTGACAACTTCAAGAAACTTTTTAGCTTAATAAGCTTTAGTTTTGCCACAGTGTTTGCAGCAAATTTATTTAAAGAGACCATCTGAAAAGTATTGAATTTTGTGTTACTGGTTTTCCTTTTCTCAAAACTGAAGAACCTGGGCAGAACTTGTCCATTGAAAGCAACACAACCTTGACCCTTGGATCTGGAGATTTCTGGAAGTCGTAAATTTGATTTGGTCTATCAGGAAGAGACTTCACAGTGGCTCTCGATTGCCTGTGGAACTGGAAAACCCACAAATAATAGATTCACTTTGGTAGATAATTTCAGTCTTCTCCAAAATTACTTAATGCAAATAACAAATGAGCAAATTATTTTGTTTTTGTGCTTTTCTTCTTCCCCTCTCTGGTTTCTGGAAAGGGAAACAGCCCAAATAAGTTGGAAAGCAGATAACATGGGTAATTGACAATTGGATCTGTACTAATTAAGTCATTATTAGTATGTATAAAAATGTAAAGCTCTTTTGAGGCCAGGTGCGGTGGCTCACGCCTGTAATCCCAACACTTTGGGAGGCTGGAGCAGGCAGATCACCTGAGGTCAGGAGTTCAAAATCAGCCCGATCAACATGGAGGAACCCTGCCTCTACTAAAAATACAAAATTTAGCTGGGTGTGGTGGTGTGTGCTTGTAATCCCAGCTACTCAGGATACTGAGGCAGGAGAATCGCTTGAATCCAGGAGGCGAAGGTTGCAGTGAGTGGAGACCACGCCACTGCACTCCAGCCTGGGCAAAAGAGTGAGACTCTGTCTCAAAAGTAAAACAAAATAAGATAAAGCTCTTTTGATATTTACCATGAGACTAATTGAATTCATTTGAAAATGGACCCAAAAGGAATTATAGCTAATAGCTCTACTTTAAAAACATCTTAGCTTTTTACGCTTTCTCTTTTGAAACATTGCTTTCAGCATTGAATTGGTAACCACTTTATATGGGAGATTTTGTGTTATATTTGTTGTGAAATATTCCCAAATATAAATATCTTTGGTGTTTATTTCAGATTATAATAATCTATGCTCACTATTAAGCTGGCAAAGTATATAATGACAAAGAAAACTACCATTAAGCGTATCACACAGACTTAAAATTTTGGTGTATATATTTGGAAGCTTGTGTTGTGTGTGTGAATACCATCATTCACATCTAGCCAAACCATTGGAACTGTACACAGCTGCGGTTTCAGATATATAACATTCAGTTGATGGATTTAGGAATGGCCCACTGCAATTTAAATTGCAAGGTAGGACGAGAAACACTTTTTAAAAAAGTTTGCATATATGAAGGTATAAGGCATGGGCCATCAATCTCTGACCAGGCTGGCTGAGAGGAAGAGAGCAAAGGACCTTGGTTCACAATGAGGCTGTCCCTGAGAAAGAAAGAAGTGAGAGTGAAAATGCTGTGTGATTAATGTCCTCAGCAACTGTATGGGAAGTCTGTCTTCTTTCCAAAAGGGCTATAAAATGAAATATAATAAGGAGTGGCCCAAGCCATTCTTCTGTGAGACCCCCAAAAGTGGAGAGAAGGACATAAACAGAGAAGCCATTTCTCCATCAGTCAGAGAGAGGGAGATGATGTAGGCTAAATAGGCAGTGCATCAAATGACAGTAGTCCCAAGGGGCGAGTGTGGAAGACCCAAGTTGAGTGGCAATGGCAAGGCAGTGTTGTAGTAACAAGCAGCCTTGTCACTCTAATAACTCAAAGTGATGCTTTGGATTCTGTTTCAGAAACCATTGCACGTCTCCCCTATGCAGGGACTATGCTAGGCAGAAGGGAAACCAAGAATCCCCCGTAGGAACAATTATAATACCACACTACGTGCAATAATGATGTCAAACAGGGTATGTTGGAGGGTTAACTTCAACAAGCATGGGGGCCCAGGGTTAAAGAATATCTAACAAAGTCCATGGGCAAGAACAGAGATGGATGAGGTTTTGCCATATGGGAAAAATGGGGACAGTCCATACTGAAAACAGCTGGTACAATGAAGCAGGAGAGATAATGATATTTCTTCATGATCTACAAACTCATAAGGTAAGCAGTAGTGCTGAATTCTCTATTCTTTCAGATTTATTGAAGTACAGCTGTTTAAAATATAGTAAAAATCTCTCTAACACAAGCTAATGAGAAAGCCTTATCTGATTAACCAGATTATTGGAGATAAGGGATTCTATCGCTTTTAGATATGTAAACGTCATTTAAATGGAGAGAGTAGCTGTGTTTGATACTAAGAGTTTTGGAAACTGACAATGAAACATTGGCTTATAAATGGGTGCTTTTGACGTTGTTTTCTAGCCTTTAAACCTTTCCCCTTACAATCTTGATTATGCTGTAAATTTGCTAAGTTAACTTTCCTTTTTCTTTCATCCAAAGCAAAATCCTGAAAATGAATAGTAAGTAGTGTGCTATTTTGTGCAAAATAATACTGATATTTTGGTTAGCAAAATGAAATAACATACCTGAAATAAATAATATACCTAGTAAATTTGTACTCATGGGTCGATTTGATGACAGAAAGGAAAAGAAAGCTTAAAGATAAATATCTCTAAAGTTATGCTTTCAATGCCATCTGTACAAACTTCACGTCAAGATCTAACAGAAAAAAAAAAAAAAAAAAACTCTGTCTTATGCCAACACAACTAATTCCATGAAGTCTGGATCATCACAAAACTCAAATTGTTTTATGATTTCTTTTTTCCCTGTCTTTTAACTGTACAGTACATTTTACTGTATATACAGTTTTATGGAATGTGGAGGCAGCATCTGATGTAATATTTTCTGTTCAGACTGTTTACTTTGTAGTCAAACATTCTTCAAAAACACTTTAGTCTCCCCTCCCCTCACCCACTCTGATTTTCCATTCAAGTCTGTCAGTTCCTATTTAGAAAGGTTAATTGACACCTGGAGTCTCAAAGCCTCTGATACAGAAGCAACTTTTGCCATCCTTAACACATTTCTTTGAATTTGCTGCCAGGTCTTATTCTACATGTAAATATTTAAGTGAGTTAGTAAAATAAAAATAAAAATAAATTAAAAAAACTTTTTTAACAAGAGTGGGAAAGCAAGGGTACCATAAAGTAATTTATGACATGAGAAAATGAACTTTCATTTCTGCATACTTCTTTTTGCAAACTTCTTGGTTATTGTCAAATTTGCAGATGTCTTTCTTACTGCTCTTCATTAAACTTTCAGCCTCCTGTGGAATTGCTGAGTCAACCAGGAGATAATGCAACACATTTGCAGAAGCCCATTCTGTTTTAATTATCTCCCCTTAATGTCACCAAGGAGGTGGGGTTGAGAGGGCCCTTTGCTGTGACCCTTAACTCTTGAAAAGTGAGTATCTTCTTATAAGAGCCAGCTTTGAGCAGTTCACTTCGGACTGCTGACATGTTTTTTACCTCTCCAAAAAGCAGAGCCTGCTTTGGAATGCAATGGAAATAACCCACCACAGAAGAAATAGTCTGTAAACCGAAGAACTTACTGTGAATGTTGGCTTTTTGCCACAGCCTCCTGCAGGGAAGGAAGAAACCTTGTCTCTTTCCACCACCTCACTTCCTCTTTCCAGCCAGTGGTCACCCACCAAATTTAGACAGGAGGAAGGCCCTGAGAGGAGAGCCAGGCCCTGCGCTTACTGGTCCATGCCTGAACTGTCCAATTGGAATATAATGTGAGCCACAAAAGTAATTTTTAATTTTCTAGTAACTGCATTAAAAAAGTAAAAAGACACAGATGGAATTAATAATATATTTTAACCCATCATATCCAAAATATTGCAATTTCAACATGCAATCAATAGGAAATTTAACAAGATATTTTTGCATTCTTTTTTTAATGGAGTCTTCAAACTCAGGTGTTTATTTTACACTTACAGCATATCTCAATTCAGACATTAAATTTTCATTAGAAATACATGTTTGGTTGTTTAACTTTCAAAGCCAGGCAGCTTTGGACTGGGGAGATATTAAGTGGTTGAGAATCCATTAATCAAGTAGTAATTTGATTCCCATTCTGCTGTCTTTCTTTTTGTATACAGGGTCCTGAAGAATGAGCTCAGAGACAGTCTTGCATATTCAAGCATATCTGAGTTATTGTATATCACACTTATGATATACTAAAATTCCTTACCCTTTACAAACTCATGGTGGGGAAATACCTCCCTGGGGTTTCAGTCCTAGGAATTACTATGTGTCTCACAATGGCATGTTTGCTTTATCGCTTCAACACTGAACCATCTAAAGGAATCACTCCTTGGCTGGTCAGAATTTTCAAACTAGGTTTACAACCCTCGGCTAGCAAGTAGACTAGGATTCGTGTATAATATATACCAGCTTCCTCTGACTTCACCTTTATTTCCTACTGCAGTGTCCCCACTTAGCCCATGTGTTTTCTTATAAGCAACTTTATATTTCTTTGGGGAAGAAAATCTTGGAGAGGGGTGTGAGCAAACCTCACCCAGATCATACCACTAGTCAGCTTGACGCTTAAAAGAGGAATTCTTATTTGCTGAATTACTAGAGTTAAATCTGCAATATTTTGTAACTCTAAGTCTTTAGTCTCTGCTTAAACAAATATATCATCAGCTTTAAGAATCTGATAAGGTAGACATTTTATATAGTACATAATTCTTGTGATTTTTGTCAAGTTTCCTTATGAGAAAAATAGAACTTTCCTTGGGCTGTCAGAATAATATAAGACAGCTTGAGATTTTTTGCCTTGAGTTTGCGTGGGCAGGAAATTTATTCTTTGCTTGGTACGTCTTTGAGCCGCACACAGCTGTGTAAGATCTCAGTTCTTTACAAATTGCTAATAAAAAAGATAATGCCAACATTTGCACTCTTCTCAAAAGTCAAACGCTGAAGATTTAAATCAAGATTTCTGGATAGAAAATCTTAATCTTTTGAGTCATGTTGCCATGCTTTTAAATTCACTTCCTAACACTGAAGGGAACTAAAATTAGAATTTGGAATAAGCCAGAAGCAATGAAACAATTTTCTCATTCATCTAACATGTACTTACTAAGCATCTAATCTATGTCTATGCATTTAGAAATTTTTTAAAATGACAACATGGGTTTGATCTCCAAATACAGGACTCAATTAAGTTTTGGCCAGAGAGGAAGAAGATAATTAATATTGGTTGTGGCCTTACTATGTACCAAGCACTTGGTTAGGCTTTTTATAAATGTTATGATGTAAATATTATTGATCCCATTTTACAGATGAAGAAACATGCTACACAACCAGTGAATAACAAAATAGGAGTTGAACTGCAGACTGATTCCAAAACCCACTGCATTATACTACTTCCTACAGTTTAAATTTTTTGCACTTGGCTAGAAAAAGCTTTTCACTCTAGTTCTTACAAATGTTCTCATAAACATTTTCAATTTATTTAAAACATATACATAATGCATTTTCAATTTATTTAAAACAGATACATAATATAAACAATTTAAATATAGTGAATGCTCATGGAAGGAAGCTCAAGAGGCAAAGCGACTGCAAGAAGGTGTGCACTGGGAAGAGCCAGAGGTGATCTTTAAGATTACTCTTGAAAGATAGATAAGAGATGGGCCATGTACATGGCTCACACCTATAATCCCAGCACTTTGGGAGGCCGAGGCGGGTGGATCACGAGATCAGGAGATCAAGACCATCCTGGCCAAAATGGTGAAACCCCATCTCTACCAAAAATATAAACAATGAGACAGGCGTGGTGGCATGTGCCTATAGTCCCAGCTACTTGGGAGGATGAGGCATAAGAATCACTGCAACCTGAGAGGCAGAGGCTGCAGTGAACCAAGATTGTGCCACTGCACTCCAGCCTGGGTGACAGAACAAGATCCTGTCTCAAAAAAAAAAAAAAAAAAAAAGAAATATGGATAAAAGATGAACAGAAGACATTCTGCTAGAATAACAAAGGGACAGGGTTGGACTAAACTGAATGACTACATTCCATAATGACTTACATGTCAATGGTCCATATTGTAAAATGAGGCTAAATGCTTAACTTTCATAATCCCAGTCCACACCACATCCAGATGTCAGCTGGCAATACTGCCAACTTATGTCTCTTCCAGCTTCAAAGCAAACTTCACACTCTACCCTGGGGCTCTACTCATTTCAAAATGCAGACTGGAACATAGCCAGGAAATAGAAAAATCCTGATTCTGGAATATGCCAAGATTCTCCCAAATTCATAGGAACACCGAGGCCACTGAATGTGATAGTGGTGGGAGAAAGGGGAGAACTTTGTACCTGTGTAGGCATCCTAGAAAGCTGTATGTTCTGTATATTCTCCAGTGTGACCTAAAGACCACCTGGCCCAGAATCTACTGGGTGTGCTCACTGGAAATGGAGTGTCCTGGCCCTCCCCATGCCTCTGAGTCAGAATCTGTGAGAGTGAAACCCATTTATCTTCATTTAAACAACATCTGTGGGTAAGCCTGGTTCTCTAAAGCCATCCTTGGCCTGTATCATTCTCGGCCTTTGGGCCCAGTGCTTCCCCAGAACTGGTAGAGGAAGACAGCAATGGCTCATTTGCTACCATGTAAAACTGCATGTTCATCTGAATAAAATCAAGAGACTTACGTGCAAAATATTGTCCTAGGTGCTGTGGAAGAGAAACAATGAGGTTTCATAGCACTTTCTCTCAGGGGGCTTATGTCAGGAAACGGACACCAGGACAATGAGTTAGGAATGCAAGAGCTCTGTTAGAGGTCATGCCTATAAATGATAAAGACATGAGAGAAGGAGTAGGCTGGGTGAGCCTTTAGACACAGTGCAAGTCTGACACCTGTGAGAGGAAGAAGGATGGAGGATTGGGTAGAAAAGTCCTCAGACTGCTGTGCAGCTCTGAGACCATTCTGGCAAGCCAAATGGAGAGCTCTAGCTCCCAGATTTCCTATAGAGGAGTCCCAGGGTGACCAGATTCTACCACCCCTGCCATGCTCAGTCTTTGGCTAAAGCTACACAACATGGGCATGTCCTTGCCTCAAACATTGCACCAGACCCCAAAGTTGCTGCAGCAGGAGGTTCTCACCTGGCAGCATTCCTTGTAGCAGTTCCTTCCTGAAGGAAGTTCTGAGAGGTGCATTTCATGGCTGCCCAGACATTCCCTAAATGCGGATTTGATGGTCTTACCCTACCTAATCAATGAAACACTGGAGAGAAGGGATGTAGCAATAGTGAAGAATCAGGCACATGGCTCTAAAACCAGATGAGCCTGTGTTGGAATCACACCTCTGTCATTTGGTGTGTGACCTCAGGTAGGTGACCTAACTCAGACTTAATCCTCATAGGAAAGAGTAGGACAATATGTATTTAATAAGATATTTTTGGCTGGCTAGTGAGACAATACCTAGACAACACCATTCTTATTCCCTAATAACATGTGCACACACACACACACATCATAATCTGCCTTCATTCATTTACATACAAGTAAAGGACAAAGAAGACCAGAAAGTAGAAAAAGGCAAGCGTGTAAATAACAGCATGATGTCTCTTGTTGATCTGGTCCAGACTGGATTTGTATCCTCTATGGTTGGCCCAAGGTTGGGGGCCTGTGTGGATTGTTAGATCCCTGGGCTCTTTTTCATCACATGGTATTTATAGAAAATGATAGTATCATGCAGCCATAAAAAGGAACGAGATCATGTCCTTTGCAGGGACGTGGATAAAACTGGAAGCCGTCATCCTCAGCAAACTAACACAGGAACAGAAAACCAAACATCACATGTTCTCACTCATAAGTGGCACCTGAACAATGAGAAAACATGGACACAGAAAGGGAAACAACATACACCAGGACCTGTCAGCGGGGCAGGGGGAGGGAGAACGTCAGGATAAATAGCTAATGCATGCGGGATGTAATACCTAGCTGATTGGTTGATAGGTGCAGCAAACCACTATGGCACATGTTTACCTATGTAACAACCTGCACATTCTGCACATGTATCCGGAACTTAAACATTAAAAAAAAATTTAAAAAAGACAGTATCTGTAGTCCACACTGGGGTTGATGAAATAAAACTGCTCAAAGCCAAATGACAGTGCTAGGGCTCTAGTCACCCAGTCCCTCCCGGGCTGCCCCAAGGGCTAGCAGGGTCAATACCCTGGCACCCCTGAACCTTTGTGATACACTAGCATGCCATGATGCACATTTGGGAAGCTCTGCTCATAGACCTCATCAAAAGGCTTTGCAAGCCCCTGGCTACATTACGAGCTTCTAAAGAACTGAGTTGACATGGAATGGGGGAGGAGTCATGCTCCTTCTCTCTTGACCACACTGAGAACCATAACATTTTGCAGCATCTCCAGGTGGTACCTTGAATGTAGATATTATCATTTTCATGGTGTGCAATGACATCTGCGAGTGAAGTCATCAGTGAAGAAAAAGAACAGAACAGATTGTGTGGTGATTGAGGCTGACACTGGTTTATGAGAAACTATGAGACATCCCTTTGGGGACACCCAGAAAAAACTGAGGGACACTTAGATTTATTGGAAGAAATTCTCAAGCCAAGAAAGATCTGAGTCATAAAAAAAACTACTTTTCAATGCAGTTGAGAGGATTAAAGAAGATAAGTCATGTAAAGTCTGGCACACAGTAAGTATTCCATAAGTAGTAACTGGGATTATATGTGTTGGATATTCTATTAGTCAAGACTCATTTGCTGCAAGTAACAGAAAATAACTTAAACGTGCTTAAGCCAATAAAAAAGTGTGTGTGTGTGTGTGTGTGTGATGTTTATTGTAAGAAAACAGAGTTATCTCATGGCACTTGAGTACAAGAATTTACCTGGCCCTGAGAAGAGAATGGAACCAAAGACTGAAAAGCCATTCAGAATTCAGACAACTTCCATAAGTGAATTTCTCTACGGACCAACTTCCTCTGTTTCTCAGTTTACTCAGTGGACAAACAGTACATCAAAATTCCTGAGTTCACCTACTCTCCAGTCCATATGGAGAATTTCTTAATGCAGACTCCCAAAAACAGATAATTAGCTAATTATCTGATTAGCTAATCTGGGTCAGGTGTGCAAACATTCTTCCTATAAATTTTCGCCTGGAATGTGGAGTCCCCTAGCATAAACACTGCCCTTGGTGATTAAAGTGAGCAGATGCCAATGTTTCTCTCTCTCAGGTCTGACTGAGGTCTTAGCAGGGAAAAGAGAGAGCACACTCCCCTTAGGACAATTATAGGAAGGTTTAATAAAAGGACGACAAAAGTGGAAGAGTGTAGGGAACAGAAATAGGGCAGGGTCTAAGCCAGGCTTTTACCACCCGTCGGCGCAACCAGAAAAGGAGAAGGAACAGTCATCAGAACCCAAAGACTCAGAGAAGTTGTGAAATTCCTATGTGAACTGCAGCTGCCCCAGATGACTCTCCAGGATGGAGCCTAGAAAATAAATTCCCTCACATCACCCACCTCCTGCTCTTGGATCGCCTACAAGAAAGTCACCCATTGGCCAAACCAGAGAGTGAGAAACCCCCTTGATCTGGTAACCTCTACAGGCCTGCCTGCCAGGGAGGAGGCTGAGGGAGAAAGGTGCAGAGTGCATCATTCGGTATGGATCTTTTCACATTATTCAGTAACAGCAAAGGAAATAGCTCCTCTACACAGTTTTTAATGGCTCTCTTTTGAAAACATCCAGTGAGTTTACAGCATCACGTCTATCATCAGGCTCCAACAGCCTTAACCCTTACTTCAGTCAAAATAGGCTATTGACCGTTCTACTTACTGTAACCTCCCACTTTTTGCCCCCCACCCTGCTGCCCTGCCTTACTTACCCATCCAAGACCCAAATTCAAATCCCACCTACTCCCTAAGACCTTCCATCAAACAATCCCTCCCTCCGCTAATTTCTTTATGCTTTGTGCACCATTTTCCTGCTTTGTGTTGTATAATAATTTTTGTCCAAGTTCATGTTCATTCATCTCTGTATCTCTATGGAGACTTACACAGACTATTGCCCATAGAAGACACTCAAGAATGTTTGCTAAGCAGTTATTGAAGGAAGTATGAAGAGTTTGGCAAATCTCTTTTTTCCTAAGGCGGTTTTCTTTCTTTTAAGATTGCTTAATAGATACTTTAAGTTTGAAACCTGGAAATGAACACTGCTCAACAAGTCAGAACATTTGTAAAATGATTGATGTTTACCTCACAACTCTGACACTGCTCAGCTGTTGCTCCTGGGTTACTTTTGAAGAACTTTTATTTATATTTTGACTACTTCTGAGAAAGAGTTGATATTAACTAGTACAAAAATGAATCACTCTTGCATCTCTTATAAAGAGATAAGACTAAATGAAAATTATTAAAACTCAGATGGATGGCATCTTGAGACCATGTTAACTTAAAAATCAAATCACATAAAATAACAATGAAGGTGACTAATAGTATATATACAGTATTTCATTTTACAACTTTTGACCTTATTCTAAGGATTCTCTGGGGATCTAGAAAACTGCTCAATTTTCCAAATGTAACATTAGAAACAGAAAATGATCCAACTTTTCCAGTCTCATAATCACAAGATCACCGTCAAGACTTGTATCTTTATATTTAGAGGCCCTCCCATGGATATGTGGTTACTATTGAGGCCCACACCATTAAAATAGAGGTTGTGAGCCCTTTTCCTTGTTCGACCTGCCATCTTTCCATTCTGTTGCTTTTTAAACTTTTATCATTGATTCTCTATACTCTTCTTTGCTGCCATACTCAGTCAAACACCACGTCACATTTCTCCTGTCTGCTTAAAAATTATTGAATTCTTCCTGACACCAGAGTTCTTTCACAAAGTTGTGAGCACTTAATAAGAAAACAAGAGGAAATCAATGAGGAGTTCAATGATGAGGATAAAAATACCTGGAAAGGTTTGTGAGAAGGATTAAACAAGGTAATGTGTGCAAAGCATAGTACCTAGAGGCACATAGTAAGCACACAATAAATATTGGGTTTGTAGTTCTACAAATAATGAGAAAAGTAGCTTCCCTCCTTTCTCTTTCCCTTCCCTTTGTCTTTGGAGGCCAAACATAAAACTGGCATGGCACACGGTAAGCACTGAGCTCACTTAACATCACCTCTTTCTCTCCCTACTTCTGGGCAGGACTTGCTTCGTTAGTGAATAAGCAGGTTTGAGAAGGAACAGCCTTGGGCTCATTAGCTCATATTCTTTTGCATCACCACTGATAGCATCTTTAAAAAAAACAGTTCCCACCTCCCACACATCCCCATAAAAACACTTAGTTGTTTCACTGACAGATTTCATCTCTGTTGAGTTCTAAATTCTTGACCTTTTAAGGTCAAGCTTCTTCTACAGTTCTAAACTCTGCCTAGGCAGCCTTCATGACAGGTAAATAGCACTTTAACATCCAAAGGGAGAGAATTTAGCTAGGGAAACAGCCCCTGTGGCCTTGATAACTAGTCTTTGTGGAAAAATGCAAAACTACTACAGAAAAGCCATATCCTGAATCCCCAGCTTCGAATACATTTCTCTCTTATTTTTGCATTATTCAATCCCCTTCAAGTATACCACTGATCATATCTTTCCTCTTCCCAAGCCCTACAATCCTGCAGTGAATTATAATAATAACAGTTAATACCACCAATTGCACCATGACAAGCTCTTGGCATATACTGTCCCATTTGGCCGTCATATTCACTCTATGATGTAGGTACTGACATTATTTCCATTTTACAGGTGAGCTACTGAGGTTTGGGGAAGTTAATTGCCCACAGTAAAATCACTGGTAAATGGTGAACATAAACACATTTCTGAATCCAAAACCAGTATTTTAAAAAAATTTTAGGCCGGGTGCAGTGGCTCACGCCTGTAATCCCAGCACTTTGGGAGGCCGAGGCAGGTGGATCACCTGAGGTCAGGAGTTCAAGACCAGCCTGACCAACATGGACAAACCCCGTCTCTACTAAAAACACAAAAATTAGCATGGTGGTGCATGCCTGTAATCTCAGCTACTCGGGAGGCTGAGGCAGGAGAATCACTTGAACCCAGGAAGCAGAGGTTGAGGTGAGCTGAGATCGGGCCATTGCTCTCCAGCCTGGGTGACAGAGTGAAACTCTATCTCAAAAAAAAAAAAATTTTTTTAATTTTATTTATTTCTTGGTGCAGGTGTCACTTGCAAATAAATCCAGTGCTTTTTCTCTGTACCTGACAGTCTCAGGGAGCTTCCCCACTCTAATCTTCAGTCTCACCTGGCCAGTTTTGATGATGTTTTTGGCTATACTCAACTAAATACCCTGCTTCTGTCTTTAGCCTAGGCTCATATGCAGTTCAGCTCAGTGCTATGCTGAGTCTATAACAGAGACAGGGAATTCTGCCTTTAATTTTCCTAAAACTTAACTTTCTTCACCCAAGTAGGGGTGCCTGTCTATTTGGATAGTAAATTCAGGCCTTATTTCCTTTTTGCACAAAATTAGTGAACACATAGCCAACCACTGGGCATAAGGCATTAATCTCTTGTTTCTGTTAACTGCTCCCTCCTTGAAAAGACCAGAAAAATAACCTGTTGGTCAATCAAAGCCAAGTTTATTGCTTATTGCATTAAGGGACAGCACTGCCTTGACAGACTCTTAGTTGTATCTCAGAAGAAGGACTTCAAAGGTAGGTATTTATAAGGTTTAGGGAGTCTGGTTTAGGGTGGGATTTTTCCATGTGGGGACTTGACTTTGACCAGGCCAAGTTTATGATTTAATAATTTAGGATTGGTAAACCCAGCAAGGCATAGGTTTTGAAGGGATTCTCGAGTTAACAGCTCTTTGATAAGCAGTCTGGGTTGGCCAGTTGAACAGTTTGTTGTTCAGATAAATGAATTTTCAGAATGTTCTTAAAACAAGTATTTTGCAACTTTATCTCCTTGGACAAGAATTTCCCAGAATACTAAAGTTATGTTAATGTAGCCAGTCCTGTTTCATGTGAGTGCAAGCAGTTTTTGTTCAGTCTTCATGTCCCTTATCTGTAAATGGATATGATCATAGCACTTCACTGACAGTCATTGTGAGATTTAATGAGTTAATAGAGGCAAAGCACTTAGGAGAGTGATTAGCCCACAGAAAGTGCTATGTATGTATTTATTATCATCTTTACAACATAGTACATTTAATAAGCCTTGCCCTGGCCAAACTAAGAAGGTCTATCAGTCTGCATGGGTTTTTTTGGAGGATTTTTCTATGATAAAGTTATATTCATAGCAATGTCTTATGAACTGAATTGTGTCCTTTTCAAATGCATATGTTGAAGCCCTAACCCCCAGTGTGACTGTATTTGGGGAGAGGACCTTTATGGAGATAAGGTTAAATGAGATCATAAGGGTGGGACCCTAATCCAATAGGACCGGTGTCCTTATAAGAAGAGGAAATGACACCAGACAGTTCTTTTCTCTCTCCATGTGCATGTTGAGGAAAGGACATATAAGAACATAGCGAGAAGGCAGCTGTCTGCAAACCAAGAAGAGAGCCCTCACCAGAAACTGAATTTTCCAGCACTTTGATCTTGAATTTCCAGTCCCCAGAAGTGTGAGAAAATAAATTTTTATGGTTTAAGCCACCCAGTCTGTGGTATTTTATGGTAGCCCTAGCAGACTAATAGAACATGATAGCCACCTGACAGCTCCACATTGCTTTGCTTTTTAAAAGCCATTCTAAATAAATAAAATTTATAAATTTTGTATCTGTTCCCCTCAATTTTCTCTTTCCTGAATTCCAGATGTATGTTTCCTGTTGAAAATGAAACTCAGCTCCCCCAAAGGAGAACTTCTCACCTCTCTCTTCTAAACACGTTCTCCCAGTGCTCACCTTGGCATTACAGGAACTGCTCTAACACAGGACTGAAGACAGAGTATTCTCTGATTCCTCCTCCCATCCTCCCATCCAGGCTATTGTTCATGATCTCATTCATTCAACAAATATTAGTACCAGGTGCTGTGCCCAGTATAAAGAATAAAATGATGAGCAAAACAGATGTTAGTCCTTCCCTCACAGAGCACACAGTCCATTGGCAGAAATGGACATTAATCAAATGAAAAGTTGCAATTGCTACAAGTGCTGCTGGGGAAATGGTGACATAAACACAGCTATATCATGAGGACTGAGACAGTCTGCACCCACATACCTTAACTCAGGAATAAGAACTAAGACCGCTTATATTAACATGACTTCACTATTTGTTCCAGTAATTCTTGCCCAGGGAGGCAAGACTATATACCAGTAAATATGTTTATTGTTTGCTTTAGGAACTCCTAAAAATCAATTTATCTGAACTTTAGCTGCTCAAACAGCCAATTTCTCAGTACAATAAATCGCTTAACTTGCAAACTGCTTGCTCATCAAACAACTGTTTATTTATCAAGATTTGTCTCAAGACTTACCTCACTCTCTTCACCATTTCTAAATTATTATATAAAATACTTTGCCCAGTTTCAATCAGATTTCCTTAAACTACTTGAGTCTAGGCCTCAAAACTCTACAGATATCAGCTCCTGACTTCTCCCTTCTGAAACATTTATAAGTTTTACTTGATCAACAGCGTATTTTGGTAGTCTCCGGGAGAGTCTATGGTCAGTAATCACGGTAAACTGATGGTCACCAAGTGCTATGCAATCAAAGTACAGGGATGGGCTAGATAGAAAGGGGTCTGATCTAAAATGAGAGTAGGGGCCAGGCACAGTGGCTCACGCCTGTAATCCCAGCAATTTGGAAGACTGAGGCAGGAGGATCACTTGAGTTCAGGAGTTTGAGACAAGCTGGTCAACATGGTGAAACCCTGTCTCTACTAAAACTACAAAAATCAGTCGAGAGTGGTGTTGGGTGCCTGTAATTCCAGCTACTCAGGAGACTGAAGCGGGAGAATTGCTTGAACCCGGGAGGCAGAGATTGCAGTGAGCCGAGATCATGTCACCGCACTTCAGTACGAGACTTCATCTCAAAACTAAAATAAAATGAGAGTAGGGAAAGAAGACTCAGAAAAGACTCTGGAGGAAATGATGAGGGCTGAAAACTCAATGTTTAGGAAGAAACAACTAGATGAAGAGTGGAGGAGGAGGCGTGTTTTAGGCAAAGGCCTTGAGTTGAGGGAGAACTGTATTTCCCTAGACTGGAAAGAAGGCTATTGTGGCTGGAGCAGAGAGAATACAGTGAAGGGCAGGAGGAAATGAAGCTAAGGCATAAGCAGGAGCCAGCATGATTATAAGGACCTTGTAGGATATGTTGAGAATTTGAGCTTTTATTCCTGAAAGTAGACGGAAACCACTGGAGTGTTTAAAGCAAAAGAGTAACAGGATCTGGTTAGGAGCAGTAGTTCACACCTGTAATCCCAATACTTTGGGAGGCTGAGGCAGGAGGATTACTTGAGCCCAGGAGTTCCAGACAAGTCTAGGCAACATAGTGAGACCCTGTCTCTTCAAAAATGTAAAAATTAGCTGAGCTTGGGGATATGCACTCATAGAATTTTAAAAAAAAATTTTTTTAAAGAAGACAGCCTGGGAAACATGGTGAAACCCCATTTCTAAAAGTAAAAATAAAAATTAGCTGGGTGCGGTGGCATGTGTCTGTAGACCCAGCTACTCAGGAGCTAAGGTGGGAGGATTGCTTGAGCCTGGGAGGTCTAGGCTACAATGAACCATGATCATGCCACTGCACTACATCCTGGGTGACAGAGTGAGACCCTGTCTTTAAAAAAAAAAAAAAGTAATAGGATCTGATGTGACACCTTTTTCTGGCCATTGAGTGGATAGTGAATTGTAGAGGAGCAAAAGTTGATGGGAGAGATAGTTAAGAGCAACTCTAGAAAAAAGACTAAAATGAATATGACCCCCATATGGTAATTCAAATGCATCCTGTTTATGATGCCTCCTCCCAGTTTAGGCTTTCACCATATCCTCTTCACCTAGTCCATGATCACCCAGCTCTACCACCTAACTACCTCTCTGATTTCAGTATGTGGCTTTTTGAAACAACTGTAAGCAATAACACCTATGTAGCCTATTTCATTCAACAAACATTTTTTAGTAACTCTCATATGCCTAGCACTGTGCTTAGTCCCAGAAATTTAGTTATGAGCAAGACAGACACATACCTTGTCCTCAAAAATCACAAGCTCGTGTAAAATAATGCACTTGAAAGCTCTTTGAAAACTATAATGCTGTATCAGCATTCTTGATTGCAAGTGACAAGGACACCAATCAAACAGCAAAAGCAAAAGGGAATTTATTAGCTTATGCACCTGAAAAGTCTAGGAGTATCCTGGCTTAGTTGTCTTTGGATTTAGGTAATGACAATAGAGATCCACACCTCTATCTCATAGGGTATTCCACATGATCAACAAGATGGCCACCAGCAGTGCAATCTTTGTAGAAAGAATACAGTCATGCATCACTTAATGATGGGGAGACATTCTGAGAAATGCATCAGTAGGTGATTTCGTTGTCATGCAAACATCATAGATGTGTATATAGTATAGCCTATTGCTCTTGCGCTGCAAACTTGTACAGCATGTTACTGTGCTGAATACGGTAGGCAGTTGTAACACAGTGGTGTTTGTGTGTCTAAACATATCTACACATAGAAAAGGTATAGTAAAAATATGATGATATAATCAGATATGGGACCACTGTCATATATGCAGTCTATCATTGACTCAAGTGTGGTTATACAGCACATGACTGTACATCTTTCCCAAGAGCTCCTAGAGAAAAATTCAGGGCAGGATTTTGATTGGCCTTGTTTCCATGAGGCAGCGAAAACTCACCTTGATGCAGAATTCTGGCCAGTCCTGGATCATGTGTCCACTCCTGGAGAAAGGAATTGGGAGAGTCAGTCCTCCTGAACCGTATACAGTGAACAG
The DNA here is from genome assembly GCF_006542625.1 of Nomascus leucogenys. NCBI lineage: Eukaryota > Metazoa > Chordata > Mammalia > Primates > Hylobatidae > Nomascus > Nomascus leucogenys. The sequence goes on from NC_044390.1 coordinate 16,078,858, forward strand.
TATTTCTATGGGATGGTGTAGGGGAAGACTGTTCTCCAATGAAAGGTTTGCTGGGAAGAAACAAATACAACATATGCCCACAACAAAGATGCTATAAACAAATATTAGGCTTTATAATTGGGACCAAAATATCTAATATAATTAGGACCAAGGCTATCTTTGTAAAATCCTTTATAGGTCTCAAGATAAATACCAGACAGAAAGAAAGAAGGAATAACAAGGGAAAACTTAAAATGGAATAATTGCTAGAGGAGATGTAGGATGAGTCAAGCACATGATTTTTGGGATAAGAGACCTGAAAATGTTTTCATTCTTAGGAAAGTAGAGTTGAAAACAAATGGAGAGAAAGCAAAAAATCAAGGAAAAGCAGGTCAAGGAAAAGAAGGAATAAAGAACATAAGAAGAGGATTTTAGTCTTGAGGAGGGGCATCCTACCTTTTGACACAGGAAGGAAAAAGGTTTGATGGCTATGGATGTACTGTATTTAAAGTCCATCAATTGTTGAACAGAGTTTATTTTCACTTTGAAACATCTGTTTTATAGAAATGGTCTTAGCATTGTTTTATAGTGTAACTGCAGCATTTACTTCTTGGTGTTACATGAAATAATGGTGCTTCTTAAAATCAGTAGTCTCAGAGTTGATTAAATTTGGTAACTACATAAGCAATCTAAAGGCTTTCATGCTGATAGGTTTTCTGAACAAGGAGAGTAGGGGATGACGTGAGACAGTTTGCCGATGGGGATGGGGTTGGGATTCGGATTAGGTCAGCACAGCCCCTGCTCTGGTGTGACCCTCAGCTCCAGCAGTCACTGGTTGGATCTATAGTCAAGTTGCTTCACCTCTCTAAGTTTCAGTTTTCTCATCTATAAAATAACAGTACTTAACCTACATGTTTGAGGTAAAGATTAAATAAGATAAATGTGTGGGAAAAACAACTTAGCATATTGCCTGAACCATAGAAAATGTGAGCAAAGGTTGTTGCTTTTGTTGTTCTTATTTTTGGCTTAAGTGAGGTGTGACTGTTTGGAACAACTGCCAAGCAAGTGAGAGAGGGAGCTAAGATCAATAGTAGGTGTTCTGAGAACCCATTTGGGAGATGAAACAATAGACTACAGTGTCACAGTCGGCCTGGTGGCATGTGTTCCTCCAATAGCGTTGGGCTGATCAGGCGATCAGGTGTAGGGACGACAATGGCAGGTTGTACCATCAGATGTTTGGTCGGGTAAGTACAGCAACATGCCAGCCATACCTCTGCTGCTGGGCCTTTGATCTTCTGCTCTCTTGCCAGGAACACTGTTTCTCATAGTGACATGGCTCACTCACCCCCTTACCTCCTGCAGATGCCCCTCAAATGTCACTTCTATAGGGACGCCTCCCTGGCCACCCCACCTAAAGTAGCTCTCTCTGCCTCAGTCTGTTTAATATTTTCATGAGTGAACCATGGCACCTAACACCGTAGTACATTTTAATTTGTCTATGTATTTATTGCATACTTTTCTGGCAAGTAAGGTGGCAGTGACTTAGCTTGGTTCAATGATCTATCATCAGTGCCTGGTCTAGAACATACACATAAATAATTGTTAAATCAATAAATGAATAAATGAAAATAAAGGGTGAGAGGGCAATTCAGGTAATCATTCAAAGTGGAGGTTTCAATGGAATTTATTCTGAGCAATGAGAAGCCATGCAGGATTTTAGGTAGTAGAGCAACATGATCGGAATTCTGTTTTAAACAACAAAAACATAATTGTCTCCAATTTATAACGAAGAAAACGGAAGTTCAGAGGGTGAAGCTATTGATTCAAAAATCACAAAGCAGGCCAGGCATAGTGGCTTGTGCTTGTAATCCCAGGACTTTAGGAAGGTGAGGCAGAAAGATCGCTTGAGCTCAGAGACCCGCCTGCACAACGTAATGAGACAGCATCTCTACTAACCATCTCTACTGACAATTAAAAAAAAAAAATTAGCTGGGCATGGTGGCACATGCCTATAGTCCCTGCTACTTGGGAGGCTGAGGTGGAAGGATCATTTGAGCCAGACAGGTCAAGGCTCCAAGGCTACAGTGAATGATTATGTTGCCACTGTATTCCAGCCTGGGTAACTGAGGGAGACCCTGTTTCAAAAAAAAGAAAAAAACAGAATCACAAAGCAAGTGGCCATGCCGAAATTGAAACTCAAGCAGCCTAAACTCATGCTCTTAGCCAACACACCCTGTCTCTCCAAAAGATATATGCAGCACCTTAAATGCCAGGGCACCTTAAATGCCAAGAAAGCAACATGCCGTCTCTGTGTGGGACCTGAGTGCCCAGCCAACAACACAAGCTATGTTCTATAGTAATTCTCTGTGAGTGTGTCTTTCTAGATTAAAGAAAGCCACTGCCCTTACCACTCCCTTCAACTCCAGTGAAATATAAATGAATAAGAAGGGTATCATGAAGTACATCAGCCTTAGCCCCCAAGTCTAGAGGAATTCTTCCTTGAAATATCAGCTCCTGCCCCTCACACCCCTTGTGAAGGGAACTTCCCTATCCCTATCCCCTGATCTGTTGTGGTCGGGTTTGTTCCTTGTGATCCCAGCTACAGTCATGATGAACCCCAAGGGCGACAGTTCCATTGGTTAGGCAGTGACATATTACAATGGTTCAGTAAGATTCTGCAATCCACTGGAACTAGAAAATGCTAAGAGATCTGCCTCTTAGCAGTGTTAACAGGAGCAAATATATAGGCAGAAGAGGCTGGTGAGTAGCGAGAAGAAAATGCAGCCAATAGCCAAATGTGGCAGTGTTGGTCTAAGCCGGTGTTGCTTCGGTTCCTGAGCAGTTTCCAGAAGAAATGCATGTGTATTCTTACAATACCCCTGCTTTTCCTGAGGTAACATGGAAACCTGACCAAGCCAAGCTAAAGCAAGTTCCCAGGTCACTCTGATATTTTCTTTTGCATTTTTTTTTTCTTTTGAGACAGTGTTGCTCTGTCACCCAGGCTGGAGTGTGGTCAGCTCACTGCAAACTCCACCTCCTGGGTTCAAGCTATTCTCATGCCTCAGCCTCTTGAGTAGCTGGGATTACAGGCATGGGTCACCACGCCCAGCTAATTTTTATATTTTTAGTAGAGATGGTGTTTTGCCATGTTGGCCAGACTGGTCTCAAACTTCTGGCCTCAAGCGATCCTCCCGCCTTGACCTCCCAAAGTGCTGGGATTATAAGCATAAGCCACTGCACCTGGCCAACTCTGATATTTTCAAAGGGTACCTCCATCTGCTCCTCATGGTGGCTGACCAGTCTACACCTGCCTCTGCTATCCCTGTAGCCATCTCCTCTGTGAGTCCTGGAAAGCCAGTCCCCAGTCTGAAGTCAAGGCCAATTTTCCTGACTTACATTGATGGGATTCCAATTGATGCCTCTCTCTTTTCTGATCTGGGATACCATATTCTAACCAAGAAAAGCATCTCACCAAGACCCTTTTTTTTTCTACTCAGGTATTTTCCTCTTATTTTTACTATAATTGCTAACCCAGTCTGGAACTAAGGATCCTAAAAATAATCCCAGCAAGTCAAAGCCACCTCCTAATATTCAATTCAATCGGATAAGCTCAAAATAAGCATCTATTATGTGCTAAGAGCTGGGAACAACTGTGCTCAAGGCAGGTAAGTTTTGAGGAAGTCTCAACCTTGCCATAAAAAAATAAATAAATAAATAAATCCACAGACTTGTAGTCTTACTTTGGTCTTGGAGTCCCAATTCTGTTGTGTACAGAGAGTTCTGTTCCAAAAAACATGGAAAAGTAATGGTTTCTCTTTCCTATCAGCTTAAGAACCTGAAGTTGGTAATTTTCTGGCCTACCATACTCATGGAACATAATGCAGGAAAAGCTGATTAAAGCGAAAGCATGTCTTCTTGTCTCATGGACTGAATACTTCCATTAAGGTTTGAGTGTCCTCTTTGTTCCTTTAAATGATGGCATCTGGCCAAGTCATTAGCTTTCTGATAGCCTGTCCTCTTCCTTAGCAATCTGATCCACATCTACACTGGACTCAAATTTCATGGCTGCTTTCATGGGAGTTGGGAATGAACAAACCTGTAGGTTATTAAATCTGAAAGGACATTGCCTAAACTGTTTTCTACTCCAGATAAATGTAAGAGAAAAACTGAATAAAACAATGCTTTTTTGCCTGTTTTATATACAGTATCTATGCAATCTTTTAGTTTTTCTAGTCTTATTTTAAAAAATTAACAGGCTAGGCGTGGTGGCTCACACTTGTAATCCCAGAACTTTGGGAGGCCAAGGTGGGTGAATCACCTGAGGTCAGGAGTTCGAGACCAGCCTGGCCAACATGGTGAAACCCCACCTCTACTAAAAATACCAGAATTAGCCAGGCCTGGTGGCGTGCATCTGTAATCTCAGCTACTTGGAAGGCTAAGGCAGGAGAATTGCTTGAACCCAGGAGGCAGAGGTTGCAGTGAGCCGAGATCTTGCCACTGCATTCCAGCCCAGTGACAGAATGAGACTCCAACTCAAAAAAAAAAAAAAAAAAAATTAACATATAGCAAAATCGACCTTATCTGTATGTTTATTTCTATAATTTTGTGGCGTTGTGGGGATGTTGTGCAGAACAGGGTCTTACTCTGTTACCTGCGCTAGAGTGCAGCAGTACAATCATAGCTCACTCTAGCCATGACCTCTTAGGCTCAAGCAATCCTCCTTCCTCAACCTGCATGCCACCACACCAGCTAATTTTTTATTGCCAGTAGACATGTGGTCTTGCTATGTAGCCCAGGCTGGTCTTGAACCCCTGACCTCAAGCAATCCTCCCCCTTCAGCCTCCCAAAGTGCTGGGATTATGGGCATGAGCCACCACACCTGGCCCAGTTCTATACATTTTGACAAGTGTATAAATTCATGTAACTTCCATCACAATCAAGATGCAGAACAGTTCAACCACCCCAGAAAGCTCCCTCATGTTATCCCTTTGTCATTCCATTCCTCTCCTACCTCTAATTCCTAACAGATCACGAATCATTGATCTGTTGTCTATCACTATGGTTTTGTCTTTTAGAAAATTTCATATAAATGGAATCATGTAGTATGTAACCTTTTGAGACTGGCTCCTTTCACTCAGTGATATGGTTTGGCTGTGTCCGTACCCAAATCTCACCTTGAATTGTAGTAATCCCCACATGCCAAGGGCAGGGCCAGGTGGAAATAATTGAATCATGGGGGTGGATTCCCCCATACTGTCCTCATGGTAGTGAATAAGTCTCACGAGATCTGATGGTTTGATAAGTGGGTGTTCCCCTGCACAAGTTCTCTTGCCTGTAACCATGTTAGATGTGACTTTGCTCCTCATTTGCCTTCTGCCATGATTGTGAGGCCTCCCCAGCCATGTGGAAGTGTGAGTCAATTAAATCTCTTTCCTTTATAAACTACCCAGTCTCAGGTATGTCTTTATTAGCAGCGTGAGAATAGACTAATACACTCAGCTTAATGCCTTTGAGATTCACCCAAGTTGTTGCATGATTCAGTAGTTGGTTTCTTTATGTTGTTGAATTGTATTTCATTATTTACATGTACTAAATTTATTCACCAGTTGAAGGAATTTGGGTTGTTTTGTTTGTGGTAATTATTAACAGAGCTACTAAATAAACGTTTCTCTATAAGGGGTTATTTTGTAAACTTATTTATTTCTCTATGCTAAATACCTAAGGGGTAAGATTGCTGGATATGGTGGTGGATATATGTTGAACTTCATTTAAAAGTTGACAAACTTTTTTCCAGAGTACCTGTATTATTTTACATTCTCACCAGAAAAGTTTGAGAGTTCCAGTGGCTCAGCATTCTTGCTACCACTTGGTATTTCAGTTTTTTTTAAATTTTATTTTAGCCTTAGTAGTAGGTGTGTAATTATGGCTTTAATTTGCATTTTCCTAATGGCTAGTGATGTTGGACATTTTTTCATGGATTTATTTACCATCTATACATCCTCTTTGGTAAAGTAGCTATTGAATGCTTTATCCATTTAAAAACTGGATTGTTTTCTTGTTAAGATTTAAGAATTCTTTATATATTCTGGATAAAACTCCTTTGTTGGAAATGTGATTTGCATATATTTTATTCCATCTGTAGCTTTTATTTTCACACTCTTAACAATGTCTTTTGCAGTGCAAAAGTTTTTAATTCTGGTGAAATCCAACATGTCAGTTTCTTCCTTTATGGATTGTGCTTTTGCTGTCATGACTAAAAACTCTGTCCTTCACCCAAAGTCATGAAGATTTTTAACCTGTTTTCTTCTAAAAGTTTTACAGGTATACGTTTTCTATTTATATCTGTGATCCACGTGAGTTTTTTTTTATTCTTTATACTGTTAATACGGTGAATTGAATTGACTGATATTTAACATTAGATCATGCACTCACAATATAAATTCCATTTAGTGCGGTTTATTATTCTTTTTATCTATCGTTGGATTTGAATATATTAAGGATTTTTCATCTGTTGTCATGAGCAATATTGGTTTGTAGTTTTCTTATACTGTCTTTAGTTGTTATATCAGGTAATGCTGGCCTCTAAAATGAATTAGGTAGTATTTCTTCCTCTTATCTTTTCTGAAGAGATTTTGTAGAATTGGTGTTATTTCTTCTTTACAAGTTTGGTAGTATTTACCAGTGAAACAGTCTACACCTGGAAATTTCATTTTTTTGAAGATTATTAACTAGGAATTAATTCCTTTAATAGTTATAGGGCTTTTTAGGTTATCTATTTCATCTTGGGTAAGTGGTGATAGTTTTATGGTTTTTTATGAATTGGTCTAGTTTTTCTAAGTTGCCAAATTAGTATGTGTACAGTTGTTCATAGCGTTCTCTTTTCCTTTTCGTGTCTGTGGAGTCTAGTGATATCCCCTGTCATACCTGATAGTGGTAATTGGTGTCTTTTTTTCAATCTGTATAATGGTATGTATTTACTTTTTTGGTATGTATTTTTTGTATGTATTTAACCTGTATGTATTTACTTTTTTAACTCTATCATTCTGGTTCTTTTTTTTCTGTGAGACAGAGTTTCACTCTTGTTGCCCAGGCTACAGTGCAATGGCACAATCTCGGCTCACCGCAAACTCCACCTCCTAGGTTCAAGTGATTCTCCTGCCTCAGCCTCCCGAGTAGCTGAGACTACAGCATGTGCCGCCATGCCTGGCTAATTTTGTATTTTTGGTAGAGATGGGGTTTCTCCATGTTGGTCAGGCTGCTCTCAAACTCCCGACCTCAGGTGATCCATCTGCCTCGGCCTCCCAAAGTATTGGGATTACAGGCATGAGCCACCGTGCCCGGCCCATTCTGGTTCTTTAAAATATGTGTATGTATTCTGGTTCTTTAAATATACATACTTTAAAGAACCAGCTATTGGTTTCATTGACTTTTCTATTGTTTTTCTGGCTTTGGTTTCATGGATTGTGCTCTTATATTTATTTTTTCCTTCTGATTGCTTTGGGATTATTTTAATCTTCTTTTCTCTAATTTCTTGAATTGAAAATTTAGATGATTGACTTGAAACTGTAAATTTCCTCTATGCACTGCTTTAGTTAAGTCTTATAGTTTCAATGCATATACTTAACTTTTCAAAATTTACTTAGAATCCATATTTTACTACCTGGACTATAGAAACCTTACCACCATGCAGATTTATTTTCCCTCCCTGCTTTGTGTTGTAGTTGTCTTATTTATTATATTTATATACATTGAAAACTCTACCAGGCAATGTTATAATTTTTCAACCATCCAGCATATGTTAAAATATTCATAAAAGAAGAATAACCTATTTTCCAATATACTTGCCATGTCTGTTGCTCTTCCTTCTGCATCACAAGTTTCCTTCCAGGATCATTTCACTTCTGTCTGAAGAACCCCTTTTAGTTCTTTTAAGATACAACTGCTATCAGTGAATTATCCTAGTTTTTCTTTATATGAGAGTGGTTTTTTTTGTTTTTGTTTTTGTTTTCCAAGATGGAGTCTTGCTCTGTTGCCCAGAACTGGAGTGCAATGGTGTGATCTTGGCTCACTGCAACTTCTGCCTCCGAAGTTCAAGCAATTCTCCTGCCTCAGCCTCCTGAGTAGCTAGGATTACAAGCGTGTGCCACCATGCCTGGCTAATTTTTGTATTTTTAGTAGAGATGGGGTTTCACTATGTTGGCCAGGCTGGTCTCGAACTCCTGACCTCATAATCCACCCACCTCAGCCTCCAAAAGTGCTGGGATTACAGGCATGAGCCACCGCACTCAGCCTCTCTCTGTTATTCAAATTCAATAATTTCTATTGATCTATCTCCAAGTACACTTTTTTCTTTGTTAATTTTTTTCTGCTACTGAGCCTATCCAGTGAGTTTCTTTAAGTTATATTTTTCAGTTCTAACATTTCAGACAGTTCTTCTTTAAATCTTCTATTTCTTTGCTGAGGCATTCTATTATTCTACCTATATAAGAGTTTATTTCCTTACTTGGTGGAGCATTTTTACAATAGCTCTGCTAGCAAGTCTTCGTCAGCTAGTTCCTAAGTGAGTCATGATCTTCCTGGTTCTTTGCATGCTGCACACTTGTGGATTGTATTCTAGACATTTTGAATGATATGTTATAAGATATGGGGTCTTGTTTAACTCCTACAAAGAAAGTTTATATTTTTGTTTTAGCAGGTAATTGACACAATGGGTTCAGCTCATAAGTTCTGACCAGCCATTTGTGGGTTAAGATTCCAATGCCAGTCTGTTTTTTAAAGACTTTGTAGTCCTGCTCAAATCTGTCTCATGTATGTGCTTCCCCAGTCTCAAGCCAAAGATCTGGGCAGTGGACAGTCTTTTGGTTCAGTTCCTTATGCCTATGTTGGATAGCATCAAATTTGTGCCTTTCCAAATCAAGGGTGAGCCCAAGAGCTCATAAACAATTTTAACGGCTATAATCCTGAACCCCTTTCTTTCTGTGATCTCCCTAGTACCCCTTTGTGTCCTGGGGCTCTCACATTGTTCTCTGGTCAGTAATCTGGGCTTCTGGTAGCCTTACTCTGTTGTGCACTTTCTGAAACTGTCCCCACATCTCAGATCAAGTGATGAGGGGACACAGAGGTAGAAAAAGCCACAGGAGTTTGCCTCACCCTCTCTGGGCCACAGCTCCTCCAACTGGAGAAGCATGTTCCTCTTTCTCAGTTTTGACTCCCATGTGCTCCTGTTATTGCTACCATTGCAGTAATTAGTAGGGGCTAACATAAATAAAAGACTGGAGAAAAGGGGAAAAAATTAAAATAATTTTTATCTCCTAGTGCTAGGCATTCCTTTCCCACTCTATGAGCCATAATTGGAAGATCCCTCCTGAGCTCTCTCTGTGTCTTAGTATCTATGTTGGGTTTCAGGCAGTCTTATGTTCATTTCAAAGGAAACTGGAGGGGAAAAAATGACACACTCACCATTTTGGTCTTCATCTCCAATCTGCCTGCTATTATTTACTTTTCAGAGTCCTCAGATGCTCCACTTATTCTGCCCAGGTTTCTTATCCACATTCAGTGGGAGGAACAGGGTGGTGTGAGTACACTTACTCCATTGTACCTGGAATCAGAACCCCTCCAATATTTTTTGAAAATTCATCTAAGAGGCAAGAAAATAATAAAGTTTCTTATTCGAAATTTCCTGCCTAACTGCATGTTTAGACCTATTAATGTTAGGAAGAGGAAAAATGTAAGTGTGGGTGGATGAGGTGGGACTATCATGTAGTCATGTGAAACATTTTAAAGCCAAAAAAAGGAAAGAATGTCTTTTAAGCTTTACTTTTACAGGCTTCTGTTTTACCCAGTACCATCTGTGGGAAAGGAAATAAGAATTGAAAGGCAAAAATTAAAATAAGTCTTGGAATCAGTAAAGGACTAAAGAAAGTTTTACTGGGCAAGTTAGTATGGATTCAGGAAAGAAGGAAATACACTATACTTACTGAGGTTTTTTTGTACCATCTCCAAGCCAGAGCTTGCCAGGAATTTCCCTTTTTCCACTCACCCTGCTCATAAGCCCACCACAAAGAGCAAGACTTGGGTTTGCCTAAGCCTACGCTTGAGACAGAAATAAAACTTTTACCTCCTAACAGAGGCCTGAGCTGTGAGACTCTGAAAGCGTCTCTTATTGCTTACCTTCTTATTTTTTTTCCTTTTATAGCCTTAGGTAGTCTTAATTTCCTTACCTTTTGGTCACACAAATACCTAGTTTTGGTTCTTATATTTCCATGTAGTCTATGGAGTTAGGTCACAATAGAGATCAACCTCTACACAATGCGCCACTGTGTTAGCTGGTTTCACTCTGAATCAGTTAATTCTGGTGTGCGTGTGTGTGTGTGTGTGTGCGTGTGTGTGTGTGTGTGTGTACTTTGGGAAATTGTAAAAGTCAGAGTTTAATCAAGGATATAAGATCCTGAATTAGGAGTCTCCCGATAAGCTAGTTTTTCTCCAAAGCCTTTCCTACAAGTGTCTTCAAAATAAGCTCCCATCCTGTTCCTGGTGTAGTCAGAAACACCATTGCCTCCAATCTGCAAGGGCTAGGGGTAAGAAAAGGATTTCCGGGTACAATTAATAAGACAAAATTACGAGTTATTCATCCCAGATGAGAAACTAAATTTACTTTGAAGCTTACATTGTTTTCCCAGAGATGACTCTCATGGAAAACACCATGGAACCTCTGCTAAAATGAGGGTTGTTCTTCACCCAAAGCACTGTCTCTCCTCTCGGGAGCCTGGCAGGAAATAGAATTATGGGAAGTAAACTGCTATCAGCCTAACAGTCTAACCTAGAGCAACCAGATTGCAGGCTTTTGTGGGTTTGGGATCACATGTTCTTCACTTTTACTTATGCTGAATAATAATCCTTCTACATGGTGGGAAATCCATATAATTTTTAACTAAGTGGTATCCGGACCAGATCTGAGAGAGTGGATTCATTCATAAACCAACATTTATCAAGTTTCCTGCTAGTGGCAAGGCTTTGTTCTAGATCTATATATTGCGGATGGAAGAAGAACAAAATAAATCCCTGTCTCAGGGAGACTGCCTTTTAGTGGGAGAATCAGAGGATAACCAACCAACCAAATAAATATAATACCATGGCAGGCAGTAGTAAGTGGTATAAAGAGAAAGATAAGTGGAAGAGACTAGTGTAGGCTGAGGCCAAACAATGATCACTAGTGATCAACAGTAGTCGTAGGCTTCTCTGAAGAGGTGAATTTAAACTGAAACTTTGGTAAAGAGAGACAATGAACTATTCAAAGGGGAGATGATCCAGACTAAGAAAACAGCAAGTCCAAAGGCTCTGAGGCAGAAGGATAGATGTTCAAGGAAAAAAAAAAACAGATAGAATTGATTAGGAAGGAAACACAGATGATTTGCATGGAGCAGCCTGCTGGCTTCCAGTTCAGTTTCAGGTTGGATCACCTTGATATATCTGGTCCTCAATATTCCTGGAGGGCCCAAAAGGGAAAGACCCTAAATGTGTCTCATGTATCAGGTCTCTCTAATAAAGGCTCAAGTCTCAGGAGATTTTGGCTTATTCCCAGAGCCCTGAAATAATTCATTCAACAATTTGTAATAATTAGGAAGCTCTTACCATGTGCAAGTTACTGTGCAATTAATCATTATCACGGCTTGGCATAGAAACTGGAAAAATATCCTTGGACTTATTTTCCTGGGAAGTAATTATTACAGTGGCAAGTGGTGTTAAGTCAACTAGTCCTATTGCAGACTTGAAATACTCTGGGATGGAACTGGCTGTTCTTTCTTTCTATATTATTGGGTGCTTCTCTTGGAGTGCTCCAGGCCTTAGTCTTTGGTTCTTGTCTCTATTATATACTCTCTTCTGTGTTATATTATCTAGTCTTATAAATATAATCTCTATGGCTATTAATGTGAAATTTACATTTGTATTCATACATTCATCCTAAACTCTAAACTTTTCTACTTAACTCCCTACTTGTCCTCTCTATTAGACTGTCTGATACACATTTCAAATCTAACGTACCCAACACTGAATTTCTAATCTTCCTCTCCAATCCTCCTCTGCCCACAGTCCCCCTGATCTGAAGCTGAGTCAATGACAGCTTCATCCTTGTTCAGGATCAAAACCTCAAAATCAAATATGACTTTTTCTCTTTCCTCAAATCTCGTATCCAGTCCTTCAACAAATCCTGTTGGGTCAATGTTCAAAATATACTCAAATTCTGACCATTATTTACATGTCCACTGCTATCAGTCTAGTCCAAGCTACCATCATTTTTCACCTGGATTATTTCTCCTCTGCAGCCTCTACTCAAAACAGTTGCAAGATACTTTCAAAATTTGTCAGCTTATGCCACTCTCTGGCCCAATTCCTGCAGTGGTGCCCCATTTCATTGAAAGTGAAAATGGAAATCTTGCAGCAGCCTGGAATTCTCCTTCCCCACATTGATTCCTGGGCCTCACTTTTCTTTTTTCTCACTTTGAGTCTTAATCACACTGGCCTTTTTTTCTTGAACTTGTAGGTTCTCTCCTGCCTCACTATTCCCTCTGCCTGGATTCTCTTCCCCAGCTACACATATGGCCAATGTCTTCTCCTTTATACCTTTGCATAAATACCACCTTCTTAGTGATGCCGATCTGAACAGCCTATTCAAAACTGCAAACTTCCCCACAATGCTTACTCACTCTGCTCTTTTTCTTAAGCATCCCTTATCAATCTAACATATCATGTAATTTACTCATTGTTTATTGTTAATTGGCTGGCTGTCTCCCCTCACTAGGCATCAGTTCCACAAGGACATGGAATGCTTTACTTACTCATGGAATCTCAAGCATGGAGACTAGTGTCTGACACACAGTTAGTGTTCAGTGTTTTCGTTTTGTGAATGAATTGATTAATCTGTGATATGTTGTCCTTCCTACTGGCCTATCAGCTATATCTAATGCAAGTCATTTCATTCTTAGGTCTTTAATAAGTCTAGGTCTTTAATAAGTGTTTTTGATGGGCTGTTTAGCCAGAAGAATCCACTAATTATGCAGCATTTCATAAAATTTTTTCATCTAGTTTCTATTTCATGGAAATTTTTGCCAAAAGGTCATCATTATATGCAACACCTTTCATTTTTTTTCTTTTTATTGAAGAAGAATACATGTATAGAAAAGTACAACTTTCATAAGTGCACAGCTTGTTGCAATTTCACAAAAAAAAATTCACTCAGGTAACCAATACCCAGAGGAGGAAACACAACATTACCAGCCCCTAGATGCCCCCTCATGCTTCCCTTCCTGACTTCTGATATTACAAATTAGTTTAACACAGTTTATTTTAAAAACACCATATTCAGATTTCAATAGTTTCAGTAATGCTTATATAAAAAACTGACTTTAAAAAATTGATCTGATTTCCCCCATCACTGACAAAGACAACATAAAAATGGAACTTGTTTTAAAAAAGCACAAATAGAAGGAATTTATCAGAAGCTCACACTTCAAGATAGACTTTCTGGCAAAAATCAATTAAGTTTACATATTGGATATATCTACTTCTACCTCATGTACATTTAAGAAAGACCATGAAATACATTACTTATCAGAAATATATGTCAAGGGCTAAGCTATTGCTTTGTTGCCTTATCGGTTTGTAATATTCATGCTGTTATATCTCTAAGGATTTTCTTTTTCTTTTTTTTTTTTTGAGACGGAGTCTCGCTCTGTCGCCCAGGCTGGAGTGCAGTGGCGCAATCTCGGCTCACTGCAAGCTCCGCCTCCCGGGTTCACGCCATTCTCCTGCCTCAGCCTCTCCGACTAGCTGGGACTACAGGCGCCCACCACCACGCCCGGCTAATTTTTTGTATTTTTTAGTAGAGACGGGGTTTCACCATGGTCTTGATCTCCTGACCTCGTGATCCGCCCGCCTCGGCCTCCCAAAGTGCTGGGATTACAAGCGTGAGCCACCACGCCCGGCCTAAGGATTTTCTTAAACCAAGTGAGAAGAAGCTTGATGAAGAATCATTTCACTTAAACTTCAGGGTAAAGAACTGCACAGACGTGGGTGAGCTGTTATTCTTTATCCCCTCACACCCTCAGATCTATTCTCAGCACTTCTCTTCTCTGCATAAGCAGATGAGTCAGACTTCTTACTGCTTCCCGCCTTTCCTTCAAACCATACCTCTGGTCTCCCCGGGTATTCCCTATGACCCTTTGATGAGAAAAGAGGGTGACAGTGGCCTGGTCTGGTTTAAGAATTATCTGTCTGGGGTGGCTCTGCAAGCCATAGGAAAATCTCCCCATGGACAGAACTTCAGGAAGTACATCTGGTTGGCCACTGACATGAAAGAAGGGATAAGCTGAGGTTTCCTGAAATACACAGGCAGGGGCTAATGGGTTGGTCAAATTATCAGGGACCTGGAAGGTTGGTGCCAAGATCACCTAAAGGGAAGTTATATAACAGACCTCTAAAAATGGCTAGTCTTTGAGGCTATTTGAGTAGCATATAAATGTTCCCCCAGAGGACATCTACCTCACAGAAAGCTAAATGAGGTGGTGGCCAAGATGACCTCTCCCTTGGTTGTAGTGAGCCTCCTTCCCTGGCTGCTATGGTCTAAATATTTGTGTCCCTTCAAAACTCATATGTGGAAACCTAATCACCAATGTGAATGGTATTAGGAAGTGAGGCCACTGGGAGGTTAGGTCCCCAGGGCAGTGCCCTTATGAATGGGATTAGTGCCCTTATAAAAGAAATCCTAGAGAGCTACATAGCCCTTTCCACCATATGAAGACACAGAAGGTGGCCCTCTGTGAACCAGGAAACAGGCTCTTACCAGACACAGAGTCTCCTAGAACCTTGATCTTGAACTTCCCAGCCTCCAGAATTGTGAGACATAAATTTCTGCTGTTTATAAACAACCCAGTTTATGGTGTTTTGTCAAAGCAGTTGAGCATACTAAGACACTGGCCATGTTTGTGCTTGGGTAAATGTCTCATGTACAAAGTGGCCATGGGAATAGGAACAGAGGCAATGAAATAAATAAACATGGGCTTCCTCCCACCACAGCTGATCTGCCACTGTCACCGCTGAGTGCCCAGATTTCTAAAACAGAAGGCAACACTGAACGCTTATTTGGCACTATTTCTTGGAAGTATCAGCCATCCAGGTTAATAATATCGGACCACTTCATTATGGAAGGGGCAGGAATTTGTCTTCATGGGAATAATTACATATACTGGAGAGTATCTTCCCTTTCCTGTGCATGTTGCTTCTGCCAGCACTACCATATGTGGTTGATAGGCTGCCTTATTCATCCCCATGGTGTCACACACAGCATTGTCACTGATCAAGGAACTCCTTTACAGTGAAACAGCTGTGGTATTAGGCTCACATCGTAGAATTCATTGTTCTTACCTGGAAGCAGCTAGATTGATGGAATGATGAAATGTCCTATTGAAGGCTCATTTATGGAGCCTGCTGGGAGACAACATCTTGTGAGGTTGGGGTGCTATCCTATAAGTGGTCAGATCAGTGGTTGATACATGGTGTTGAATACATGGCTCTGGGAACTCAGGATGAGTAATAGCCCACTTCAATAATACTGTCTTCTTGTCCCTAAAACGTTGCATCTAAAGGGAGTGAGGTTCTTGTGCCCAAGGGGGAGATATATTTCTACTAGGAAACACTGAGAATGCCCCTTCAACATTTCAGGTTGTTCATGACACTCATCAAAGGCAGAGGATTGGGTGTTTTTATGGACTGGTATGATTAATTTTGATTATCAAGGAGAAATTGGGATTTTTGCTATCACATGGGAACAACACTGTATCTGGAGCCTATGGGATTCATTGCACTCCCATGTCCAGTAGTAATGGTCAATGAGAAACGGCAGCAACTCAACAAAGACGGAACCACCCGGATCCTGTGGCAAGGAAGGTTTGGCTCACCCCATCAGGTAAGACACCTTAACTGTCAAGATGCTAGGTGAGGGTAAAGAATTATGGAATGAGTGCTGGGGGGAGGAAGTCAGGATTATTAGATTAGAACTGCTTAGATGTGGAGCTGTAGTATGATAGTTATTTATTTTTTTACCTTTCTTTGCTGCCTTGCATCCTGGTGGTGACTAAAGTTACAGTTTAGGGTCCAGGAAGTAATATGACTGAAATACATCATCACTCAGTGATACAATAGCTGATGAGACTATGTTTTCCCTGTGTTGAGGACCTGAGTTTCTTTGGCTAAGTAAAGTGTTAGAATGGAAGCTGAGTGACAATAGGGTGGCCTGGGATGGTTATTCTTAGATCTGTTCTCTGCCTTTTCCTGTCATGCTCTGTGGCCTGGGAGGCTGACCTCTACTAGACCTGTTGTTTCATTTGCTTTTCCTTGCACTCTGGCAAGAAACCACTGGCAAGAGGCCAGAGGGCAGGAGGAGAGCCAGGCCAGGGATTTTTATGCCCTCCTCCTCTTTCCTCCCTGCCTCACCACAGTTGAGACAGAGGCTCCAGCTCCCAGGCCCAGTGACCTCTCCTGCACAGTTTCAGCTCTTACCAGGCTAGTAACAGCATCCCCTCCCTTTGTCCCTGCAGACCTCCTGTGGTAAGAGCTAATCCCTGACTGTCTCCCCAGCTCTTGTTGGTTCCATTAACCCTGCCCACACCTCTGTAAATAATCCCTGCATGAAATTCTCTTCAGCTAAACCCTTTGATGGTGCCATCTGTTTCCTACTAAGGCTTCAGTGGATACAGCAGGAAAAATAGCTGAGAAAGGAGAGAGGTATGGAGGTCAGCTATTGTGAAGTGGGGGAACATTTGAGGGCATAT
The DNA here is from genome assembly GCF_006542625.1 of Nomascus leucogenys. Taxonomy (NCBI): domain Eukaryota; kingdom Metazoa; phylum Chordata; class Mammalia; order Primates; family Hylobatidae; genus Nomascus; species Nomascus leucogenys. The sequence goes on from NC_044390.1 coordinate 16,095,663, forward strand.
GGCTGGCACATACAGGCCAGAATAAGATGCATTTTCACAGGCTGAAATTGGCCAAGACAAAAAGAGTAATCTCTTCTAATCAGAGCTCATAGTTTGTTTTTCTGTCTGTTTGTTTTTTTATTTTTGGTATTGTCAGAAAAAGCCTGCAAAGCTGATTGGGATGTGCCCAAGATTGAGAGGTTTTCTGGGTTGCAGGAATTTCAGTTCTAAAACTGGAACAGTCCTAGGCAAGCTGGGATAGTTGGTCACCTTAATCTGTGATTATAATCAGGACTTCTGAGTCTTGCCCAGCTACTCCTGCTGTAGGGACATTCTAGGCAAAAGGACACTGTTCTAGAACCACTTGGCTCCTCCTCTCCACCCTCAATCAATGGCAGACATCACTTATCTCTCAAGGCAGCCTTTCTCTACATGCAGTCTGAGATCTCTCTTAACACATGGTTCAGGCAGCCGGTATCAACTGATCAGAGCTAGAATGCCAGACAAGAACCTTGCTAACACTCCTGAATTAGAGCTTTGGCCCCAAACTCAAAGGCAGGGCTAGACCAAAAAGAGCCTCTCGAGATGTTTTTTGCCCTTGTTTCCTTGGGTATTGCTGAAGTAAGTAGCAGTGTGGGTGGCCTTTTTAGCTCCTTTGCACTTGGCCAATAATTAGATCCTACTCATCTCCATCTTTCCATCTAGTGTAAGAGATTCAAGGGCTGATATTGTGTTGTAATAATAGCAGCTCACACCTTTAACATTAACAATCTGCCCGTTTATTATTCCAAGTGCTGTGTATTTTTTAATGATCTATATGTTAAAGATGAGGAAACAGACAGTTAAATGATTTAAGTGACTTTTCCTAGGTCACACATGTAGCAGACCCAAGACTCAAATGCACTCATTCAGGCTCTTACTACTGCACTTAGTGCCTCTCTCCTAGTTCCCTCGGATATCCTGCACCTGGCTCAGAGCTTGCCAAGCAGTGAGTGCCTGGTTATTAAACATGTGCTTAAAATTGTTAAATGAACACAAATCTTACCAGGAAATATGTCCCTTTTCATGTCTCCTTTTCCATGGACCCTGCTCTGGTTTTGTCAGGCCTTCTAAGCAAAGGCAACCTTTGACTCAGCTGACTAAACCAGCAGCATGAGAATGAAACAGAGCAGAGAGTGGTCCATTGTCAATGGGCTCAAATCCAGGTTCTATCAGCCTCTTAATCTAGAAGGTGAGAATTTCAATTGTGCTTACCTCCGAAGAGTTGTGCTAAATGAATCAAGAACTTGGCACACAGTACATACTTACTTTTAGCTTTGATTATTTTAATGGTTATTCTTGCAAATCAATCCAAATGCAGTAAATCGAAGTGCAAAGGGTATATTTCCAATTCCAGGAGCAATCCCTTTACTTCTCCAGGCTTCTTCCTCTAGCCAAGGGCTCTTTCCTTGAAGTCTGTTTCGCCCTGATCTTTTGATGCAGCTCCTTGGGGATGAGTGGAGAGAAATCCTTGAACTCCCCCTAGAGGATGGCGGTGCTCCTAACTTCAAAACCTTCCATGACGTCCCAGGACCCAGGATTAAAATGTTTTCTGATATTTTCTGTTTGTTCCTCCAAATGTTTGTTCCTCCTTCTGTGCTGGGTGTTTTCTGTTTGTCCCTCCAATATGCTTTTTACCTCCTTTTTACTCTCTTCTGGGCTCCAGGGTCCTGACTTGTATAGATAGACTCCCTTTCTCTCCAACTTCCAGTTTGATATTAACCAATGGAAGTCATCAATATTGAAGAAGAGGAGACAGGTTGGGGTATTATTTCCCCAGGCCCCTCCCAACCAGGCTGCTAAGAGTAGGCATGATCCCTCTACTAAAGGCCATGGCTTCTATCATACAGACTTGCAGACTCTAAGATCTCTGGTTCCTTGGTGTTGGCTCCCCTGCTTCCCTCTTCAAACCTAGGGACAGAAATGACTTCCTGCTGTCGCTAGCCCATAGCACAGCACCATCCCAGTTTGCTTTCTCTTAATCCTAACTACACCTTGGTAAATGGTCCCTTTATTAGCTCTCCTCAACTACCCTGTTTGAGAGTGTCATCTGTTTCCTGCCAGCTACTACATGCTGTGTCTAAATTCCTTAACGGTCTCATCTTTCCTCCACCTCCCCAGTACCCTGTGCTCCAATAAACACTACTTACTATCTCTGTAATATAATCCTGCTGCTTTGTGGCCCATGATTCTCCCATTAATTCTTATATCCGCAGTGTCCTTACATTTTCCCTATCCTCTTCACAGCCCACTCTCCACCCTGGCCCTGATACAATATCAATCCCCTTTCCTCATTAAAGGCTTCAATTCAAAGACCATGTCTTCTATTCAGTCCTTCCTGATCTCCTTTGGCACACATTATTTTTTCCCACCTCACTGACATCCATGCCATTTCTGTCCTGTTGAGTAGCAATCTTACATTTGGGTTGGATTCACCTTTTCTCTAGAGTCTATGGAGGGTCTGGGATAGTTTAACTATGTTCCATTGACTGGATTAATACAGGCCTCATCCAACGGGTACATGATATTTCCCTGGCAACAGGGAAATGGCCAACACTTCTTTGAGGGTGTTCTACTCAGTGGGAGACTGCAGGGCTTTGTTCTGTGGTTGGTATCCACGCTCTCCCCTTCAGAAGTGAGCAGGGAGCAGAGAGTTGCACCCGCTGATCGTAGGCATCTGGTGACCAAGAGGAATGTCAATCTGAGGAAGAAACTAGCATGGAGAGAGGGCAGAGTCAGGAGGATCACTAGCAAACAGAACCGGGGCCTTGATCAGACTGTGTCCAAAGCTGTTATGCAAGCCTGCTTGAGATGTTTTTTTTGTCACACCAGCTAAAAATATATGTGACATTTATGTTAACAAAAAAGCAACATTCATAGAGTGCAATTAGAAGACAACTTCATCCTTTTCTTCTTCTGCTCATTCAAACTCACATAAAGGGTTACTTCTTCCTCTGCCTCTGGATGAAACCTTGGTGGGGTCCAAGGGGGAGGGAAGGTCCTATCCTTATCTATTCTTCTGCTGAGGATAAAATGTCTTCTAGTCACCTCTAGTTACAAAATAGTTTTATTTCAGTAATTAAAATATCCATTTCTATGTCATAGTCAAACCTCTGAAATTCATTTAACATGAAAGCTTCTCTTCTCTCCTGACTCCAGCCACTAAAAGCTACAGTGGGTGTTGGGTAGAGGAGGAGAATGTTCCTATTTCGTCATCTAACATGGGGAATAGTGGCTTTTTACCTATTTCCCCTTCTTCTTCACTTACTAAGAGGTCTCTGGCTCCTCCTGGATTAAAGCAGACGAAGGAGGAGAGATATGAGGTAAGTTAGGGTCTTATTCATGTGGACACTACAATGTAATATGATGATGGCTCCCTCTCTTTGCATGTTTAAAAGCACCTCTCCCTGGGTTTGAGTCCCAGAGAGAACTGTTCTCATGGGCACTTCTGTGGGTTCTCTGAGGACCTCACTGGGCACATTCAGCTGTGTTCTCTATGATGTGGACAATGTACTTTTATCTCTATGTCATTTTTATTCCTTTCTCAGCTCCTGGGGCCCTGACAACCCATCTTCCTGTTGGGTTTATGGCATCCTTTTGGGTTTTCCCAGGCTGCAGGGCTGCACTCTTTTTCTCCCATGCAGCTCACATCCAGTCCTGGAGATACATTCATGCATCTTTGTCCCCATCGTCAGTGGGAGAACAGTCTGTTCCAAGAGCAGTCTGGTCTTTTCTCTCTGCCCTCAGAGCAGCTAGCCAGCCGCAGCCTCTTGCCTTTTGATTTCACAGGCATGAGCTGCATGGCTGTCACTGTGCTTGAGGTATTTATCTCAAATATAGTATAATCTCCTCTTAGCAGGCTTGAGGGAAGAGAGAGATAAGTCCCACCCTTCCCCCATAGGCGTGGGAAGTAGGCCTGAGACACAAACACACGGACACACTCTCCATTATTTCCAAACTCACCTTTGAGATGGATGTTTGCTGAGAGACACAAAACTGGTTTGTTGCTCCTACCTTGAAAGTCCTGTTTAGGTATTCTAGCCCTTCCCATAGAACAAAGAGTACTGACCATCTGATGTGTGGCGGCCTTAGCAGAAACAGACAGAAAAAGCAGACAGATCCCGCTTAGCATCCTAACCTACATGCATACTTTACCCCAGGTGGAATTCACTGCTGTAGAGATGGATCCTGTATAGATGTTCATCAAAGTACTGGCAGCATGTTGATGCACTTGACTTTAAAAGTCAGGGACTGAGTCAGGTGAACAAAACTAGGAACTCATGGACCAAATCCAACTGGTTAGAGAGGCAAGTGATTTATTCTCTGGCTCATGTTTCTATATGGAGGGATTTTCCAGGACTAACAATCCTGGCTTCTCTCTTTTGGCTTTCTTTGTCCTCCTGTGGGGCAGAGTTATCTGGAAAGTCTGGAAGGGACCAGGCACATGCAGCTCAGCCTTTGCTGCTCTCCCCTCTCTTCATACCCGTGTTATCTGCAAGGAGGGGAATATTCTAGTTTACTCTCTTGACTGGAGGGTTAGTTCTGCCTTGCTGGGGTGAAGGGCTGGATTTGTGGGGAGGATGGTTAGTTCAATTCGGGAGCTTTCTAGCAAGCCTATTTGGTTGTACACTTAAGCCAAATCCTTTATGGTTACATCATCAGTATTGAAGCTGACATTTTGACCTTAATCTGCCTGAAACCTGTGTGGCTTAACTGGTTCCACATTCGGGTGAGAAAGAGAAGTCTTATTTTGGAGGTTGCTTAAACACCATCAAAATCCACAGACATTATTTTCTTTTTTTTTCCTTTGGCCCACATAGTCTTTAAAATTTTTTCAAATCAGTTTACAACTTTTAAAATTAGGGAGATTTTTAACTAGAGTTCTGGATTTCCAGCATATCATGATAATTTCAGTGAGTTCACTGGGGTTGCATGCCTTGTGGCAATGATTCCTGAGAGGGGGTGGGGAGGGGAGGTAGTAGCTGCTCCCTTTAGATAAAGCATGTACTTTCCAGCTCTCCCCAGTTCCCAGCTAGTTAGAGTTGCTGCATTTAGCAAATATGAATGCAAGAAGCCTGTTTAAATGTGAAGATCAGATAAACAACAATTTTATTTTTATAAATAAAGTAGGTCCAGTGCAATTCATGCAATTCAGTTAGGGCACCTATACTGTATCTGGCAACCCTAACTCAACCAGTTTTGTTATCCACTTGGGCCTAGAAGGGAAGTGAGCTTTTTACCCTTGTAGTCATTTTTACTTATCTTTATAAGTACAATACCTAACACACTACCTGGCCCATAGTAAGATGTTCGATAACATTGATGGAATGATTATATAAACATAGCCTGAAGAACAAAATCATATTCCATAGAAAATATCACTAGTCACACAGATGAATAAAGAGTAACAACCTCTTGCTGAGCGCAACTGGAATAAAGAGTACACATTTGCAATTATCTGAGGAGCAGACCTGAGATGGAATTCTGGACCCTTGACTTGTAGGTGTGGCTTTATTGCTGACTAGCTGAATAGAGTTGAGCCAGTTAATAAGCCTTCATGAACCTTTGGTTTCTCATCTCTAAAAGGAAGGAGAAACACTTGCTGTCTAGGATTTCTACCAAAGTTAATGTTTTTTATTTTCTTTTGTTCTGAATATTCATCACAGAGAAAGATTAATATGTGCAGAATTTGACAGTAGTATTAGTCAGCAGCAGAACAGTCAATTAATGATTATGTAACTGGTGATAATAAGTCAGCTAATATACGAATAGGTTACTTTGTCACATTCCCAGGTAGTATTTTGAAAATGCCTCTACTAATACAGGTAATAGAAGCCTAGAAGCGTAGCTTTTTCAGGAGGCTTTTGTTTTTGTTTTTGTTTTTTGTTTTTTATTTGTTTGTTTTTAGACAGAATCTCATCTGTCAACTAAGCTGGAGTGCAGTGGCACCATCTCGCCATCTTGGCTCACTGCAACCTCCACCTCCTGGGTTCAACTGATTCTCATGCCTCAGCCTCCCGAATAGCTGGGACTACAGGTGCACGCCACCACACCTGATTAATTTTTTGTATTTTTAGTAGAGATGGGTTTTTGCCGTGTTGGCCAGCCTGGTCTTGAATTCCTGGCCTCAAGTGATCTGCCTGCCTCAGCTTCCCAAAGTGCTGGGATTCCAGATACGAGCCACAGCTCCTGGCCCTTTTTCAGGACTTTAAGATGCCATCAACTGACATGCACCATGATTTGAGATTTGATAACAGCTTCTTAGGGGAAAATATATCAATTATTACATCTCACACCAATTCAAGAAATTTAAAAAGTGATTTTTAAAAAGTACATCTTGTAATGGAGAAATCTTGGTATACTACATATGGTTAATTTTAGGGTATTGACAATTATTTAAAACCTTATGGACACCAGGAGATCAACCCATGGTGAATCAACATTTATTAAGCATTTAGCAAATGCCAGGCACAGTACTAAGTGCTTTCATTTAAATATGGGTTTCTCATATCGGTATTATTGACGTTTGGGGTTGGTTCTTTGTTTTGGAGGCTGTTCTGTGCATCGTAGGATGTTTAGCAGCATCCCTGATCTCTATCCACCAAATGCCAGTGGCACCTACACTCTTAATTGTGATAACCGTAAGTGTCTCTAGACATTGCTAGATGTCCCATGTGGGAAAACTTGTCCCTGGCTGAGAATCATTCACTTAAATTACTCTGTTGAATTGGGTAATTCACCACAATCCAGCAAGGCAAAGTCTTTGTGGTCCTCACTGTGTTCACACCATGCTCTGGTCTATGCAGACCTAGAAGAAGGATGACTCCTCTGCCAATCTGTTTCCTACTTTGCCTCCAGGTTACACAAGCATAGCAGCCTGTGCCCAACTGTCTCACCAGACTCAATTTAAAAACCAGCTACTTCTGCTGCTTCCGGAGTCCTTTCTCTCCATAAGACTCAGACTAGGTCTGTGAGGCTGGAGAAGCAAAGACACCACGATGCTGCCCTCTGACCTGTGTTCCTTCTCCCTCTTTTGATAAGAGTGTTTACCTAAACCTTAGGAAGGTCAGGAGATGGAGGGATATAGCTCTAACTTGTAATAAACACTATCTGTCAGGCAGGAGATGGTAATAATATCTACATTACCTTTGCGGTGCTAACTTCTAAAATGAATGCCACTTATTTTATGGAAATTAATGGAAATTTCCAGTCTCCTCTCTTTTCCCAATTACTTATTCATCTTAACTTGAAAATGTGCTAGTATTTAACTTTTTCACTAACAGCATAGCTGAATCCTTTACTGATCATTGACATCTGGGTTGTAATGTTTTCATTCTGATTTTTAGTTATTTGTCTGAATCTGTGCATTCTCAGAAAGCTGTGAGCCTCTAAATCAGTAATCCTTGTGGGAATGAGGACACAACATCTTGGAGCAGTATGCCAGAATCACCTGTGGGGCCTTTATTTAAAAATAAAATAAAATCTCAAGCCGGGCATGGTGGTTTGTGTCTGTAGTCCCAGCTACACCAGAGGCCGAAGTGGGGGGATCACTTGAACCCAGAAGTTCAAGGCTACAATGTGGTATGAGAGCACCTGTGGATAGACACTGCACTCCAGCCTGGCCAACATAGGAAGACTCCATTTCTAAAATAGTTTAAAAATAAAAATAAATAAAAAATAAAACTCAAGCCTATGTTTTCTGCCTTCAATCTCTATCCCCAAAACAAAATAAAGATTATGATCCATCACTCGCCTCATCCAGGGGTGTGTGGCCTCAACTGAGAATCAAAGCTCTGAGTGCATTAACCTTCACGTGTGTTGGGGAATACAAATGCTTGAAAAACTGACAAACATTTCTTAACTTTCATGGAGGAAAGGTCTTGATATTGAACTGCATTCAATATTCAATCCAAATTCCTCCAGGTGTTAGACTGTATAACTTTCCACAACTTTCTTCATGGGGGAGAATTATATTTGTCTACCAGATATGTGACTTTCCTTGGTCAAGGAAATCTTAGAAAGCCATCGTGGGCATCATCTGCTCTCTTTTCCAGCTGCCAGTAATGTTTCTGACAGTGGCTTCGCTGACAGCCTATGTCCTGAAGTGAGGATAACAAGGACCTGAGAGTTGAGCCCTTAGTTGACTTCTGATGGCAACATAATGCGAGCAGAAAATAAAAAACTTCCTCATTTTAAGCCACTGAGATTTGGGGGTTGTTTCAGCAGCATAACTTAGACCTTCATGACTGATACAAAGGGCCAGGGAGATCATTTATGCCTGTGAATCAGACCGTGTACAAAAATAACAGAAGGAAGTGTACTGAGTCAAATTGAGTATTTGACTCACCTATAGGAGTTTAAATTTTAAAGAATGTTTGAACACATTAATGACCAAACAGATGAGTCAGTGGACTCATCTCAGTCAGTGGGCCACCAATTAGTGAGCAAGTTTACAAGGTTATAGAATAAAAGCTGTTTTTTCAATAATGTAAATACAATGAAAATGGCCCTGTATAAGATCACTAAATGGAGGGCCAGGCACGGTGGCTCACACCTGTAATCCCAACACTTTGGGAGGCCGAGGTGGGCGGATCATGAGGTCAAGAGATGGAGACCATCCTGGCGAACATGGTGAAACCCCGTCTCTACTAAAAAATACAAAAATTAGCTGGGTGTGCACCTGTAGTCCCAGCTACTCAGGAGGCTGAGGCAGAGAACAGCTTGAACCCGGGAGGTGGAAGTTGCAGTGAACCGAGATCACACCACTGCACTCCAGCCTGGGCAACACGGCAAGACTCTGTCTCAATAAAAAAAAAAATCACTAAATGAAGTAAACCACAGTAATTTTTATAATTGAGAAGAAACCCCAGGGTGGCCAAGTTTAAAATATATTCTTTTATTATGTTAGACACTGTTGAGATTTGGGATTTTCTTTTTAGATAGAAGAACCAATCTTTAAAAGAATCTAGTTTCCTTCTACTAAAATCACAATTCTATTGTAATACACAGTGAAGACTTTTAAGATTTTAAAAAATCCTCTAATTGTTTCACACAGATATCATCTCTTCCTCTTTTATTCCCTCATTAAGTCACAAAATTTTATTAGGTACCTACTATGTGCCAGTCATTGTTCTGATATATGGTGGATTAAAAAGAAAATGTCTCTGCCCTCATGGAGTTTATATCCTGGTGATGGTCCCACAAGTGATTCTGACATACTCCCTCTGAGGGTTTTGCCCTCATTCTCATGGGGATTACTCATAGAGAATGTATATTTCAGGGAGAGATAAGTGGTTGTTTATGCTTGCTTTTTTTAAAAAAAAACTTATTATTTTTAAGTATAAAAATCAGTGGTTTATTAGTACATTTATCAAGTTGCAGAACTGTCACCACTATCTAATTCCAGAATATTTCATCACCCCAAGAAGAAACCAGTCCCTGGCACACAATCCATATTCTGTCTCTATGGATTTGGCTATTCTGAACATTTTATATGGATGGAATCATACATTGTGTCTGGCTTCTTTACTTAGCACAGTGTTTTCAAGTTTCATCCACACTGTAGCATGAATCAGTACTTCATTCCTTTTATTTGCCAGGCATATAAATGTGTATGCATGCAGCACATTTTATTTACCCATTAATCAGTTGATAGACATTTGGATTGTTTCCACTTTTGGCTATCGTGAGTAATGCTGCTATGAACGTTTGTGTCTGCGTTTCTGTGTGGACATATGTATTCAATTATCAAGGGTACCTACCTAGATGGAATTGCTGGCTGATAGGGTAACCCTATGTTTAACTTTTGAAGGAACTCTCAAATTCAAGAAGTCAAAAGAATTACCACAGGGCTCAGCAATTCCATTCCTGTGTAAAGCAGCTGTACAATTTTACATTCCCACCAGCAATTTATGAGGGTTTCCATTCCTTTACATCCTCACCAACACTTACTATTATCAGACTATTTGATTATAGCTATCACAGTGGGTGTGAAGTAGGTTTTGTGATGTTGATTTATATTTCCCCTATTGCCTAATGATGTTGGGCATCTTTTCATGTGCTTACTGGCTATTTATATACCTCTTTGGTGAAATGTCTATCAAAATCATTTGTCCTTTTTTAGCTGGGAGGAATATGTGTTTGAAGAAAAATAAAAGTGTAATGTTATAGAGAATGAAAGGAAGTGCTTATTTTGAAAATGTGGTAAGAACTAAGTGAAATGAAAGAAGTGAGTCTTGAAAAGATTTGGGAGAAGAGCATTCATGGCAGAGGAACTATCTAGGGCTGTGAAAAAAGTATAACACAGTAATGGGATAGAAAATGACTGGAAGGCAGAGCCACAGCAAATAGAGTGGTCTAGGACAGAGATCCCCAACCCCTGGGCCATGTAGCCAGTACCGGTCCATGGCCTGTTAGGAACCAGGCTGAACAGCAGGAGGTGAGCAGCAGGAGAGAAAGCCAGCATTATGGCCTGAGCTCTGCCTCCTGTCAGATCAGCAGAGGTGTTACATTCTCACAGGAGAGTGAACTGTATTGTGAAATGCACATGCAGGGATCTAGGTTGTGCGTTCCTTATGAGAATCTAATGCCTGATGATCTGAGCTGGAACACTTTTATCCTGAAACCATCCCTCCCCTTCATTCCCCTGTCTATGGAAAAACCGTCTTCCATGAAATTGGTCCCTGTTGCCATAAAGGTTGGGGACTCTAGGAAGCCTCTTTGAGGAGTGACATCTTAGCCAAGACCTATTGTAAATTATTACCATGTTTTGTCTTTCTTTGGAGACACTAAAAGCTACATTTCTTTTTTTTTTTTATTTTTTATTTTTATTTTTTTTGGTAAAAGGGTAAAAATGAAAGTCTAAGCCCTAGAAGAGAAGTTACCAGATTCTCGGGATGTTGGTTCAGGACCAAGGACAGCATCTAAGTGTTTGTTTTTTTTTTCTACCCCCCTTCCCCTGTTCATTTTAATTATGCCACACCTAAACAAATATCTCTTTATGTTTCTACTGGTGCTACTCAAATAATGCCAGAATCTATCAATTCTTGCAGTGCCTTCCATTTGGGGGAAGAGCATTCATGGCAAAAGAACTAGCAAGGGCTATGAAGAAAGTAAAACACAATAATGGGATGGAAAATGACTGGAAGGCAGAGCCACAGCAAACAGAGTGGTCTAGGACAGGGATCCCCAATCCCTGGGCCACGTACCAGTACGGTCCTGTAAGGAACCAGGCTTCCATTGTACTGAAGTTCATCCCATGACTGTGATGCCTTTACTAATGTGCATTCTTTCAACACTTTACCCCTATGTTCTTCATTGCAGTAACATACACATAACATTTACCATGTAACCATTTATAAGTGTATATAGTTCAATTATATTACATATATTCACATTGTTTTGTAACCATCACCGCAATCCATCTCCAGAACTTTTTCAGTTTCACAAACTGAAACTCCACACACCCATTAAACAATAATTCCCCATGTTCTCTCCCCACAGCCCCCGGCAAATGGCAAACACCATTCTACTTTCCTTTGTTTTTTTTTTCTTTTTTTGAGATGGAGTCTTGCTCTGTCACCCAGGCAGGAGTGCAATGGTGTGATCTCCACTCACTGCAACCTCTGCTTCCCGGGTTGAAGCGATTCTCCTGCCTCAGCCTCCCTAGTAGCTGGGATTACAGGTGCCCACCACTGCGCCCAGCTAATGTTTGTATTTTTAGTATAGATGGGGTTTCGTCATGTTGGCCAGGCTGGTCTCGAACTCCTGACCTCAGGTGATTCACCCATCTCGGCCTCCCAAAGTGCTGGGATTACAGGTGTGAGCCACCGCGCCCGGCCCATTCTACTTTCTGTCTCTCTCCTTGCTACCTTTTTGTTTACTCTGCTAATTGTTACAGGATGGTTCATTGGCAGCATAAGCATCATACCTAGGAACCTGTATTTATTATAAATGTAAATTATTGTGCCCCATTCCAGACAGACTGAAACAGAAACTCTGGAGTGGAATCTGCATTATATCAAGTCCTTTGGGTGATTCTGATGCCCGCTAAGGTTTGAGAACCATTGATCTAGTGGATTTAAGTGTAAAAATCAGCAGTCTTTAGTACTTTGAAGTTGTAAACCTATCACCACTAATTCCAGAACATTTTCATCACCCTAAAAAGATTCCATTTTTTCATTAGTAATCCCTCCCCATTCTTTCCTCCCCCTAGTCTCTGGCAACCATTAATCCACTAATTCTACCACTTTAAAAAATCACAATTGAAGTCCTTGTTCCCCTATAAGTCTTTCCTGACACAAAAACATTTCCAAAGACCAATCAAATGTCTTAAGTACATTTGACACTATTGAAATACAATACTATGGTTATTATACAGATATTTTGTAACATTCCCATGGTTATGATTGACCTACTGCTTCACATAACTTTCATTGATTGTTTCATGTGGTGAGTCCTGTTTCCCTAATTAGATTTTAAGCTGTTTGACCTAAGCATCCCTATCAATGGATGAATGGATAAAGAAAATGTGATATATATATATATATATATATATATATATATATATATACAATGGAATACTATTCAACCATGAAAAAGAATGAAATCATGTCATTTGCAGGAACATGAATAAAACTGGAGAACACTATGTTAAGTGAAATAAGCCATGCACAGGAAGATAAATATTACACATTCTCATTAATATATGAGAGCTAAAAAAGTTGATCGCATGGAGATAGAGAGTGGAATGATAGATTCTCTTTCTCCCAGAGAATGGGAAGGATGTGTGGGTGGGAGGGGGGAAATGAAGAGAGGTTGGTTAACAGGTACAATCATACAGTTAGATAGAAGAAATAAGTTCTAATATTTGATAGCAGAATCAGGTGACTACAGACAACAATAATGCACTGTACCAAAATGGCTAGAGAAGACAATTTGAAATGTACCTGACATATAGAAATGATAAATCCTTAGGTGACGGATACCCTAAATGCCCTGACTTGATCATTATACATGCTATGCATGCAACAAAATTTCACATGTACCCCATAATGTACAAATAGAGTGTATCAATAAAATTACAAGATACTTTAAACTATTGGAGGACAATGATCATGTTTTCTATTTATTTTGTAGACTTTTTCAGTAAATATAGAGCTGGCCAGCCACACTGTCAGCTTTCAATCAATGCAGAAAATCTTTATTGTGCTCCTACTATGTGTCAGGGATTGTGGTGCCTGTAGAGTGATATTAAAATGAGTAGAACACAGTTCTTATCTTTACTGACCTTTCACTACAGTAAGTGCTGACAGACACATAAACATGATGTAGATATAAAGGCAGCAACATAAAATAGTGCTAAAAAGAACTCTAAGTTGCATACCATCAGGACCCAAAGGAAAAATAATAAGTTTTATTTTTATAAGGAGGAATAGGTTCAGAGAAAGATGATTTTACATGAACATATTTTCCCAAGTTCTGAGGTATGTTTCTTTGTGTAGAAGTTGGAGCAAGAGAGTAGCACAGGCATTCATGAGTACAGAAACAGCTCTAGCAAAGGCTCCAAAGGGTGTGTGTGTGTGGTTAACTGCAATGGCTTAAGGATTGGCCCAGGGGAGATGAGTGGTTAGATATAAAATAGGACTTGGTTTGAGGCATTTAAAAGTGAACTTAAAGTGCATTTTAAAGAAGATCTATGGCATGATATGCCCGTGGTTCCCAAATGTTTATGTGTATTATAATCACCTAGAAAGCTTTTTTGAAAACAGATTTCTAGTATTCACACTAGACCTTCTAAATCAAAACCTCTGGGGTGAGGCCTAAAAATCTTTACTTTTAGCAAGCTACCCTGGTGAATCATATGTTATTTGTTGGTAAATGCAGGGTGGACAGGTGGAGGGGAGAAGTTTTGAAGTCAAAAAGCAAGTTGGTGGTTACTAAAATATTCTAGGAGGCAGAAGGCAGGGTCTGTGGAGTGACAGGAGCCATTAGACAGAAAGATAGGAAGACAAAATATATGATGAGGAGCATGCCTGTAATCCCAGCTACCTGGGAGGCTGCTGCAGGTGGATCACTTGAACTCAGGAGTTCAAGGCCAGCCTGGGCAGCCCATCATATATATATATATATATATATGGTGAGGAGGTAGTTGATAGGACTTGAAGACTGAATGTTAACTTAAATGAATCATGCAGTTTTCAAAAATGTAATTCATTATTGATTCAAACCCATCGTGTACTTTTCCATGTGCTCTCCTATACTTTGGAGGAAGTGTATCAGTAAGGGAGTTCCATTGCCTGTAAACAGGCTCAATGTTCACTCCAAGTGCTATATAGTAAGGTGAACAGTAGATGGCACTTTTGTGCTATGCTGAATTTCCAAATTTGAAGGCCAAGGAAGAACCAGTGCCAAAATAAAAACAACTCTTTGTAATGCTCAAGTAAATAAATTCAATTTCTGTTTTAGGGGGAACTGGAAAAGAAGGGCTAATTAGAGGTCAGTTTGTCCTACCTAGTACCCGGCCTCCAGTAAAACCTTGTAGGTTTTTAAATACTGATCCTGCTTGTGGCTTCTACCTACATAAATGATTAAGTTGCAATCCAGAGAGGTCTAAATAATCATTGTAGCAAGTGAAATTAGGCTTGAGGTTAGAAAAAACTTCCCCAACTTTGACCACATTTCCAAATGTCTACCTCTGGGCTTTTGCTATTTGCAAAGGTGAAGAAAAGCCGAAAAGAACAAAATCAACCATGGAAAAGAACAACGGAAAAGGCAGTTTAGAGTAATAAGTGAGGACAGTGGAATGAAAATAAAGGAGATATTACTTTCATTTTGTAAAACTTATTATTATTAAAACCTTGGCAAGAATGCAATGTTTTATACATTTACATAACACTTGCAATCACACAAAAGTCATGACAGTGATTAAGAGAGTGGATTCTGGGCCAGGTGCGGTGGCTCACACCTGTAATCCCAGCACTTTGGGAGGCCGAGGCAGGCAGATCACGAGGTCAGGAGATTGAGACCATCCTGGCTAACACAGTGAAAACCCGTCTCTACTAAAAAAAACACAAAAAATATTAGGCGGGCGTGGTTGCAGGCGCCTGTAGTCCCAGCTACTCGGGAGGCTGAGGCAGGGGAATAGCGTGAACCCGGGAGGTGGAGCTTGCAGTGAGCCGAGATTGCACCACTGCACTCCAGTCTGGGCGACAGAGTGCAAAAAAAAAAAAAAAAAAAGAGAGAGTGGATTCTGGAGGCAGACTGCGAGTGTCTAAAAATCTCAACTCTGCCACTTCCTAGCTAGCAGTGTGCCTTGGGCAAGTAACTTAGTGTCTTTGCATATCAATTTACTCACCTATAAAATGGAAATGGTAATAATAGCACATGTCTAATAAGATCGTTATGATCACTAAATGTCAAAATTTGTAAGGTACTTAGCAAAGTCCTAGCGTGTAGTGAAAACATAGGTAGGTATACTAGTCCGTTCTCACATTGCTATAAAGAACTACCTGAGACTGGATAATTTACAAAGAAAACAGGTTTAATTGGCTCATGGTTCTGTAGGCTGTACAGGAAGTATGGCTGGGGAGGCCACAGGAAACTTACAATCATGGTGGAAGGCAAAGGGGAAGCAGGCACATCCTACTTCCTGGATGGAGCAGGAGGAAGAGAGCAAAGGCGGAAGTGCTACACACTTTTAAACAACCAGATCTCATGATAACTCACTCAGAACAGCAAGGGGGAAATCCACCCCCAAGATCCAATCACCTCCCACCAGCCCTCTCCTCCAACACTGGGGATTACAATTCTGCGTGAGATTTGGGTGGGGACACAAATCCAAACCACATCAATAGGTGACAAATTTTTTAAGATCAACTTTAGGTGATAGGACTAATAGGTAGTTTCCCTCCCATCTTTTAAATTTAAAACATGTGTTTCTTGATAACTGAGAAAAAAAGTAAAAACTAAACTTTTACTAAAACACTTAAATAAAAATCTATATTTTTTCTTCTTTTGAGCTAGTTTCTAAATCTCCAACTTCTTCCTTTTTCTGCTTCTCCTGTGCCCAATATTAGACATAACATACCTGTGAGTAATCCTGAGGTCCTGATTACTCTTCAGCTTCTGGCATTATTATTTTATTCTTGGGGTGAAATACCTGTAATGAAATTTACCATTTTACCCATTTTTTAGATATACAATTCACTGGCATTAAGTACATTCACAATGTTGTGCAAACATCACCACTATTTCCAGAACTTCATCATCCCAAACAGAAACTCTGCACCCATTAAACAGTAACTCCCCAGTCTCCCTTACCCCCAGCCCTAGTAACCTCTATTCTACTTTCTGTCCTTATGAATTCACCTATTCTAGGTACCTTATATGAGTGGAATCATACAATATATGCTCCTTTGTGTTTGGCTTATTCACTTAGCAAAATGTTTTCAAGGTTCATCCATGTTGTAGCTTGTATCACAATTTCATTTCTTTTTATGGCAGGATAATATTTCCTTATATGTATATATCACACACATTTTGTTTATCCATTCATCTGTTGGATACTAGGGTTGTATCCACTTTTTGGCTATTGTAAATAATGCTTGCTTTGAACATTGGCATCTGTTAGAGTCTCTGCTTTCAATACTTATGGGATATACCTAGCAGTGAAATTGCTAGATTATAAGGTAATTGTATGTTTAACTTTTTAGGAACTGACAAACTTTTCCACAGAGCTACATCATTTTACATTCCCACCAGTATCCAGCATTATTTTTAAACATGGCAGGCTTTTAAAATAAATCAAGCCTAAACTGGGAATATGTAGCAAAACTAAGAGTCCTGCAACAGTTTGCTGACAAGTTGCTGGTATCAACACTCTTAACATATCATCTCCTAGACTAATGCAGTGTTTCTCAACATAGACAGCTGAGACTCCCATAGTAATCATCTATGGAGCTTGTTACATCAGAAGGGCCCTGGATCCCCCCTTGCATATGTTGATTCAGCATCTCTGGAAATGGAGCCCCCAAATCAACATTACAAATGCTAAAACATGAGACTCATCAACCCTAGATTGCTGAGTTCTTGAAGGTAGGGGAAATATCTTAGTCATCATTGTGTCCCTCAAGGCCAAACATACAACAGATATTTAACAAATGTATACTTAAATTAACTAATACTGTAATCTAAAGCCTACCTGTTTAGTTGTTAAATACCATATTCAATAAAATTAAACTTAATCACTAGACAACTAGGGGATCTGTAATTAAGGTGTGTAGCATACCTTTCATTTGCATAAAACACATATCTTACCAGCTGTGTTCTATCATGACTTTTGATGTTGCTAAGGATCTTTACACTATATGTAATTTTCAGCTCAGAACATCACGCTTTGAGGCAGGGTTAAAAAAAAAAAAAAAAAGGATATGGACCTGGAATTAGAAGAACTGTCTCTGTGTGGCCTCTAAGACCAATATCTAGGAATCAAGTTTATAACTTGGAAACATTGAAAACATTTTGTAATTCTACCAACTTCATTGTTTGGCTGAAGCACAAATGATACTAATGTGTAACAAAGCCTGCTGTAGAAACGTGGTCTCACAACAAACAAACAAAACCATGTTTCCAAGTCTTCCTAAAGACTTTAAGTATCCAGCTGTGTAAGTTTAGTGCTCTAAGGTATACGCAAATGAGCAGATGAGAATGGAAACATACCGCAGAAAATCATTAAGCGCATGCACAACATTTATTCATTCATTCACTCATTCATTCATCACGCACATCCAGCATCTATATCAATATCCCGCAGGGCACTGTGTGGAAAACAGTGGTTAAATAAATTCAAATCTGCCCTCAAGGGATTTAGTTCCTTTTAGTATATTAATAACTAGCAAGCTGCCCCTCTTCATGTCAAAGCTTTACGTCAACAAAATAAGCGGTAGGGGATCACCTTAAACGTCACGGGTGCTATCTCTTTAAAACGTAATAGAACTCTGATTGCATCGATCACAGGCTAACAACGCCCTTCCATTCATCGCTCTTACTCCCGTCCTGGTTACTACCCCACTTCCTGACATCAAACCAGGGAGAACGCGAGTGTTAGTTAACATGGCTTGGTGTGTGGCCACAGCTGACCCGGCCCATCCCTCCCGTCCGCTCTTTACAGGGCTGGCGGTGTCTCGGGGCTCGGCTGGCCATGCCTGGAGCGCGGGGTTTGACTGGGCCGCCGTTGTTGTAGTGACCGGGAGGCGCTGCCGCTCTGGGTAGACGGTTCCGGGAGCCGCACGGTCCCCTCTCCTTCCCCATCCCCTCCCCTCCCCTCTCCGGGTTCCCCCACCCACAGGAGCCTGGGGCTGACCACTCCCCCGATGGCCTCAGCCACGGTAAGGACGGGTTGGAGGTGGGGGGGGTCCCTCCCTGGAGCCTGTCCCGCGGGCTGCAGGGGCCAGGTCCCGGCCGAACCCGCACCTGGCGGGAGATGGAGGCAGGTGTCCGCAGCCGGGTCCTGAGCCCCTCGTCCCGGGGCGTCCGTATCTCACTCTTTGCCGCCGGGGCGGACGGAGTGCGGAACCCAGACCCAGCTCCCGGGCGCTCTTCCCCGAGTTCCGGAGCTCCGGACTGAGCTGGGCGGCCCCACGGCCCCCAGAATTCTCGGAGGGTTTCCGTGGAGCGCCTGCGTCAGAATCACCTGGGAGGTATTTAAAAAAAAAAAAAAAAGTACCAAAGCCGAGGCGCATCCTCGCACCTGCCTGCCTTGTGCCAGCGGGCGGGACCCGGGAACGTGTATTTCAAAGGGGCCGCGGTTCCTGCGATGCCCTGGACTCTGGGAAGCGCGAATAGAGCGTTTTGCGGGCTCTGCGGGGAGAGCTGGCGCCGGCGTCTTCCTGTAGCAGGACTGGGCGCCGCGCCCGTGGGTGGGCTGCTGCCCGGCCCGGCCGCCCAGCCAAGCCGCCGTCTGGGTGGCCATTCCCAGGCCGGACTCCGGGGGAGTGGCAGCGTGGATCCCGGCCCCCCAGAATTCGAGGTCTGCGGCGGCTTTCAAAACTTGACAACTTTCCTTTCCAGGAGGACCCCGTTCTGGAGCGTTATTTCAAAGGCCACAAAGCTGCGATCACTTCCTTGGACCTCAGCCCCAACGGCAAGCAACTTGGTAAGTCTTATTCTTGTTTTGCTTTTGTAATGAGACAAAACTCCACGGGCCGGAAACCTTTCCTTCTGTCCGGACAGGGTCCCTAGGAGAACGGCTAAGGTCCTCTATGAGGGTTGAGAGCACCCGGAGACGAGGGCCCAGCGCGGCGGGCGCAGCCGGGGCCCCCTCAGCCATCCTGGTCCCCGGCCCCCGGCCCGGCCAAGAGCCTCCTATCCAGCGGTCTGGGCCTGCCAGACGACTTTCGCAAACTAACCACCAGGAGGAGTGAGTGGGAAGGGGAGGGGTTTGTCCTCGGCCCGGGGAGGGTGGGGTGTTGGCTGGAGAGTTTGTGAAAAGTTGTGAGCCGAGCAGGAGGAAGTGGGGAGAGAGGAGTTGGGCTGTGCCGGAGGCCGAGGACCGAGAGGGCTCAGGTGACCCCTGGAAAGCCTGGGTGGCTGGAAAGGAGCCCAGCGCCTGCATGAAAGGAAGAACCTGCTGCGAAGTACCTGAGCTAGAGCTGTGGGTTCCGCCGCCCTTCCCCTGCGTGGTGGCTTGGTGGCCGCGTCTGCGCCCCAGCCCTGAGAATCCGGATGGCGGTGAGGTGGACTTGGGCAGGCAAGAGCTGCCTGCTGCTGGCGTTTTTAACAGTGGCCTATATCTTCGTGGAGCTCTTGGTCTCCACTTTTCAGGCCTCCGCAGGAGCCGGCCGTGCCAGGGAGCTGGGGTCAAGAAGGCTCTCAGACCTCCAGAAAAATACGGAGGATTTGTCTCGACCGCTTTATAAGAAGCCCCCTGCAGATTCCCATGCACTTGGGGAGTGGGGGAAAGCCAGCAAACTGCAGCTCAACGAGGATGAACTGAAGCAGCAAGAAGAACTCATTGAGAGATATGCCATCAATATTTACCTCAGTGACAGGATTTCCCTGCATCGACACATAGAGGATAAAAGAATGTATGAATGTAAG
This sequence comes from Nomascus leucogenys, assembly GCF_006542625.1. Classification (NCBI taxonomy): domain Eukaryota; kingdom Metazoa; phylum Chordata; class Mammalia; order Primates; family Hylobatidae; genus Nomascus; species Nomascus leucogenys. The sequence goes on from NC_044390.1 coordinate 16,115,778, forward strand.
TCCCAGAAGTTCAACTATAGGACACTTCCTACCACCTCTGTTATCATTGCTTTCTATAACGAAGCCTGGTCGACTTTGCTCCGTACCATTCACAGTGTTTTAGAAACTTCTCCTGCAGTTCTTTTGAAAGAGATCATCTTGGTGGATGACTTGAGTGACAGAGTTTATTTGAAGACACAACTTGAAACTTATATCAGCAATCTTGATAGAGTACGCTTGATTCGGACCAATAAGCGAGAGGGTCTGGTTAGGGCCCGTCTGATTGGGGCCACTTTCGCCACTGGGGACGTCCTCACTTTCCTGGATTGTCACTGTGAGTGTAATTCCGGTTGGCTCGAACCGCTTTTGGAAAGGATTGGGAGAGATGAAACAGCAATTGTGTGTCCTGTTATAGACACAATCGATTGGAATACTTTTGAATTCTATATGCAGACAGGGGAGCCCATGATTGGTGGGTTTGACTGGCGTTTAACATTTCAGTGGCATTCTGTCCCCAAACAGGAAAGGGACAGGCGGATATCAAGAATTGACCCCATCAGATCACCTACCATGGCTGGAGGACTGTTTGCTGTCAGCAAGAAATATTTTCAGTACCTTGGAACATATGACACAGGAATGGAAGTGTGGGGAGGTGAAAACCTTGAGCTGTCTTTTAGGGTGTGGCAGTGTGGTGGCAAACTGGAGATCCACCCGTGTTCCCACGTGGGCCATGTGTTCCCCAAGCGGGCACCATATGCTCGCCCCAATTTCCTACAGAATACTGCTCGGGCAGCAGAAGTTTGGATGGATGAGTACAAAGAGCACTTCTACAATAGAAACCCTCCAGCAAGAAAAGAAGCTTATGGTGATATTTCTGAAAGAAAATTACTACGAGAGCGGCTGAGATGCAAGAGCTTTGACTGGTATTTGAAAAACGTTTTTCCTAATTTACATGTTCCAGAGGATAGACCAGGCTGGCATGGGGCTATTCACAGTAGAGGGATCTCGTCTGAATGTTTAGATTATAACTCTCCTGACAACAACCCCACAGGTGCTAACCTTTCACTGTTTGGATGCCATGGTCAAGGAGGCAATCAATTCTTTGAATATACTTCAAACAAAGAAATAAGGTTTAATTCTGTGACAGAGTTATGTGCAGAGGTACCTGAGCAAAAAAATTATGTAGGAATGCAAAATTGTCCCAAAGATGGGTTCCCTGTACCAGCAAACATTATTTGGCATTTTAAAGAAGATGGAACTATATTTCACCCACACTCAGGACTGTGTCTTAGTGCTTATCGGACACCGGAGGGCCGACCTGATGTACAAATGCGAACTTGTGATGCTCTAGATAAAAATCAGATTTGGAGTTTTGAGAAATAGAGCACAACAGCACTTTTGTCATGAGCTGATAGTAGTGTCAAGAAAGTCAAAGAGCTTTAAGAGCCTCAGTGAAGATTGTATTTTATCAAAAGCCACCTAGCAGTCATCTGTGGAGCACTGGAAAGCTGGGGTTCATCTTGGTATATCACACTGAAACTGGGTACCCACAGTGCTGCTGTTTAATATTTCACAATGCCTTACTTATTGGTTGTTTTATATAAGAGTTTTGTCAATATGGTCTCTTCTTAAAAGAAGCTGACTGTGAATTGAAACACACAAAACATTTAAGTGCCAGACTTAATATTAAAGAATGTAAAGGTCCAAGTAAAATGAGGTATGATTTGTGCTGGTGGGTAAGTTCACCGCATATCCCATTTTTTAACAAAACTCATGAATGTGCAGTTTGAACCATTGCTATTTTGATTATATAGAATTTGAATTTCTTTTTTAGCCAGCACATTAAATTTTAGATTTTATTTTTGAATCTATTTTTTTTTCTAATCAAAAAGAAATAAAATTGAGCTTAAGGCAAAAGGCCTGCTTTTAGAGATATGTGTAATTGGAAGAGGGCATTTGTTTGAGTGTGAGTTTGGAGGCCTTTTTTACATGCAGACATACCCATATCTAAATGAAATGGGGAGATATTTACATTCCATACTTTGTAAACTTGAGCTATTGGACTTCACTGGTGTATATATTAATACCTCAAATTCCTCTGATTTTGTAAGCTGTCCTCCCTGTGAACGTGTTTGTGTGTGTAGGGCATTTTCTGATTGCACTTCCTTAAGTTATGAATGTACTAGAAAGGGACTCATTCAGAATACTATGCCTCCCTTTGTTAATGCTTAATCGTTTAAAGTAAACACAATTGAGGCCTCTCTGAAGTTAAACCCAACTATGTTTATTAAAATGTGTGAAAGTGAAAGTGGGCTAGGTTCTACCAAGGCTGTGGAACTCTCCTACGAGTTCTGCTGATCAGGAAATTTAAGAATTTATCTTAAAAATGCAAGAAAAAAAGACTGCCTTGGCAATTGTGAATGCTGCTTTCCATCTCGTAGCACCAAGCCTGGCACTTAGGCAGCTTTCAGTAAGTGGGTGAATGAATGAATGAATGAATGAATGGCTCAGCTGAGGAATGTAACTTTGGTCAAGTTATTTGATGTGTTTGGGCTTGGTTTTCTCATTTGTAAAATGTGGGTGCTGGATTAGATCTTAAAGATCCCTTCCAGCTCTGAAATGCTGATTCTTCCCAGATTCACAGTATATTCTTCCCAGATTCACTCACTGTGCAATCTTTACAATACGTTTTATCTTTTCACTTTTTACATAGGTAATGTTGTTGAGCAGTTGAGCAATGTTCAGTCCAGTTGTGAAGCTGGAGAAGACAAATGGGTTTTAAAAATTAAGTGAGCTGAGACCGGGTGTGGTGGCTCACGCCTGTAATTCCAGCACTTTGGGAGGCCGAGGCGGGTGGATCACGAGGTCAGGAGATCAAGACCATCCTGGGTAACAATGAAACCTCGTCTCTACTAAAAATACAAAAAATTAGCCGGGCGTGGTGGCGGGCGCGGTAGCGGGCGCCTGTAGTCCCAGCTACTCGGGAGGCTGAGGCAGGAGAATGGCGTGAACCTGTGAGGCGGAGCTTACAATGAGCCGAGATCGTGCCACTGCACTCCAGCCTGAGCGACAGAGTAAGACTCCGTCTCAAAAAAAAAAAAAAAAAATTAAGTGAGCTGAACTCACCTGAAGTGGTTTACTTCTGTGGGTTAAGAAGTTTTAGTCAGTGTTTATAGTCATTTCATCTTGGTAATTGTTGAACCTGTTTTGTTTTTAAAACCTTTAGACTCTAAAAGTAATATTTTGACTAAGAATATAAATATTTCCAAAACTAAATTATTCAGGAAGTAAACGCTTTTTTTTAAAAAAGTATTTTTATTGGTTTTATACCAATATTATATCCAGAAGTCACAGGATAAATTTAGAATTAAATCTCTATTAGTTCAGTTTGGCCTAGATTTGTGAAAAATGCATGCCTCGTAAAGAGTCCACTGTATTCACGAGTAAAGTTGCTTTTAGTGTTTACTTGATGACTTGGAGAGTAGGAATTTTGCAAAATCTGAATTTAAGGAAATTCTTTAGGATAACCATTTCAAAAAATAAAATTGCTATGCAATCTTGAATATTTTCTCTTTTGCCTCATAAAATGAAAATGCATTCATAGTTTCTGTAAGTTATTTAGCAACCTTAAAAGTTTATCAAAGAATTGTCCAGATTCCACGTGCAGCATGCTTGGCCCTGCATTTAATTTAAGAAGGATTAATAATAATGCTCTGAATTTTTCAAAAGGGATTCTCCTAAACCCACCCACTTCTCTTTCCCAGGCTGCTTTTTAAAAATTTTTTTTATTTTTTACTTATTTTTAAATTTTCTCTTTTTATTTTTTGTTTTCTTGCCAGCCCCCTATTATATGGGAGAACGAAAATTGTTATATTTTGAAAGTACTTATTACATTATTTTTATTTTAGTATCTTGATGCTCCTACCAAAAGGGAAATGAGGCTTTTAAAAGTAAAGTACCTTAATTCTTTATTGACTTTTTGCCCTAAATTGCTAGGTGTGACCTGCAATCTTTTAGGAAGAGATTTTACAGTGATGCTTTATTTGTATCAATAATCCAGTGTAATTAGGCTATTCATTCCTCATAATAGAGTACATAACAGAAAAGCGGGACTTTCACATTTTCATATTTAGGCATGTTCCAATATAATTCCAAAAATACTCTGTAATTCTACATTTAAAAAAACCGATTCCCTAATTCGAATTTATTGGTACCAAAGCTCTCTTTGGCTGTAGACAATTAAGAGTTGACCTTTTAAGTTAATGTATATGCTTAAAAACAGTTTTAGGGAAATATTTGGTAGACAAGGAGTTTCAACTTTAAATGTTCACTATGTCATTTAGTGTCCAACTTTATGGATAGATTGACTATCTAAATAGGCATTTTTAGTCATTAAAAAAAAAATCTAGTCACCAGGAGGATCTCTATAACTCAAAATAACTTGTTTGTAAAAGAAAATTTGTTTACTTACCCATTAGTAAGTTCCTGTATGTTCATTATATGATGGCAAATCAAACTTTTCTAGGATGAAGACAGCTTATTTTTAAGTTGTATAGTCTTAGTTGGTTTAGGGTCTCAATTTTAATTAATAAAATACTTGGTTTTTATTTGCTTGTCCTTTTGAATTCCTATTTTAATAATTTTAAAATGAGCACAAAGAATGTTGAAGTTCAGATTAATCTCTTCTGAATGATGATTTTTTTCCTCTGTGATGAGTTGTTTCTGACTTTTTTCCTGTTATATTTGTAATGTTGATTAAGATGTAAAATAAAAAGTGTGCCTGGTTATTTTTGCAAATAGATTATGATTATTTTAGCCTATGGGAACATACTTATAATGGCAATGGAAGTAAGTTCAGCTTGCAGTTCTTTTACTTATTTGAAAATTCAGACAGTGGATATTTAAAAAGTCAAAATTCCCATATTATTTTACAACGTGTCATTAATCAGCAAGTATTCTGAAGGGGTGTTAGTACCATTATTTTATTAACTACTCATGAGCAAACTAGAAATGATCAGGGATCTCTGGGGCCCACTTGGACCACTATAAAAGGAAGCAATGGGCACCTGGACATATTAGCACCAATTTCACTACCCTGGGTGGAAAAGAAAAATTTCTGTCCTCTAAACCACATATCCTCATATTTCCCTGGTCCATAAATGCAATTCCCTTCCACCAGTGGCATGTCTCTTCCTCTTTAGTGATTCCTAAATCCCTATACCCCTGTCTCTCCCTGGCCAGACACACTGCCTGAGAATGACTCTTCTAAGGACTCTAACAAAGTCAGATGGTCTTATAGCTGCATTTAGCATATATATAGGTGACCTAAACATATTTTCACTAATTTTTATACACTTAAAAGTTCCTGTAAATACTTGTATTCTAACCTTACTCTCTTATTAAGTGACTTGCAGCTCTGTGTAAATCACTTCATCTCTCTGTGTTTCAGTTTCGCGAGTATAAAAAAGACTGGAAAATCCATAGAGACAGTACGTTAGTGTTTGCCAGGGTCTGGGAAAGGGAGGAATAGAGAATGCTAACCGAGGTGAATTTTCGGCAGGTGGCAGGGGGTAGGGGATTATGAGAATGTTCTGGAATTAGTGATAAAAGTTGTGCAAATGTTGGGCAAAACGCTGGTGTACTTTAAAAGACTAAATTTTATGGTATTTAAATAATATCTCAGTTTTTAAAAATACCTCAGGGAAAAAAGCAGGCTGGAGAATTTCAGGTGTCTCAGAAAAGATTTCTCTTTGCATGCTAGTCCTCTTTGCATGCCTCTGTGCATGCTAGACTTTAGAACAGGCTAGTAGGATTTAGTATTAATAATACTTGAATCATTTTGTAATTTGCAGAATTAAGAAAGTTACACATATATATGAATGAGTCAGTCTGCTTAATATTAGGTGGGGCTTGGAAATCAGTTTATATTAGAGTTTTTCCTAAAATTTCAGAGAAACTTCAATCAATCCTTTTGGACAGGAGGTGGAGATTACTGTAAAAGGTGAAATGAGTTCCTGAGTTGTATGGTTGTCCACAGCAGAAATGAAAATTAGAGGGCACATGTCCTCAGGACCTCCTGAGGCTGTGTCATGTTAAAAAAAAAAAAAAAAAAAAAAAAAAGAAAATTAGAGAAGTCCTTCTAACTTAATAATTATTGGGGTACTACTTTTTCATTTGTGCCAAGCTTTATCAATCTTCTAGGCTGGGCTGGGAGTGATATCTACTGCAGGCCAGCAGTGTCTTCGGGTGTCTGGTCACCATTCTAACCTGTCTATTTGCATTTATCTAATCCTGTTCGAAAGGGGAAGAGGAGGCACTCTATTTATTTACTACTCCCTTATTTAGTTAAGGCTACTGTGTGCCAGATGCCATTTTATGCTCTGGGTATACATACAGAGGGGAAGAAAGCAGATGTGCTTCATAAGATGGTATGAAGAGTTCATGGTCCAGTGGTGGAGACAAATAATTAACAAGTAAACACAAATCCATTTGTCGGTACAACATGATGAAACAAAGGAAAATAGTCAAAGCTGTGAAGGAAAGTAAGAGAATCCTTTTTTTTTTTTTTTTTTGAGACCAAGTCTCACTCTATCACCCAGGCTGGAGTGCAGTGGTGTGATCTCGGCTCACTGCAACCTCCGTCTCCCAAGTTCAAGCGATTCTCGTGCCTCAGCCTCCCAAGTAGCTGGGACTATAGGTGCATGCCACAATGCCTGGCTAATTTTTGTATTTTTAGTAGAGATGGGGTTTCACCATGTTGGCCAGGGTGGTCTCGAACTCCTGACCTCAAGTGATCCACCCACCTCAGTCTCCCAAAGTGCTGGGATTACAGGTGTGAGCCACTGCACCCAGCCATAGAGTGCTTTTTAAAGGGAGGATAACGGTGGAGACATCCTTACATTTATGGGGTCAAGGAATACTTCCCTGTGAAAATTAGATTTAACTGAAGACCAGAAGGAGAAGTTAACTAGGTAAAGACTAAAAGGAGAATAGCATAGGCAAAGATCAAGGGTGAGAAAGAGCTGTCCTAGATCAAGAAAGTATAAGAATGCCAAAATGGGTAGAACCTGGTAAACAGAGATGAAGCTGTAGGGGGAGGTAGAGACAGCTTAGGCAGGGCCTTGAAGCTATAGTGGGTTTAAATGGTGGCCCTCCAAAAGATGTGTCCATGTCGTAGTCCTTGGAACCTGTGATGTGACCTTATTTGGGAGGAAAAAGTCTATGTAGATGTAAGTCTACAAGGATCTTAATGATTATGAGATCATCCTGAATTATCTGGGCGGGCCCTAAATCCAGTGATGTGTCCTTGTAAAAAACATACAGAGGACATAAGAGGAGGCCACATGAAGCCAGAGGCAGAGATTGGAGTGACACAGCCACAAGCCAGTGAGTGCCTGGAGACACCAGGACCTGGGAGAGGGAGGGAATGAGATATCCCCTAGAGCCTTTGGAGAGAGTGTGGCCCTGCCAACACCATGATTTCAGGCTTCTGGTTTCTGGAACTGTGAGATAATAAATTTCTGTTGTTTTATGCCTCCAGGTTTGTGGTAATTTGTTACAGCAGCTACAGGAAACTTGACATGTTTTAGGATTTTGTTCTGAGAGTGGTGGAAATTGTTGGAGGGATTAGTAAGGGAATAACATGATTTGATTTGTACCTCAAAAAGACCACTCTGGCCACTATATGGAGATTGTACTATTAGTAGGGAAATCACTTAGGGGGATTATAGTAATACCAGCAGATGATGCTGGTTCCATCTGGGCAAGATGGAAATTTGGGAATTATTAGCATATAAATGGTATTTAGTGTCATGGGAATGAATGAGATCACCTGGGAAGAATGTAGAGCAATGAGAACAAATACCCCCATGTCTGAATATTGAAGATACCCAACCTGTAGATCAGAAGAGGAGATAGCAAAATAACTTAAGAAAGAATAATCAGAAAGATATGAGGGAAAGCCACTATAGTAGGGTATCATGAAAGCCAAGGTTAGGAGTGGGGTAGAAATGTTGAAGATAGAGACAATATTAAATAGTCATTAGAGAGAGTGGAGGAAGAAACTAATAGAGAATCATGCCCCACTTTGGAGTATATAAGACCCATGTGAACTTAGTTATCAAATTTATAGTGTTTCCAATCTGTTTGGGGGTTGGGGTGATGAGCAATTCTCACTGGTATAGTTATAATCTCAGAAAAGGCAGAGTGATTGGGATTTTTGCCAGGGGAATTTGAAGGAAGGAAGGAGAGTCAAGGGATTGAACGTTATGTGTATGAGGGGGATTATAATTGAATAAGGAGAGAAATGAAGGTTATAAATTGGTTAGTGAAGTGAAGATGGTGAGAAGAGAGCCTCAATGGAGAACATGGGTCTGGATGAGAACATGGGTCTTGGAGTTCTGGATGAGATGGAAGTGAGTGAGTCATAAGGAAAGCAAGTTGTCCTGGTGGGTTGCAATCAGAGATTTGAGAAGTGCTCATGTTCTGCTGGTGACAAAATCCTCAGAATGGGTTGCTGAGGAGGCAGGAGAAAAAAGGTCTTTGGAGAGGCCCTATTTTCCCCTCGGTCTGAAATGTTCTTCACCACCTCACTCTTTATTTGGCTGACTCCCTGTCCTTCACACCTCCACTTAAAATGCCCCTGATCATTCTATCTAAATCAAGATTCCACCCCCACACAAAATAAAACTTCCTGCTTTATCTTTCATGCCTCTTAGCACAATTTAAAATGATATAAAGCCAAGCACAGTGGTGCATGCCTGTAGTCCCACCTACCCAAGGGGCTGAGGCAGGAGGGATAGATACCTTGAGCCCAGGAGTTTGAGACCAGCCTGGGGAACATAGTGGGACCTCCATCTTCAAAAAATTAATATAAATAAATAAATAAAATGATACATTTGTCTGCATTTCCACTTGAATTTAAGCTCCCCAATTAGAGATTTCTGTCTGCTTTGTTACTTAGGACTCCCCCTTTTTGCCACAATGCCTTACATGTTGCTGGGGTCACATATCTGTTGAGTTAATTCATAGTGCTCAGAGTTGAAATGGAGAGGAAGACTGTGACCTGAAGTAGGTGACATGTGAAAGAGAAAATGATTGCTGCTTGAAAGGTGTAAGGAAACTTGGTGTCCCCAAGCAGAGTCAAGGTTTAAGTACTTAAGGAGGAAGAGGGACTTACAGAGAGGAGGATGTGAATACAAGAGGCATCATCTAGTGGGTGATGTGGCCCAGTGGTAAATTTTGAGGAGAGAAGGCATGGGTACCAGGTCAGCTTAAGGGGATATCCATAGCAATATGAGAGTGAGAGATTGCACAATGATTGATGACCAGAGATGCTTGAGGCTTCAACTTCTGGTCATGATTAGAGGAAGCAGGACCTGAAGCATAGTGGATTTTTTTCTTAGTAGACTCTTAGAAGGTAGGATATATTAGTCTGTTCTCCCACTGCAATAAAAAAATACCTGAGGCTGGGCGTGGTGGCTTATGCCTGCAATCCCAGCACTTTGGAAGGCTGAGGCGGGCAGATCACTTGAAGTCAGGAGTTTGAGACTAGCCTGGCCAACATGGTGAAACCCCGTGTCTACTAAAAATAAAAAATTAGCCAGGTGTGGTGGCAGGAGCCTGTAGTCCCAGCTACTTGGGAGACTGAGGCAGGAGAATTGCTTGAACCTGGGAGGCGAAGGCTGCAATGAGCCGAGATCATGCAACTGTACTCCAGCCTGGACGACAGAGTGAAACTTCATTTAAAAAAAAAAAAAAAGAAAGAAAGAAATACCTGGAACTGAGTAACTTATAAAGAAAAGAGTTTTAATTGGCTCACAGTTCCGCGGGCTATACAGGAAACATGGCTGAGGAGGCCTCAGGAAACTTAACAATCATGGCAGTAGGCAAAGGAGAAGCAGGCATATCTTACGTGGCCAGAGCTGGAGGAAGGGAAGGGGAGGTGCTATATACTTTTAAACAACCAGATCTTGTGAGAACTCACTATCATGAGAATGGCCAGGGGGAATTCTGCCCCTATGATCCAGTCACGTCCCTCCGGGCCCCTCCTCCAACACTGGGGATTACAATTCAACAGGAGATTTGGGTGGGGTCATAAGTCCAAACCATAATATAGGAGCTCTTAGGTTTCACAGGATGGGTGGAAAGGTGATGAGAGGGAAGAGGATGGGAGAAAACAAAATAGCCTGTGAAGTGTTGTCGTCCCTTTTTATGGTTGCAGAAGCTGAAATTTCAGTTAACTTGCCCAAAACTATAAAGCTAATAGGCAGCAGAGCCTAGTAGTGGTCCCCAATCTTTTTGGCACCAGGGACTGGCTTCATGGAAGACAATTTTCACAGTAGGATTCACACTCCTATGAGAATCTAATGCTGCTGCTGATCTCACTGGAGCTGGAGCTCAGGCCTTAATGCTTGCTTGCCTTCCGCTCACCTCCTGCTGTGTGGCCCAGTTCCTAATAGGCCACGGACCAGCACCAGTTCGCAGCCTGGGGGTTAGGGACCTCTAGCCTAATAGAGCCTGGTTTGAGTCTGATTCCAGAACCATACCCTTTTCCATTAGGCCGGTCAGCCATTTATTTCCCAGAGGGCCACATTCAAGTTTAAACAAACAGTAAAAGCCTGTTAAAGTATTTTCACATGGTTTGCAGAATCTGAGCTGTACTTTAGAAGTTTCTGTTGAAAATTACATAATTTTAACATTGAAGTTGTTACTTCCCCCTCTATTTCCTTCAAGGTTATCCTGTCATTGATTCAATCCTGTAACATGTGGTGTGCTTGTACAACAAATGATGGTAAAGAACAAGTTAATCTTTCCTTTTTTGACTGAATAGAAGCAGACTGAAATTTGAACTTTTTAGTTACTTTCCCTGCAGTGAAATCATAATAAAAGTTTGCCAAAAATTCTTTTTTTTTTTTTCAAGTTCTTGATTGCAGCCTATGTGGTACTTTGTGGAGCTACTCCTATTATAGCTTAAAAAATTACTAAATTTGTAAAAGCTGAAAAATTACAAAAGCTAAACTAATTTAGTGTATACACTGAGAGGTAGTAACAGAGTGCAGTGTTTCTCAAATTTCAGTGTGTATCAGAATTCAGTGAGAAACTTGTCAAAAATTTATATTCCCAGGTCTCACCCCAAATAATGTATAATTTACTAGAAATACATATTTTTAACAAGGATCCCAGTAACTGTAATGAAGATAATTCATAAATTCCCTTTGCTTTGAGAAGCACTGGTTTATTGGTTAAAAGCCTAGACTTGGCCGGGCACGGTGGCTCACGCCTGTAATCCCAGCACTTTGGGAGGCCGAGGCAGGCGGATCACGAGGTCAGGAGATCGAGACCATCCTGGCTAACACAGTGAAACCCCGTCTCTACTAAAAAATACAAAAAAATTAGCTGGGCGAGGTGGCGGGCGCCTGTAGTCCCAGCTGCGCGGGAGGCTGAGGCAGGAGAATGGCATGAACCCCGGGGGACGGAGCCTGCAGTGAGCCAAGATCGCGCCGCTGCACTCCAGCCTGGGTGAAAGAGCGAAACTCCTTCTCAAAAAAAAAAAAAAAAAAAAAGCCTAGACTTTGGAATCTTATAAAACTGGGTTAAAAATTGAGCTCTTTTCACTTTTCATCTATATTACCTTGACCAGTTACCTAACCTCACTAAGCCTCATTTCCTCTTCTGTAAAATAGAGATAATGATATTTATCTGCCTTGTTGTTAGGATTAAATAAAATAATACTTATAAAGGCGCCTAGTCTGGAGTACAGTGATGCAGTTACAGCACACTGCAATCTTGACCTCCTGGGCTCCAGCCGCCTGCCTCCCTCAGCCTCTGGAGTAGCTGGGACTACAGGCATGCACCACCAAACCCAGGTAATTTTTTAAATTGTTTGTAGAGATGGGGTCTCGCTATATTGCTCAGGCTGGTCTTGAACTCCTGGCCTATCATAGTCCTTCTGCCTTGGCCTCTCGAAGCACTGGGATTACAGGCATGAGCCACCGTGCCTGGGCTTGATACTTATGCAGTATTGAAAAATACTAGGCCCATAGTACCAATTCAGTAAAGGTTTCTGTTGTTGTTATTGCCAGTCCTCAAAGACATGTGAAATTTGAATAAATTAAATTCAATTTCTTCAGCTTGTCATTACCAAAGATTACTTTTTAAAGCACCCACAGCTCCTTTAGATCCAGCTTATACTAGCAAGCTAATTACTTAGTATCAGCCTGAAAGCTTAGTTATTTCCTCATTCAAGGCAAAGGGATTTTAAGTTAGTGCTGTCACTTAATTGTATTATTACGCAGTGCTTGCATAATACAAACTACTGACCGTATTGCAGTATTAAAGTTTGTCTAGTCAAGATTGGAATATTGTCTTTTTATTGTACAACCCTCTCCCTCACTTCCATCTAGGTTTGTTGTTGTTTTGAGACAGTCTTACTCTGTCACCCACGCTGGAATGCAGTGGTGCAATCTCAGCTCACTACAGCCCCAATCTCCTGGGTTCGAGTGATTCTCGTGCCTCAGCCTCCCAAGTAGCTAGTACTACAGGTGCACGCCACCACGCCCGGCTAATTTTTGTATTTTTAGTAGAAACAGGGTTTCACCATATTGGCCAAGCTGGTCTCAAATTCCTGGCCTCGAGTGATTCACCTGCCTTCGCCTCCCGAAGTGCTGAGATTACAGTGAGCCATTATGCCAGGCCCCATCTAGGTTTATAGATATATGTCTGGGGATTGCCTTTTATTTTTCTTTTCTTAAAAATATTTAGAAAAAACTCATTCTCATAGATTTCTTTAGATTTCCCTATTTTTCCCCCAAATAAAGCATTCTGGTGTTTCTTTTGTGACCCAAAGGCAAGCATGAACCTGGAAATGCAGCATAAAGTACAAAGCCATGGCACCAGGTGAAACTAGAAAGCTGAGTTTATTTTCAGTAATGGACTTTATAGTAGGACATAATGGAGGTAGAAAATATAGAGAAGAACTTCTGAAATAAGTGAAAAATCCAAGAATTTCTATATGAAGGTAATCTGAATTATCAGGATTTTTTTTTTTTTTTTGAGACAGAGTCTCGCTTTGTTGCCCAGGCTGGAGTGCAGTGGCACCATCTCAGCTAATTGCAACCTCTGCCTCCCAGAGACAAGCAATTCCCCTGCCTCAGCCTCCCGAGTAGCTGGGATTACAGGCGTGCAGCACAGTGCCTGGCTAACTTTTTTGCATTTTTAGTAGAGATGGGGTTTCACCATGTTGTCCGGGCTGGTCTTGAACTCCTGACCTCAGGTGGTCTACCCACCTCAGCCTCCCAAAGTGTTGGGATTGCAGGCGTGAGCCACTGCACCTGGCCAATCAGGATTATTTTGAATATGAAATGAAAAGGCCTGAGAGGGAATGTATTTCAAATGTACAAAGTTATCTAAAATATGTACTGTTTGGCCAGGCATGGTGGCTCACGCCTGTATCCCAACACTTTGGGGGCTGAGGTAGGCAGATCACTTGAGGCCAGGAGTGCGAGACCAGCCTGGCCAACATGGTGAAACCCTGTCTGTACTAAATACAAAAAAAATTAGCCAGTGTGTTGGGCACCTGTAGTCCCAGCTACTTGGGAGGGTGAGGCAGGAGAATTGCTTGAACCCAGGAGGCAGAGGCTGCAGTGAGCCGAGATTGTGCCACTGTATTCTAGCCTGGGCGACAGAATGAGACTCCATATCAAAAAAAAAAAAAAAGAATAAAAACATATTTCTACGTCCAGTGACGAAACTAATTTGTTGCTGAAAATATCAATAGCAAAAACCGCAATTTTGCACAACCTAATAATTGTAAAACTGGACAAAATATATGCGAGTTAGCTGTTTTCAGGCATTGACCTACAGAGAGTGTGAAAACTATGATCTTTGCAAGAAAGAAAATATGCAAGTTGATGATCTCCTTGGCTTTCTTCCTGGGAGCACTTTTCCTGCTGCACAGCAGAGAGGTAGAGCAGCCTCAGAGTAACAGCCTGGCTGAGCTCAGGATGTGCAGAGTGGGAAACTGGGAGACCACCAGGGATCTCTCACTGCTGGACTGAGAGCTGAATGATGATACTAATGACCATGCAGGGCTGGATGTCTAGATCTGTAGCTCCAACAAAGAGGAAATCTCTCTGAGCACTTCAGACATTGAGTTGAGACACCAGAAAGGCCAGGTCGTTAGGAATCAGGACCACACCTGAAAGAAAGGGCCATGCCTTAGGACTAATTTCCAAGCTCAAGTAGACCCATGCTACCAAAGAGCAAAAGGAAGTGTGCAAGAACAAAAAGGAGCCACCTATAATTTAATTGCCTCCCAGTTAAAAGAATGAAACAGGCTGGGTATGGTGACTCACACTTGCAAACCCAGCATTTTTGGGGGGCCAAGGCAGGCAGATCACTTGAGGCCAGGAGTTCGAGACCAGCCTGGACAATATGCTGAAACCCTGTCTCTACTAAAAATACAAAAAAAATTTAGCTGAGTGTGGTGGCGCACGCTTGTAATTCCAGCTTCTTGGGAGGCTGAGGCACAAGAATCACCTGAACCCGGGAGGCAGAGGTTGCAGTGAGCCAAAATCGCCCCACTGCACTCCAGCCTGGGCAACAAAGTGAGACTCTGTCTCAAAAAAACCAAAACTGAATCCTGAACTCCAGTTAGTGGGATTGTTTTTGCAGTGGTGTGTTTCCATGATTCTGAAACTACTGTTTGTATTTTAGGATTGAGCAAAGATATATTGAGCATGGGAGCCAAGTTTCTTATTGTGGGAAAACAGTCACAAATACGGAAAAAAGGAGGGCAAGAATGTATTCTGTGGTGTTAGATTAGAACTCATGGTTTTTAATACCTATATCAATTGACATACCTACATATAGATAGATAATAGCTTTCTATTTATAGCTAATTTCTTAGTTCTGCCCGTTGAGATTTCTGTCTTCCTTAGCTCTGTTCACTGACACACTAGTAGCAATGAGCAAACATTGTGCCCAGATATTGGTTTCTAAATACCATTATCCATTAAAAGAAATCAGAGCTTTTGGGGTGGAAAAAAAGGCCCATTTCAGGGCTGGAGCAGGAGAAGTACATCTTAGAACATCTTGTAATTCTAGAAAATAAGGGAGTATTTGAAGAATGGAAATACATCAAAAGGACACAGAGGCCAGCTTTTAAAGGGGCTTTCATTTGCCAAATCTGGAACAATTTGAGAGTCAAAATAAATGACAGTTATGGATTATAACCTGTTGAATTAAATAATCTATGCATTCACACTGGTAAAAATAAGTAAATGAGTAAACAGATAAATGGACAAAAATGGATGGTTCTTCCTTACAATAGTAAATACTTTTTTAGAATATTCATTAACTTACTAATTAAACATCAATTAAGTAGCAAATCATAGAATGGTGGGTTAGAAAATTATGAAAGGATGCCAAAATTAGTGTGTGACAGTTTGGTGAGGAAGACGATATTTATATAGTCTTGTCTCTCCATCATTAGTCTGTTCACACACTTCTATAAAGAACCGCCTAAGACTGGGTAATTTATAAAGGAAAAAGGTTTAATTGACACATAGTTTCACATGGCTGGGTAGGCCTCAGGAAATTTAGGATCATGGCCTAAGGGGAAACAAACATATCTTTCTTCACATGGCAGCAGGAGAGAAAAGTGCAGAGCAAAGATGGGGAAGCTCCTTATAAAACCATCAGATCTTGTGAGAAATCACTCACTATCATGAGAACAGCCCCCATGATCTAATCACCTCCCACGAGGTCCCTCCCCCAACACATGGGATTATAATTCGGATTACAATTCAAGATGAGATTTTCGGTGGGGACACAGCCAAACCATATTATGCTACAAGTTACTAATGAATTTCAAAGAGAAAAATAGTAACTTTACATGGTAGAGGTAGGATCACCTAAACCAAGCAATCAAAGTAAACATCAACACTGTTAGGACAAAGAGACATCATGTGCACCCTAATACGATGCACTGCTAAGGGCACAACATAACTTTTGTGATATTCTTGTCAAAATTATATCTTCAATCTAATAAAATTAACAAACATGCTACCAAAATAACAGGCCTATAGTCTTTAAGAACATCAACGTCAATAAAGACAAAGAGCAACCTAAGAACTCTTCTGTAATTTTTCTGTAAGCTTAAAATTATCAAAATAAAAATTTACCAAAAATAAGAGGGAAAAAGGAATGAGGCAGCTCTAGGTATTAACAAAACATTGTCTCCAACATATATCATGCTAAGTAGACTGAGGAGGCAGGATAGAGAGGCAAAATGCAGAATAGCAAGTATAATATACTACCATTTGTATAAAAAGCATACGAGAATAGACACACACACTTGTATAAGCACAAAGAATTCCCAAGAAATTAGTAATGCTGGTTGCCTCTGGGAAGGAGAACCAGGTTGCCAAGGACTAGAAGGAGATTTCATTAAATGCTGTTTTGTAATGTTGGAATTCTGTAATATTGGAATTCTGTTTCAGGTACACATATTGCCAACTGACAAGATACATAAGATAATTTGTAAGAAACAAAAAACTGGAGACAGTAACATTTCTTTTCAGAAAGTAGTGTTCCAGACAGAGCCTCTAAGTAACTGCAGCTGATTTTGGTCAAATCAATGAGTGAGAAAGCTTGGGTTGACTCAACGAAGTTATTGGTACTTAAGGTGACACAAAGGCGGGTGGCCGTTTGGACATTGTGTGACAGAGAAAGAGCAAACATGTTTTCCATTTGCTGTTCTTTGTTGTCACCTCCAGAGACAAAGCACTGACCTAGGTAAGCATGGGCTTTGTTCTTTCTTCTGCCAACAGGGATTTCTTGAAACAATGGATTATTGTTATAGAATATAAATAGTTTTTTTAAATTAGTAGATTACTAGTTAATGTTTTCCATTAATTTCCTCCCTTTTGACATTTTATCTCAAAATAGACCCGTTGAAGATGAATGGTACAAGCTTTGACATTTTAAATTATGTGGTAATGTTTATATAGGGTGTGGTTTAATGGAAATATATGAAAGCAAATTCCAAGTTGACACAGTACAACACTGACATCAATAAGCAAATACATTTTATTATCATGGTATTAGGGTTTGGTAGGACAATTCTTTTCTAAGAAAGAAGGTAAAGGAAGTAAAGAGGGAAATTCAATGTTGGTTTTCATAGTTTTTTGTTTTTTTTTTTTGAGACAGAGCCTTGCTCTGTCTGGAGCAGGCTGGAGTGCAGTGGCACAATCATGGCTCAGTACAGCCTCTATGTCCCACCTCAGCCTCCCCCACCCCCACAGAGTAGCTGGGAATACAGGTGCAGGTCACCATGCCCAGCTAATTTTTTTGTATTTTTTGTAGAGACAGGGTTTCGAGACGTTGCCCAGCTGGTCTCAGGCTTCTGGGCTGAAGTGATCTGCTGCCTTGGGGGTCATATATATTATATAATATGTATTAACTCCCTCCTATTTTCTTCTTTTTTTTTTTTTTTTTTTTTGAGACGGAGTCTTGCTGTCGCCCAGGCTAGAATGCAGTGGAGCGATCTCGGCTCACTGCAGGCTCCGCCCCCCGGGGTTCACGCCATTCTCCTTCCTCAGCCTCCCGCGTAGCTGGGACTGCAGGCGCCCGCCACCTCGCCCGGCTAATTTTTTGTATTTTTAGTAGAGACGGGGTTTCACCGTGTTAGCCAGGATGGTCTCAATCTCCTGACCTCGTGATCCACCCACCAGGGCCTCCCAAAGTGCTAGGATTACAGGCGTGAGCCACCACGCCCAGCCTCCTATTTTCTTCTAATTCCATGCCTTTCTGGCTTTGATCCCACTTTCTTGAGGAAGAAAACACATGGACAAATTCTGATGTTAGGAATATTTTAAGCATATATCTTCAATATTATTCATCCAGGACCAAAGTAAGTCCTGATGCAGGAAATGAGTGAGTTTCACAGCTTTCTGAGCCCCTACTCGACCCAGGAAGCCCAGCTGGAACCTCCTCTAACCTGGGCCCAGGGCCAGCTTTGTGGGTATACCTCCTGTACAGTTGCATAGGGCCCCATGCTTAGTTTAATGCTATGCTATCATTGTCCTGAAGTTCTTTTTTTTTTTTTTTTTTTTTTTTTTTTGAGACAGAGTCTTGCTCTGTCCCCCAGGCTGGAGTGCAGTGGTGCGATCTCGGCTCACTGCAAGCTCCGCCTCCCGGGTTCACGCCATTCTCCAGCCTCAGCCTCCCGAGTAGCTGGGACTACAGGTGTCCGCCAACATACCCGGCGAATTTTTTGTATTTTTAGTAGAGACGGCGTTTCACCGTGTTAGCCAGGATGGTCTCGATCTCCTGACCTCGTGATCCGCCCACCTCGGCCTCCCAAAGTGCTGGGATTACAGGCTTGAGCCACTGCGCCAGGCCTTTTTTTTTTTTTCTGAAATTCTTAATTATTTTCCTATAAGAGCTTCACATTTATGTTTTGCACTAGGCCCTGCAAATTATGTAGCAGGTCCTGATCAGGCCTGATTTTACTATACCTCATTTGACACACTTGTCACTCTCTTGGAATGCTCCTTCTCTTCCTGGACACCACAATGTCCTTGTCCTCTCCTACTTTGTTTGTGGCTCCTTCCTTTGCTCTTCCTTATCTGAACATTAAGTGTCCTCAACCTCTTCTTTATCTATACTGATTTCCTCAGTGATCCCATCCAGTTTACAGTCTTTAGTACTTTCTCTAAGCTACTACTAACAGAGAAAACTTTAGCAATAATAGCTACATTTGAGTATTTTCATGTGGCAGGCATAAATTGCAAGTACTATTTCCTTTAATACTTTCAACACCTCATTTTGCAAATGAAATATCCTGGGCACAGAGAGGTTGAATAACTTGCCCAAGGGCACACAGCAGTAAGTGACAGCATGGATTTGAACACAGTGATTCTAATTTCACAGGGTGTTCTTTTAACCACCACACTGCACAGTCAGAACCTCTCCCTGGGCTCCAGGGGGGTATATCCATCTTCCTACTTGACATTTTCACTTGTATGTCTAATTGGCATCTCAAATTTACTATGTCCACCCCATCCTGTATCACTTCAGATCTCCTCTTCTGGTCTTTCCCATCTCATTAAATGGCACTAAAACTCACTTGGGTGCCCAGGCCAAAATTCTAGCATCTTCTCTTTTTCTCTCCCTCACATCTAGTCATTAGCAAGCCTCATAGACTCTACAGTATATCTTGATTTTGACTCTTTCTCCTCCTTCCAAGGCCCCTAGCCTAGTCCAGACCACTGCTTTCTCCTGACTGGATGATTGCAGTAGCCTCCTAATAGATCTGTCCCTTGCCCCTTGTATCTTCTCCACACAACAGCTAGAGTGATGTTTTCTGCTTTTTCCTAAATGTTTTATTGAAGCATTGATATGTTCCAAAAATTGCACAAATCATATAACTGTAGAGCTTGATGAATCTTTAGAATGTGACCTGCTTATTTAACCAAAACCCAGAGTGAGAAACATAACATTACCAGCATCTCTGGAAGTCTCCTCTTGTGTTCCCTTCCAGCCACTATACTCCCTCCCTGCCGTCCACATAATCACTATATTTGCTTCTAACTTCATAGGTTAATTTTGCTCCTTCTTAAACTTCATATAGTAAAATTTAACACAGTAGGTATGCAACATGAATATATCACAGTTTATGTATTCGTTTTACTTGGATAGTTGGGCTTCTAGCTTTGATCTATTGTGAATAGTATTGCCACAAACACTGTACATGTCTTTTGCTAACCATACGTAAGAATTTCTGTGGGTATATTCCTAGGAGTGGAATTGCTGAATCAAATACTAAGTATATATTCAGCTTCAATAGATATTTCAAAATAGATTTTCAAAGTGGTTATAACCACTAGTAGTATATGAGCATTCCAGTTGTTCTACATCCTCACCAAGATTTGGTGTTATTTATCTTTTTCATTGTAATAATTCTGATGAGTGTGCACAGATATCTCATTGTGGTTTTAATTTACGTTTTCGTGATGACTAATGGAATTGAGCACCTTTTCATATGTTTATTGACCATATGGGTATCTTCTTTTGCAAAGTGCCTGTTTAAGTCCTTTGCCTATTTATTTTGTTGTTGTTGGGTAGTGTGCCTTTTTCTTATTGATTTGTAGCATTCTTTTTAAATTTTATTTTATTTTTTTGTAGAGATGGAGTCTCATTATGTTACCCAGGTTGGTCTCAAACTCCTGTCCTCAAGTGATCCTCTCACCTTGGCGTCTCAAATTGCTGGGATTACAGGCATGAGCCACTGTTCCTGGCTGATTCGTAGCATTATTTATAGATTCTGTATATGCACACTTTGTTGTGTGTTGGATATATGTGTTGTAAATATCTTCTTTGCCACTTGGTGGCTTGCTTTTCTACTTGGTTAGTGGTATCTCTCAGTGAACAAAACT
The DNA here is from genome assembly GCF_006542625.1 of Nomascus leucogenys. Classification (NCBI taxonomy): domain Eukaryota; kingdom Metazoa; phylum Chordata; class Mammalia; order Primates; family Hylobatidae; genus Nomascus; species Nomascus leucogenys. The sequence continues at coordinate 16,136,198 of NC_044390.1, forward strand.
TCTTAATTTTTTCACAGTACAAATTATCATTCTTTTCCTCTATACTTATTAACGTTAATGTCTTTTTTCACAAAAATGAATAAAATTTTTATTTTAAAACATCACAAGTAATTACAAAGACAAATGTCCCAACTATACAAACTGTTTTTCACATATACATATATACACACAAATATTTAAGGTTGGTTGATCTTTCATCTTTTTATCTGAGTAAAAAGAAGAACACTTTCCTCATTCAGGAGATTTTTGATGTTATAATAGTTACCTGACGGAACATAGAACGAATCCCCAGTACTTATTATATAAGGTGTTTCATGTAAAGTACACAAAAGGTCACCAAAGTTAACATAAAAAAACAATATATCCAACATGCTGCTTTCCCTTTTCTTCTTGTGGTCCTAATATCAATTTCCCAGTAGAAAAAAAGGATGTATCCAATGTCTTACATACCTTCAACTCACCATGCTTAACAAAAAATTGATATGTATCTTGTGGCCTTACAAGATCCATGAGAATAATCTCTCTTGTTTCTGGGTCCTTTTCCCTTGTTGGCTGCAAAGGATCTCCAAGAGGTATACCTAGATTTGCCATTAAGCTAGTCTTCTTTCATCGTTATCAAGACAGATCCTTTTCTTATTAGATTTTTTTGTCAACTTTTCCAATATTTTCTCTTGCCTTCCTTTTAGACGATATTTTGTCTGGAGATCATATTCCACTAATCACGAATCCTCCTGATGGCCTTCCTTGATAATCTATTTGCTCTCCTTGCCAGTACTCCAAAGGTTTCAAACGTGTTCTCTTGGTCCTGCGAACATTTGGTGTGTTGGAGGGCAATACTAGTTTGTGATGGATTCTGTTCTTTGGTATCACTTTAGATCGTTTTTTTTTGTTTTTTTTTTTGTTTTTTTTTTTTTTTTTTTTTTGTGAGATGGAGTCCCCCTCTGTCGCCCAGGCTGGAGTGCAGTGGCGCAATCTCGGCTCACTGCAAGCTCCGCCTCCCAGGTTGACGCCATTCTCCTGCCTCAGCCTCTCCGAGTAGCTGGGACTACAGGCGCCTGCTACCACGCCCGGCTAATTTTTTGTATTTTTAGTAGAGACGGGGTTTCATCGTGGTCTCGATCTCCTGACCTCGTGATCCGCCCGCCTCAGCCTCCCAAAGTGCTGGGATTACAAGCGTGAGCCACCGCGCCCGGCCTCACTTTAGATCGTTTTGAGTCATCTGAACTTCCATGAACTTCCTCATCATCCACATCATTGTTATTCTTTCCAGACATTAAATAATTATTATTGAGCCTGGAAGGTCCACTTTGCTCTAAAACTGAAGCCTTATGCTCTCCAGAATCCAAGTTTGACTCTGTTGGTGTATTACATGTATATCCACTGGTCTGAGGCTTTAGGGGAACATTTTGTGCAGTAATAATATTATCTTCATTCTTTGAGCTTCCTGTAGATCTAGAACAATCCAGATTTTTCTTCTTAGCCAAGTCTGCCTCATCACTTTCCAATGGCTCACTCAGCGAACAACTGGAAATTTCATCATGACCAATGATACCTCCAGAACCTTTAGCATTTAAAAACTTCTGTACTCTTTGGCTGTCTTTAGTTGCTGTCTTCTGCCTTTTAAGTGGAATAGTTTTTTTCCCAATATTCTTAGATGACTGATTTGTTTTCTTAGCAGATTTTTGCCTACTGGTGTGATGCACTGGTAATGCATTTCTTATTGACGAATTGCTATAAACAGGACTCTCCTCTGATTTTACCACCCACCAATTAGATGGATGCCTGGAAATTCTTCGACTTCTTGTGACAGTTGAAGTCACTTCTTCAGGTACAAGTTTGTTCTTGGACTCACTGGAAAAGTGCTGCTTTTTAGATTCTTCCTTATCTTTTCTAGTGCTACTTTTCTTGCTTCCCACAGGTGGCATCTGTTTTTTGGAGGCACAATCATTTCCCATCTCTTCGCGCTCTTCCATATTTCTGTCTGAATTTCTTTGAAATTTGTCTTAGGTAATATGTGACGTATGTATGTTTTCATCTTTAGACTGTCCCACATCAAGCTGTTCGTCAGCCGGTTTAGCCATAAATTTTCTTCTCTGGTTTTGTTTTATAGTCCTTTTGCTTCTAGATGATTTTTCTGCATTCTTGGAATACATTTCATATTTTGTAGATCTACAGTCATTTTCTGTTTCACCTGTCAAAGCATAACTTGTATCCAGTACTGTTTTATCAGAGGGCTGAGATGTCTCTACTAGGTGAGGTTTATGGAAATGTTTGTCATTTGCCAAAGTCTTAGCTAATATATTATGATACTTTTCTCTTGACTTTCTATCTTGAAGGAGTGCAGTGCTCTCAGCTGGGGATATGGTGCTTTGTTTCAGAGGCCCTGCCTTTCTTGGTATAGTAATCCAAGATCTACTGGCAAAACTTTGATCTGGCTCATCAATTATAAATTCATCCTCTATCAACTTCATATCATCGGGAGGACACGAATGAGGTGGAGCTATTGCTCCATGCCTGACAATGGATATGTAACTGGATTCACTTTCTCATTTTACTGTTTCTAAAAACAATGTTGAAAAACTTTTTTTAGCTTGTCATTGAATTTCATATTCCGAATCTCGTATTCTATTCTGAGATGATCCTGATGGTTTTCTTTCTTGTCCTTCTGATGTTTTATCCTCTTCATCTGATACTTTATTATCTATTTCTATTTTCCTTAAATTTACTTTATCTTCAAAGTTTAACCTTTTTTTGGTTTTAAGTGACACCTCTGTACTTGAAGGCAGCATATTTACTGAATTTTCAAAAGTGTAAGTCTCTCTCTTTTGGGCACTAGATGGAATAACATTTTGCAATACAGATGTTTTTGCATCCAAGAGAACAGAAGGTGAGCCAACAGATAAGTAAAATTCTTCATCAGCTTCACTGTGATGATCATTTATGTTTCTACTTGACATTTTTTTCGAGTCAGGTGTATTTTTGGAACCAACATCAGTTGCCAGAATTTTCTGACGAACTTCATGGGCCTGAACTGATCTGTTGGTGGCTTCACTTGGTTCTACAACAAACTGCAGAAAGGCTTCTTTCTTCCTTGAAGAAAGTGGAACTGACTTTGGATGTGGTTTCTGGCACTCTTTGCTTGGTGACTGCATACAAGTGTCTTTTATTTTGCATGTTGAATTAAGCACTGATTTTGTAGAATTTGTGCTAAAATCATTGGCAAGACTTTTTTCTTCAAAACAGCCTTGTAAGATTTCCAGAACATTCTGGCCTTGCTCTGTGTTAATGTCACGTGCCCTGGAAGGTCGACAAAATCTTCTTCTGTAGCCATTTCTGAGATGATCCAGACCCGACGCAGCCATGTTCCGGCCCCGCTGAGCTAGCGCAGGTGTCTGAGGTGGAAGCCCACACAGACTTCTTGCTCCAGGTGGCCGAACAAGAAATGAACCGCCGGACTACCAGGCGGCGCCCAAGCAACACACTTAAGTCAAAGGCGACGGCCGCGAGAGCTGGAATCCGGGAGGCATGCGCCAACAACACTTCCCGGCCATTGGCTCCGCCCTCAACAAACACGTTCATGTCTTTTTAAAGCAGTATTTGCCTACCCCAAGGTCATGAAGATATTCTGTGTTCTCTTCTAAAAGCTTACGGTTTTACGTACCACATTTAGATATATATTCTACGTGGAATTAACTTTTGTATGTGGTATAAAGTGTAGGAGTCAAGATTAATTTTCTTCCTTATGAATATCCAGTTGACCCACCACAGTTGTTTTATTTTTTATTTCTTTCTATAATTTATTGCCCTCCTTTGAGAACACGATTAAAAGAAAATCCTTTCCTTATTGTCAAAGTGACACTGTTCGTGACAGTGTTCTTAAACCAGATCATGAGATTCCCCCTGCTCAAAATCTAGAGTAGTTTCCCATCGCAGGTTTTTTTTTCTTTCAATAATTTCAGCTTTTATTTTAGATTCAGGGAGTACATGTGTAGGTTTGTTACATAGGTTTACTCCATGATGCTGAGATTTGGGATACAATTGATCCCATCACCCAGGTAGTGAGCATTGTTCTCAATAGTTTTTCAAACCTTTCCCCGCTCCTTTCCTCCCTCTTCTAGTAGTCCCCAGTGGCTATTGTTGCCATCTTTATGTCCAGTGTACCTACTGTTCAGCTCTCACTTGTAAATGAGAACATATGGTATTTGGTTTTCTGTTCCTGCATTAATTCGCTTAGGATAATGGCACATTTCACTTTAGAAGAAGAAGACACACCTCCCACCATGGCTTCTCCTCCTCCATCTGCCCCCTTTTCAGCTTTCCTCCTACCGGTCTCTTCTCTCCTGTCTACTGTGGAAACGCTGACCTCCTTGCCATTCCTCATTCTTCCAGGTGCTTTTGCACAGGGATTCCTGTGCTCAGAGTACTCTTTCTCCATGTCTCAGCCAGGATCGCTCCCTATTTCACTCACCTCTCTGCTCAAATGTCCTTTCCTCAGAATGGACCACCCAATCAGCCCCCCTAACATTGATGAGTAAATAATAAATAAAAGTCCTCTGTATCTGTGTATTATTAATGCTGTCTTCCCTACTATGTGATTCTTTGAGAGAAGGGATTGTATCTTACTTGCTTTTGTGTATCTCGTTTGCAGCATGATACACAGAACTCAAGTAGTGTCCTGAGTTTATTACATATGATAACTCATTGTTTTCCTTGCTCTGTCTACATTAGCCTTGGATAATTCTGACTCTGCTATAAATCTTTAGTAATTTGGATAAGCTCTGGTGGAATATTAACTTTTTGTATTTTTTTAAAAAGGGGCTGCTAAGCAATATTGTAGCTGAACTCACTTTAACTGTTTTACATGGAAATAATGCATGGGCTGAGCCCAAATGAACTTTGTATGTTGGCAAAAGAACATAGGTTTCAGTGACTTTATATAGCCAGGCCCTATGTTTCTCTAACAGTGATACTAATTGTGTTCAAGTTTATAACATTACATTTTTTTCTAAGCACTCTACAATCCAGATTTAGTGATTCTTATTGACCTACTTCCTATTATTGGGGCCATTCTAGGGCTACATGCATATAATAAAATTTGTTTTTTAGGCAAGAGTTAGATCTACCTTTCATTTGTTTATTTGTTCATTCTTTGTCAAGGCAATTATTTCCACCATTGATTGCATCTGTTTTCCTTTTGGTAAATCCTTAAACTGTTGTCTGACACACACGATTCTTTTATTAATTCTTTTATTAATCATCAAATGCCATTAAATTATAGAGCAGAAAGAGACTAATAAGATCATCTTATCCAGCTATAAAAGTATTACTGGATCAGTTGATAAAGTATAGTTGGTAGATTAAAATATTGCATCTTTAATAATCAGCTTCATGAAGCTGCTAACTGTGCTATGGTGTGTTAAGAGACTGTCCTAAATCTTAGGAAAAACACACTGAAGTATTTAGGAATAAAGATGCCTTGAGTTGCATAACTTACTCCTAAATGGTTCAGGAAAAAAAAATATGTATGTGTTTGTGTGTGTGGGTTTATGTGTGTTCATGTACAAGGAGAAACAAGTACAGAGCAAATTACAAACCAAATGAAGCAAAACATTAACAAGTAGATTTGCGTAAAAGGCATATTAGTGTTATTCATACTATTCTTGTAACTTTTCTGTAAGTGTGAAATTATTTCCACATAAACAGTTTGAAAAATTATCTCATCCACCCCCTTAGGAAAAACATTCAGTCCTCATGACATCATGACACAGAGGTTAACTAGCTTTCCATTACCCAGAGTTAGAAACAAAACTGACTCTTAGTCCTGTGTACCCTCTGTTACACTATGCTGCGGCCTTCTAGTAAATAAAGTTACTGAGCGCTAATCGAATATGGGGCCAGTCATCCTGCTGTGTGCTTACATAGGACACAGCCAAGCTTGCATATTAGTGATGTACTTTTGAGTACCTTTAAAAAGTAATTTGGCTATTACCTGGGCAGCCTTACAACCTCCAGCCCCTCTATTACCTGGACACCTTGTTATTAGATATGCTGCTCATTGTAATGAGACACACCTATGTTTGCATTTTAACAAACAGTGGTTTTGTTCTTCTATTTCTTGATAGCTACTGCTTCTTGGGATACCTTTCTCATGCTATGGAATTTCAAGCCACATGCTAGAGCTTACAGATATGTGGGTCACAAGGATGCTGTAACCAGCGTGCAGTTTTCTCCACATGGAAACTTATTGGCGTCTGCCTCACGAGACAGAACCGTGAGACTCTGGATTCCTGATAAGTAAGAGAAACAAATAAACACTTGATATCCTTTGGATTTGGAAATGTGAAAGAAAGCTGAGCCCGGCTGCTGCTCATGCACTGCTGCCTGCACTATTAGTCTCAGTCACATACAAGGCATGCTGCCCTTGTGGTAAAGTCAAACTAATTCATATAATTTTTTCCTCAAAATTATGTCTTCTTTTTGAAAACTATTTCCTACCATGGAAATATGCTTAATATGTCTTAAGTTTTTTTGAGGGAGTAGTGGTAGCTATCAATCCCTTTGTAGATCTGAGGTAAGCTTTAGACTATCTCCCCAGAATGATACACATCAGTATGTCTAACCAAAAATTCACAGTTTATTAACTTCCTAACGCCTGTTCATGGATCCTTCAAGGACCCTTGGATCCCTATTGAAAACCCTGTGCCTTTGATTTGATTTGTATCACTCATTATCGGGGTCCAGAATTTTCTTGTTAAAGAAAATTTCTGACAAAAGTATAAACCATTGGATTTGTGTAAGGTCATATGCGTTATAACAAATCTCTGTAACAGAGACTTTTCAAACCCTAACTAATGGCCCATCTATTTTAAGTAATTATTGAGCCATGATTTTTAAAAATGTTTTTAAGCTTTAAAGTTTGTAAATTTTCAAACATACATGAAAATAGAATGAATAGCATCACTCCCCTCCCTCATATTCCCATCAATCAGCTTCAACAGTTGTCAGGATTCTGCCCATCTTGTTTGATCTACACCTCCCCTCACTTTTTCCCCTGGAGTACTTTTAGACAAAATCCTACATATCATATCATTTCCCCCCATAAATACTTCAGAGCAGAGATCCCCAACCCCTGGGCCACTGACCAGTACCAGTCCATGGCCTGTTAGGAACCAGGCCAGAGCTCTGCCTCTGTCGGATCAGCAGCGGCATTAGATTCTCATAGGAGCACAAACCCTATTGTGAACTGTGCATGCGAGGGATCTAGGTTGCACGCTCCATATGAGAATTTCATGCCTGATGATCTGTCACTGTCTCCCCTCAACCCGGATGGGACCATCTAGTTGCAGAAAAACAAGCTCAGGGCTCCCATTGATTCTACATTATAGTGAGTATGTAATAATAATAGAAATAGGGCTGGGCTCAGTGGCTCACACCTGTAATCTCAGCACTTTGGGAGGCCAAGGCAGGCGGATCACCTGAGGTCAGGAATCTGAGACCAGCCTGGCCAACATGGTGAAACCCCGTCTCTACTAAAAATACAAAATTAGCCAGGCGTGGTGTCACGCACCTGTAATCCCAGCTACTCGGGAGGCTGAGGCAAGAGAATTGCTTGAACCTGGGAGGCGGAGGTTGCAGTGAGCCGAGATCGTGCCATTGCACTCCATCCTGGGCAGAAAAGAGCAAAACTCCTCAAAAATAATATAATAATAATAATAATAATACAAATAAAGTACATAATAAATGTAATGCACTTGAATCATCCCAAAATCATCCATCCTTCCCCCTGACTCCCTGGTCCCATGGAAAAATGGTCTTCCGTGGAACTGGTCTCTGGTGCCAAAAAGATTGGGGACCACTGCTTTAGAAGATAAGAATTTGAGTATTTCCTTGACCCTGTCGTGGCAGGATTTGACTTGTAGTCTGTGACTAAACAGGCCCTGGCACTCCCAAATGAAGGAAAGCTCATGGGCATTCCCATGCCAGTGGGTGCTTTTTTTCTGCCACCACCCAAGGGGAACTCTATGCTGAGAAATCTGAATATATTCCAATGGTAGTGAAAACTGTTGAAGAGAAGTGACATGTTAAAATGGCTGGCAATGTAGCAGGGAATTTTAAGGGACAAGGAACTTGTTTGGGGTCCAAGAGGAGAAGCATGTTCCAAAACCCTTAACTTTGAGAATTTAGAACTAGCTTTTTTACTATCTTCTGCACAGCATAACTTCAGTCTCCCTTTACTAATTCAAGGAAATGTCAGTGAACAAGCTGTATAAGGGTAGATGAACTAAAAGCTCACTGAGTCATTAATTTGTCATAGCTCATCTAAATACAATGATTAGGCTTGTGTAGGTGTCCCTAGTTTCTCTTTCTAAATCATGTCATAGTAGGGACAGAGCAATAATGGTGGATCGTGGCAACGGGAAGGAAGATGATGTGTCAGTTATCTATTGCTGTATGACAGTCGCAAAACCTTAGTACCTTACTACAGAAACAATGATTTGTCACAATTCTGTGGGTTGTCTGGATGGTTCTTTTGCTTATATGGTGCAGGCTGAGATTACTCATGCAGCTTCACAGAGCTGGCAGATGAGTAGATGGGCTCTGTTCCTCATTCGTATGCCTGGGGCCTTGGTGCGGGCTGTGGCAATGGCATCTTGGTTCTCCATGTGCCCTCTCTCCAGCAGGATAACCTGTAGTTTTCTCACAGCATGACAGCTGGGTTCCAGGAGAATCAAACCAGAAGCTGCTAGACCAATTAAGAACTAGGCCTGAAACTTGCAGTGTCACTTCTGCCACGTTCTGTTGCTCAAAGTCAAGTCACAATACCAGCCCAAAGGGAGGAGAAATAAACAGACTCCACCTCCTTTGAAGCAGAGAGACATGCGTGTACAGGGACGAGATGAGTCACAACACCTCCTCTCACAACACCTCCCCTCAAAAGTCACAACACCTCCCCTCAAAGGGAGGGGAAATAAACAGACTTCACCTTTTGTGAAGCGGAGAGACATGCATGTACAGGGATGAGATGAGTATTGGCAGCCATATTTGCAGACAGACACCACAGCTGGTGACCAGAAGGCAAAGAAAGAATAGGGAGAGGCTGGGGGCATGGCTCGCACCTGTAATTCCAGCACTTTGGGAGGCTGAGGCAGGAGGATCACTTGAGGCCAAGAGTTCAAGACCAGCATGGGCAACATAGCGAGACCCTGTCTCTATAAAAAATAAAAAAAAAATAAAATAAAATTAGCACACCTATAGTCCTAGCTCCTCAGGAGGCTGAGGAGGGAGGATCTCTTGAGCGCAGGAGTTTGAGCTGCAGTGAGTAGTGATTGCACCACTGTATTCTAGCATGTGTGACAGAAAGAGAACATGTTTCAAAAAATAAATAAGAATAGGTAGGAGCAAGCCTGAAAGCAAGTCTGGCCCAGAGTTGGTCACAGTGGGCAGTCAAGAGAATTTAGCTGAAAGGGCAAGTAAATATGTAGGAGGGAGAGAACCTATATTAAGTTAAGATGAGGAACTAGAAACCAGTTAGGCACCAGCACAATAAACACAAGGCACTCCTATCTTGGTTTCTTCTGTGTTTCCTGTTGAGACTGGATCCGGTGCTTGGTTTCGCCTATGGCTGAGAGGACAGCCTTTTAGAAAGGAAGCAAACGAACAGCCTGCTGGAGTGGAGAGTGCAGAACTAAAAATCAGGGCAGATTTTGATGATACTGATGGTCTGTCTCTTAGCTTCCCTGTCATTGCAGATGCCTTTTCTTTTCTTTGTTTTCGCTAGGCATTATGTTTGGATTCAGGCCAAAATATACTCCTGATTTCCACTCATGAAATTTACCCTTGAAACTTCACTGAGCTAGTCCCTGGATGCTCCCTCCTAATTTTTGTTTAATAAGTATTTCAGTTTTTCCTGAGTAATATCATATGTCAGGTGATGGAAATTTATGATAAAGTCACCTTTCCTCCCTACAGACCACTGGAAGGGTAAGCCAGGTTGGATCTACGAGCCTTTATTGACTGTTCCGAGTGGAATTCAACATGTATTGAGTTCTTTTTATGTGCTTGACATATTGCTAGATGCTAGTCTCATAGAGATGAATAAATCATCATTCCTGTTCTTCAGAAATGTACTGCTTAAGAGGAGACAAATCATTCTTTAAAAAGTCACTGTATAATGTAGTAAGCAAAATCGTTGTAGCAAATAGGGAGCCATTAAGCCTGTCTGGCTTGGCCAAAGGAGTCTGGGGATGGGGGAAATAGTCCAGCCTGAGAAAGCAGTAAGTGCAAAGGCAGGGGTGTGTTTGAACGGCTGTGACTGTTCTGAGTACAAAGTTCAGTGTGAGTGGCAGGATGCCTCACCAAAGCACTTGGGCATTGTGCTTTCTTTTGGAGAAGAGCCAGTGACACATTTACACTGGGATTTACATGCTTGGAGTTACGCTCTTAGCAAGGTAATAAGCACAATATGTAGGTGACTGGCAGGGGACAAAAGATTAGAGCAGGGAGACCAGTTAAGAGGCTTTTGCAATAACCTAGGTGAAGGATGTTGAGGATATATCTACCTTAAGGCACGCAGAGCCGACATAGAAGAGGAGGATTCAGAAGATATTTAGGAAGTGAGGATGATATGGTTTGCTAACTTACTGGATGTGGGAGAGGAGGCGGGAGGAGTTGAGTGTGACTTCAGGCTTCTGGCTTGGACACAGGCGGATGTCACTCTGACCAGCCAAGGTAGCAAAACACAGGATGAGGTGCAGGTGTATGGGAGATCAGTGTGAACATTTGAACATCTGAGACACATATATTGTGGCCAACTAAATTCTGTTGCCTGATGTTTTTCAAGCATTTATGACAATTTTCCCCACAGGGTATCTTGAGTATCAATATGATTTTCTAAATGGGAAAATTTCTAAGTTGTAGATACAATGTAAGGTGAAAATGCCTTGGCAACTTGGGAACACTGACACAAAGTAGCATTTACCACATATCATCTTGTAACTCTAACGCTATCTAGCCTGCTCCCATTTTAAGGTTTTCTACTTCTCACACGCCTCACATTATTTTCTCCATCCTTTTTTTTCTATTCTTTTCTGCCCTTCAGTTCTCAACACCTGAAATTTCATGGAAATTTCAGTGTTGTTGAAGAGTACAGTACAACATAGCCCTTTCCTACTTTTGTTAGGTTTTACAAGAGTTAAACCATTTTATTTAAACTATTTTATGTTTCAAAGTCTGCATTGTGATTAAGTATTAACTATAATTAAATCAAATGAGTTATAAATATTAAACTGTTTATTTCCAGGAGAGGAAAATTCTCAGAATTTAAAGCTCATACAGCTCCAGTTCGAAATGTAGACTTTTCAGCTGATGGCCAGCTTCTAGCTACAGCTTCTGAAGACAAATCCATAAAAGTATGGAGCATGTATCGCCAGCGCTTCCTATATTCCTTGTATCGACATACACACTGGGTACGCTGTGCCAAGTAAGTGCAAAAATTTTCATATTAAGATTTCCACATATTTTTTCTACTTCATGTTTGCTCCCAACTTCCAGAAAAAGGGTTTGAGGACATATTCATTCATTTATTCATTCAACAGATATTTGTTGTGTGACTGCTTTGTGCGGGAACAATAGTAAACAAAATAGTGAAAATCCTTGCTGTTACATTCCAGAGAGACAGACAAACAAGCAGGAAAATAGAGCAGGTCAGATGGCAGTAAGCACCATGGAGAAAGAGCTGGGTTAGAAGGGGGCGCGTAATTTTTTTTTTTTTTTTTTTGAGACACGGTCTCTTGTTACCCAGGCTGGAGTGCAGTGATGCTATCACTGCTCATTGCAACCTTGACTTCCTGGGTTCAGGTGATTCTCCTACCTCAGACTCTGAGTAGCTGGGACTACAGGCCTGCACCACCACGCCTGGATAATTTTTTGTATTTTTAGTAGAGACAGGGTTTCACCATGTTGCCCAGGCTGGTCAGACTTTTAGTTACTACGTTTTTCTTTTAAAGGTTTCAGCCAGTTTTTGGCTCTAGCCATCTCAGAATTATTTCTATATATGCCATATAGCTGTGTGGCTAAAAACATGGACCCTGGACCTAAATATGTAGGTTAAAGTTCCAACCCCACTACTTATCAGCTGTGAGACCTGTGGGGAAGTTACCTAACTTCTCAGTACTTCAGTTTTCTTACCTATGAAAATAAGATGATGATAGTAGTAACCTGCCACATAGGTTGTTACGGTATTCAAATGAGTAAATATCTGGATAGCACTCAGAACGGTGCCCCTCACATAGTAGTCAGTATATAATTCTTAGCTGTCATTCTCATCACCATCATTGGACATCTCATTCTTATTAAATTTATAAAGATACTTTATAACTTGAGTTGACAATTTTTTCCCAACCAAGGAGATAATGCACGATGGTCCCAAGAGGCTGATCATTTGTATTGATGTATAAAGTGATGCTGTAAATAAGAAGAGGAGGCAGAGAGCAGAGGTTCAGGCTCTGTTCTGGGATGGGTCAGGTATGAAGAGAGTTATTTAGCCCCCACTGTGAGCCAGCTCTGGGTATGGTTGGCAAAGGAAGCGTATTCTTCACAGGGAGCTGCACAATAAGCAAAAACATGACTGTTGATTTAACTAAGCAAAATAGCATGCCTAAGTTCCACCCTGAATAATAATAATAGCTGTTATTGGCCCTGCGCAGTGACTCGCGCCCGTAATCCCAGCACTTTGGGAGGCCGAGGCTGGCAGATCACTTGAGGTCAGGAGTTCAAAACCAGCCTGGCCAACATGGTGAAACCCCGTCTCTACTAAAAATACAAAAATTAGCCGGGCGTGGTGGCAGGTGCCTGTAATCCCAGCTACTCGGGAGGCTGAGGCAGGGGAATCGCTTGAACTTGGGAGCAGAGATTGCAGTGAGCTGAGATTGTGCCACTTCACTCCAGCCTGGGCGACAGAGCCAGACTCTATCTCAGAATAATAATAATAATAATAATAATAATAGCTGTTTTTGTCCAGTGCTATGTGCTCCTGTTTCATTCTAAAATGAAGGCGCTTTCTAATAACTCTCATACCTATGTATACATCGGTCATCAGAGGGAATCAGCAGACCATGTAGCCCTGAGGGTACAAATTTGACATGATGTTTAGCCTGATTCCTGTAGCTGAGGTATTAGTGGAGTGATGGTGGCTGATATAGTTTTCATTTTCTAATAACAAGAAGGAATATTATCAAGTTGTTCATGTAAGGGAAAATTTTTTATGGAAGTAAATTATAGGAGATACTGTATTCGTTGTCCTTGTATTGAATCATCTACATATAAGTCTTTTATCAAAGGGTAATCCTAATGTAAGACAATAATTTATGAAAAGTCACCAATAATGTGAAATTTTGGTCTTCAAAATATTACTTTAATAAGCATAGTCACTGCCCTGTACCATATAGCTGTATTAAGTATGTAGAGATGAAAGACACAGTCTTGGCCTCAGGGAGCCGATCGTTAGTTCAGTGGGGAAACATAGATACTAAATAATTATAAAACGGTGTGTCCTATGGGAAAAAGTGGCACAAACGATGATAAGGGAGTAATAAATGAGTGAGCATGGAACAAGATTTGTGCGAGGAAAAGTCAAGAAAGCTGTTTCAGGCCCAGAGCTGAGGGGAGAGAAGGGAAAGAGGAGGCAGCGGCATATTTGTCAGGTGCGAAGAGGGAAGGCAAGCTGTCTTCGTGAGGGAGCCAGGAGGAGCAAAGCACTATGGCCTGCAGGTACATAGTGTGCTCCAGGAACATTAATTATTCAGCTGTGGTCAGAACACAGGGAGCATATGGGACAAAACTATCCAATATTCATATGCCTGCCTGCACCACAGCATCACCCCGGAGCAAGTTGGCTCCCTGTTCTCAGCCTCTGTGGAACTTGCGGGTATTGAGGCTTCTCTCACTGGACTGAGGATGAGAAGTACCAGTTGATGGTGTTTGGGACTGAGTGATGCCATAAGACTACCTCTCTTCCAGCTGGGTGCTATTTAGGGAGAAACTCTGGAACTGGAGAGGAGTCACTGAAAATGTTCTTCCCCTTTATCAATTCGAGAGAAGAAAACGATGGTGGAACTCTGCACTTCTGTCTGCCTAGCATCCATTCCCTGTTTTCTGGTAGCAGTGCTCAAGCTTGCCCTGAGGAACCAGCCTGCCCCCTTGGTCCCCTCTATGTCGTGTGCAGGAGTGGCCCTATTTCCAGTTCCAGCAGCAGAGAGTCAGCTCAGGCTCACCCACGGAAACATAGCATCCCCTCCTGGAGGAGTGAGTCTTGTTGGAACCATGGGCCTTTCCTCTTGGTTGGCTGTGTTTAGGCTTATTTAAGCCTGTGACTGCTGAGGGACACCCTGGGCAAAGAACTGACCTAAAAATAATATTAATCCAGAAGAGAGCAGAGCTGTGAGATGAAGACAGAATGAATTTCTGTCTAATCATATGATTTGGTTTCTGTATACAGCCATACCTGAAAGTATTAGAGAGAGTGTGTGTATGTGTGTCTGTGTGTGTGTGTCTGTGTGTGTGTGTGTGAGAGAGAGAGAAAGAGAGAGTCTTTAAAAATTCCCTTTTCCTTTTTGGTTTATCCTAAAAAAGATGCTTTCCATAGGAAGTGATACTGGAGCAGAGCTTTGAAAAGTGAAATCTTCTTACCCGGTCAAGACATTTGTTTTATCTCCATCCTCAACACTGCTGCTGTAGTTTTAGCACCATTGGCCTTTGTGGAGACTTTTGCAGGAATCTCCTAAATGGTCTCTCAGATTACAGATTCCCTTCTCCCACCCTCCACCCCTGCATCTCTGCTTTTCTGAAAAACAAATCTGGTCATGCTGTTTCTCGCCTTAAAACCCCTCAGTGACTCCTTGCCCTGGCGTGTGTGCACTGCCCTCCTATCTTTCTTTTGTCACTTTCTGTCTTTCTTCTGTCACTTTCACCATTCACCTTCTTGCAGCCAGACAAGTCTCCTCAAGTGTGAATGACCCTTTTTGCCTTGTGCCTTTCCATATGGTGATTTCCATGCTGGGATGCCCCCTGCTTCCACCCTTCCTTCACAACCTGCTCTGCATCTCTTCCTCCAAGAAAGGTTTCTACCTCTCCTGGGCCAAGCTTATTGTGACTCCTTTATGCCACCACATTGCCTTTCTTATGAGGTCTGTTTGTCATCTTAGGCCTCTCTTCCCTATTAGACTTCGAATTACAAGTATTTATGTTGTATTCTCTTGCCAGGCACTGTTCTAAGTTATATGAATACAGCAGAAAATAAAACACAAAATTCCTACTCTCGTGGAGCTTCCTTTACTGAAGAGAGACAGACAGCAAATATATTAGTGATAAGTACTCTGGCGAAAAATTACGTAGGGGGTAACAAGATGAAGAGTGGTGGGTTTGGGGGTGATCTTTTACATATCGAGGTCAGGGAAGGCATATTTACCAAGGTGATGTTTGAGCCAAGACTTGACTATATTGTGGAAGTTAGTAAGGTTGGTGTCAGGAGAGTGTTCAAGATAGGTCAGATACGATCTGAGAAGCACTGTAGAGTATCAGCTACAGAGTGGGAAAGGGTCAGAGGTTGTGCAAAAATATGGTTGAATGAATCAGTGAAAGGTTGGTGAGTAGGCTTAGCTTTATCTCTAAAGCAAAGGTAATTTTCATGGATTTCTTCAGAGAAGAGTTATTTTTGTGAATCTTTTCTAGCAAATCCAGAAGTACTGGTGGATGCATGTTTTGCATGGAGATGTTTATATGGCTTCACTGCTTTCTTTGTCCATTTTGGTTGACTCTTGTTCAGTTGGCCAGTTGCTGACTTGGCACACCTGGCCTTCATGGACTGTCTTTATCTTACCTGTACCTTAAGGTTCTGAGGGATTTTTTTTTAACAAATCAGTTTTCTTACTGTTTGGAGTGAATGATTAATGTGAAACTCTGCAGAGGCCATCCTCCAGGAATGTTCTTTGATGAATAAGTTGGTTAAGTTTAATGAATAAGGATTTCATCTTCTTGGCAACTTTTTATTTATGTACACTACAACATGCTTACAGATTCTTTCCCATACATTTATTATAATATATCTTCTTGGCTTACCTTATTGCAGTTAGAACAGGAGAGTTTAGACCAATGTCTAGAGGGCCTGATTGACCACCGAGACCCAGCCTCCCAGAGTGTTTTGTGCATCTTCCCATGAGAACTTAACCTTGATGAAATCATTCTAATCCAGGACTCTCAAAGACGTGCAAGACTAGAAGTCCTATTTTCACTCTATACCTGAAGGTGAGAAAGCTCTGGGGAGCTTGAGTCATGTTTAATAAGTTTAGGAGAGTCTGAAACATAAGTCAGATGCCAGTTTACTTATTTGTAATGACAATGCTAACTGCCAGAGAGCCTGGAACATTTGCATGCCTTAGTCAGGGCCTTCTTCTTTTTTTTTTTTTTTTTTTGAGACGGAGTCTTGCTCTGTCGCCCAGGCTGGAGTGCAATGGCAGGGCCTTCTTCTTTTGCCAAGTCAGGATATAATCAGAAGGCTTTTCAGTGAGCCCTGGAACTAAAGCAAGAGTTGTTTGTAGAAAAAATCTTGTTAGATAGTTTTCTTAGGTTAGGATAGTGAGGTGGGCCCATCTCCCCATCCACACACCTGCTAGTGATCAGTACTGCTGGTCAGGCACCCATCCCCTGAGCCAGGATGGAGGCTGCTGACCAGCTCTTGCTGTTTGCTTGTTGCAGTTGTTGCGCACCTCCTCTCTGTTGACATAGTATCTTTCAGGTGATGCAGTACAATGATTAGTTTCAGCAGAGAGGCAGCGTAGAGTAGTTAAGAGCCTGGGCTCACTAGCATGTTACTTGGGCACATCACATTCTCTGGGCATTAGTCTGCTCTCATATAAAATGAGTACAATGGAAGTGCCTTCCTCATAAGGTCACTGTGAAGATTAAATGAGTTAATGAATGTAAAGTGCCAATTAATGTCAGCTATTAACTATCCTCACATGACAGTCCTCCCCCTAGGGATTATACTGGAGCCACTGTCAGCTGATATTCAAAAGTCGTTTCACATATTTGCAGATAGTTTTGGGGGTTGCTAATATAGATGGCTACTATCATCTATTAAATGTATGTTGTGTAGTAAACTTAAAAAGAAGGTCCTTTTATTTCAAAGTAGTTGGGTCTGAAAATCTCTGCCTTTTACGTGGAGTTCTTAGTCTGTTTAAATTTATGTAATCAGTCCTGTGATTGGGTTTAAGTCTACCATCTTACTGTTTTCTATTTATCCCATTTGTCCCATGTGTTTGTTATTTCTTTATCCTCTCTCCTTTTGGATTAATCAACTATTTCTTAGTATTCTACTTATCTATTTTATTGTTAGCTTTACTCTTTGTCTTTTTTGTTTTGTGGTAACCGCTAGAGATTACAATATGCATCCTTAACTTATCACAGTCTACTCTTGAATTAATTTTATGCTGTTTTATTTATAATGTTAGAACTTACAGAACTGTATCTCCATTTACTTCTTGACCATTTACACCTCCATATGGCGTAAGCTCACAATATGTTAAGTAGCCAATTTTCTTTTAAAGAAAATAAGAAACAAAAAAGTCTTTTATATTTGCCCCCATATTTGCTACTTCCAGCATTCTTTATTCATTTGTGTAGATCCAAGTTTCCATCTGATATCATTTCTCTTCAGCCTAAAACACTGCACTTACCATTTCTTGTAGTGAAGGTCTCCTGGTGATAGATGACTTCTCTCAACTTCTTGTTTATCCTTTGTAAAGGATATTTTTGCTGAGACGTAGAATTCTAGTTTGGCAGATAATTTTTTCTTTTAGTGCTTTAATGATGTCATTTACTGTGGTCTGAGTTTGTGTCTCCCAAAAAATTCATGTGTTGAAATCCATACGCCAAAGGTGGTGGTATTAAAAGATGGGGCCTTGGGGAGGTGATTAGCTCATGAAGCACACCCCTCATTAGTGGGATTTATGCCCTTATAAAAGAAGCCCCAGAGAGACCCTTGCCTCTCACCATGTGAGGACACAGCAAGAAGGTGTCATTTATGAGCCAGGAAACAGGCTGTATTAGTTTGTTCTCACACTACTAATAAAGACATACCTGAGACTGGGTAATTTATAAAGGAGAGGTTTAATTGACTCACAGTTCCGCAGAGCTGGGAGGCCTCAGGAAACTTACAAATCGTGGTGGAAGGGGAAGCAAATACATGGTAGCAGCAAGGAGAAGTGCTGAGCAAAAGGGGGAAAAGCCCCTTATAAAACTATCAAATCTTGTGAGAACTCACTCATTATAAAAAGAATTGCATGTCGGACACGGTAGCTCACACCTGTAATCCCAGCACTTTGGGAGGCCAAGGTGGGTGGATCACCTGAGGTTGGGAGTTTGAGACCAGCCTGACCAATGTGGAGAAACCCCGTCTCTGCTAAAAATACAAAAAAAAAAATTAGCTGGGTGTGGTGGAGCATGCTTGTAATCCCAGCTGTGGGAGGCTGAGGCAGGAGAATCACTTGAACCTGGGAGGTGGAGGTTGAGGTGAGCCATTGCACTCCAGCCTGGGCAACAAGAGCGAAATTCCATCTCAAAAAAAAAAAAAAAAAAAAAAAGAATAGCCTTAGGGTAACCACTCCCATGATTCAATTACCTCCCACCAGGTCCCTCCCACGACAAGTGAGGATTATGGGAACTATAATTCAAGATGAGATTTGGGTGGGGACACAGCCAAATGGTATCACAGGCCCTCATTAGACACCAAATCTGCTGGTGCTCTGATGTTGAACTTAGCCTTTAGAACTGTGAGAAATAAATTTCTGTTGTTTATATGCTACCCAGTGTGCAGTATTTTGTTATAGCAGCTTGAATGGACTAAGATGTCATTTTATTGTCTTTTAGTTTGCATTTTTTTAGTGTTAAGCCAGCAATCATTTTAATGTAATTCCCCTATATATAATGTATCTTTTTTCTCTGCTTCTCTCAGATCTTTTGTTTTCAGCAATTTGACCATAATGGGCCTAGGTATGGTTTTCTCTATTTTTCTTATAGTTCAGTGAACTGCTTGGATCTATGGATTGATATTTTTCATCATATTTGTTTTTACATCATATTTGTTGTCCTTTCTTCATTTATTGTTCTTCCCTAATTTCTTTCTCATCTCTTTCTGAAGCTCCAAATTCATGTATATTTGACCACTTGATATTGTCCCACAGTTTTTTGAGGCTTTGTTCATATTTTTCCATTTTTTTCTCCCTATGCTTAGTTTGTATAATTTCTATTGGCTTATCCTCAAGTTCACTGGTCTTTTCTGCTGTAGGATCCAATTAACTGTATCCATTTCTCTGGTGAGATTCTCCATTTGTTTGCCCATGATGCCCATCTTTTCCTTTAAATCCTTGAACATATTTATAATAATTGTTTTACAGCTCTCAACATCTGTGCCATATCTGGGTCAAATTTTTCTGCTTCTTCATATGTCCTGTGATTTTTTAATTGTATGTCCAAACATGGCTAAATTTTTGAGTTTAGATTATGCTGTCATTGTCTAAAGAGTGTTAAGTTTTGTTCTGGTAAGAAATTAACTTTCTGCTTGCCCAAAGAGATTCTGTTGAGGCTTGGATTTAGCCTGTGTAGGGTGGATCTAGTGTAGTCTTTACTCATGGGCTGTAGTGCCACTGGCCCTTCTAGCATTTCAACTGTGAATACCTGGAGTATTCACCAAAGGCTGGTCAGAGCTTGAGCATCTCTCAGTTCTGTGTAACCTCTGTAATCTTTGTTCTGCTCACAGCCACCCAGTAGTTGTTCTCTGCCAAGCCTTGTTGCCTTTGCACGGGCAGCTTTGTATTTGACAATACAAAGGGGATTGTATTGTATACAAGGGGGTTCCTTGTAAATTTTTTTTCCAATGCAGAATTTTCGGGGATTCTGCTCTTTGTAAATATTGTCTTGTACCCCGTCCTCAAAATTTCAGCCTGTTAGCAGCCCTGAGTTCTGATTTCTGTTTCCTGTGCCCAGTGAGACTGCTGTTATCTCCTTGGGCTCTACTTCCACGTACTAAGGTTTAGAAAGGGCTCCCATGTAGAAATCTGGGACAGATTTTGTGCTTATCTCATGTGTTTCCCATCTCTCAAGATTCACAACCCTATGCAGTCTCTTGCCTAGTTCCTAAAAACAGTTACTTCATATATTTGGCAGTTGTATGGTTGTTTATGGTAGGGGAGTAAGTCTGATAACCTTTACTACCCCATGGCCAGAACTGGAAATTCTGTCCAAGGAATTAGTGGAACCTGACAAGTTAATTTTAAAATTCACATGGATGTGATAAATGTGCAAGAATAGCCAAGGAAAATTGACAAGAAAACAATTAGAGCCAGGTGGCTCACACCTGTAATCCCAGCACTTTGGGAGGTCGAGGTGGGTGGATCACTTGAGGCCAGGAGTTTGAGACCAGCCTGGCCAGCATGGCCCTAACAATTAGGCCCTGACAATTAGGGCCAGGTGGCTTACACCTGTAATTCCAACACTTTGGGAGGCTGAGGCAGGTGGATCACTTGAGGCCAGGAGTTTGAGACCAGCCTGGCCAACATGGCAAAACCCCATCTCTATTAAAAATACAAAAATTAGCCAGGCATGGTGGCGCACACCTGTATTCCCAGCTACTTGGGAGGCTGAGACACAAGAATCGTGTGAACCTTGGAGGCGGAGGTTGCAGTGAGCTGAGATCACGCCACTGTACTCCAGACTGGCAGCAGAGTGAGACTCTATCAAAAAAAAAAAGAATTATAAATTAGCTTTATGACTTATCAGCCTCTTGCAAGAAGTGGGTGGATTGCTTGAGTCCAGGAGTTTGAGACCAGCCTGGGCAGCATGGCAAAACCCCATCTCTACAAAAAATACAAAAATTATCTGGGCGTGGTGGCATGCACCTGTAGTCCCAGCTACTTTGGAGGTTAAGGTGGGAGGATCACCTGAGCTTGGGAGGCCTACGCTGCAGTAAGTTGAGATGGTGCCACTGCACTTCAGCCCCACTAATGGAGTGAGACCTCGTCTCAAAAAAAAAAAAGAAAGAAAGAAGAAACTTGTCCAACCAGTTTTCAAAACATAATATAAAACCATAGTAATTAAAATATGGTGATAATGGTACAGGATTAAGAAAAGAGGTCATATAAAGCCCAGAAGCAGATACATGTGTATATGAGAACTTACAATAAATGT
This sequence comes from Nomascus leucogenys, assembly GCF_006542625.1. NCBI lineage: Eukaryota > Metazoa > Chordata > Mammalia > Primates > Hylobatidae > Nomascus > Nomascus leucogenys. The sequence goes on from NC_044390.1 coordinate 16,157,435, forward strand.
GGCATTTCCAATCAGTGGGGAAATATATGGTCTATTTAATATGTAGTTAAGATAACTAGATTTATATTTGGAAAAATATTAAAAAAATAAAGTTGAATATTTTACCAAAAAAATTTAGATGAATTAAACAACTGGATATTTTAAAATAATCCAAATGGTACAGCTTTTCCTCCCAGTGCATGGATAGTATACTTAAATGAATGTAGAAGATCAGTAGAGCAATTGTTTCTGCCTTTAGTATTTGAATTTTAAATGTATGCTATGGACTTAAGTAATTAAAATTCTGTGTCTGTCTCCGTGCCCAGTACTTTCTATGAGTTTGTTCTTGGAGCCCAAGCTTATTCAGTGTGACACAGAGATGGTGCCTGTTAGTGTAAGAGGAGGTGAATAGCTGGTTTCTCTAGACTAACCTTTGTTATAATTTAATTTAACAAAGGTTAATTTAAATAAATAAGGTATACCATATATTGGGAAATATATTCATGCTTTTAAAATGTAAATAGTATAGTCTTTTTATAAGTCTATTTGCAAAATATGTCAGGCATCTTTGTTGCAGTGATTCTACAACCAAAAATGTGTCCAAAATAAATACTTTTTTGCAATCACATGAAAAAGCTTTGTATTCAAAGGTAGTGCTTTCAGTATAATTTGAAATGATGAGAAATTAGAAATAACCATTTTTTCCAATTTTTATTTCAAATAAAAAACCTAGTTAAATATAGTTATATTATGATGTAACCAGTAAAAAGGGAGTATATATGCAAGTTATGGCATGAAAATATGTTTACATGGGGGCATGGAATGCAGTGATTATATTATAAAAGACCTATGCATGAACAAAAGATGAGGTATCTATTATATACAAGATATTAAGTGTAATTGTGTTTGAGTGACAAGATCTTGACTTTTAAAATTTTCTGTATTTCTCAATTTTTAAAAATAACTTTAATGATGAAGAAAGCATCATTTGAAATACATGTATGTAGGTGAGAAATATCTTTTTACTTACAAAAGAATTTTTCTAAAAGTTAAAATGAGTATAGCCCTTTGTTTTTAAAAACAATGCACATATTGTGGGATAACTTACATTTCTTTATAGTGTTCTTAATAAAAAATAGGTAGAAGTTAATTTAGTAGAGAACTTTTCCAAGTCTATTGCTTTTCCAGCATTGATTTTTTGGGAGTAAATATCTGCCTATAATTTTCAGTTGTTGATAGGATTACAAAGTGATCTTTTGACCATCTGAATTGAAAAGATTTTGTAAAATTGTGGTAAAATATATATAATAAAATTTACCATTTTAACCATTTTTATTTATACAGTTCTGTGGCATTAAGTATATTCACATTGTTGTGCAACGAATTGCAAAGATTTTTCTCAACTTACATTGGCTATATATAATATTAAGTTAGTTTAAATTCCCTTAAAACTTTTTTTTTTTTAATTTCCTAAACATTTACTAAGGACCTACTCAGTGCCAGGCACTGTGTCTGGGGATAGAGCATTGAGTGAGACAGATGTGAATTGCCTCTTCTTGCTTGTATTCTATTAGGGAAGCCAGCGTGGAGCACTGAGATATAAATGTGGATGTGGGGCCAGGCGCGGTGTTCAACGCCTGTAATCCTAACACTTTGGGAGGCTGAGACCGATGGATCACTTGAGGCCAGGAGTTCAAGACCAGCCTAGCCAACATGGCGAAACCCCATCTCTACTAAAAATACATAAATTAGCCAGATGTGGTGGCACATGCCTGTAATCCGAGCTACCTGGGGATGCAGGGTAGCTGAGGCATGAGAATCGCATGAACCCAGGAGGCGGAGGTCGCAGTGAGCTGAGATCCCACCATTGCACTCCAGCCTGGGCTACAGAGCGAGAGTCTATCAATAAATGAATGAATGAATGAATGAATGAATGTGGTTGTGGGCAACTCCAAGAACACATCCTGGGGTGCTAGCCTACTGGTGACAGTGTCAGGAAGGCCGTTCCCGAGGAAGTGACATTGAAGCAGAGAGCTTGAAGGAGGTGTAAAATCCTTTTTATAGATTTTAAACTAGGTAAAGACTAGGGAGCAGTGTTTGAGGCACAGGGAAACATCTGAGCAAGAGTAAGGGACCTAAGAGAAGGTAAAGAAGAGGAGGGTGATGAAGATGAAGACGCAGGAGGATAGGCCCTAGAGAGCAATGAGCATGTCACACTTCTCCCCAAAGGAAACGTGAAATCACTGAAGGTTTTAAGCAGAAAGATGACCCAATTTGATTTAAGATTTAAAGATCACTTTTGTTGCTTGTGGAGAGTGGAAGACAACAAGGCCAATTGTGACTTAAGGAGACAGGACCAAATAATGGATTGGAATGTGGGGAAGTAGAAGAGAAAGAAGAATCAAGCCAGACCCCCGAGTTTCTGGCTTGAGAAACCATTTACTAAGAAAGAAAACACTGAATAAAGAGGAGAAGAAGAGAACCTTCCTCTTCAAGAGGAAGAGGGTGAATTCATTTGGACAAGTTCAGAGCTGGAGGTTCCTGCAGGATATCCAAAAGGGGATGCCCAGCAAGCAGTTGTACTCATGGGTGGAGATTCCAGGAAGGAAGTCTGGGCACATAGATGGTAAATTCTCTAACAAATAATTTTCATGGCATGCTTCATCTTTTTACATCTTTTTCGTCTGCTTTTTGTCTCTCAGCAGTTGCAGAAATGAATCCTGCTATTGTGGTCAACAGATGGTTTCTCTTCTAATGCTGACCAACACTTAAAAAAAAATAAATGTTTTGCTTATTGACTTGAACTTCACCTTCAATCTGTAAACATCAAATTCTATCAAAGCAAACTCTGAGACTGCCAAATTTTTAGAGTCTGTGAAAATTTTAGGGCTGATTCAATCCAGACTCCTTCATTATACAAATAGGAAATGGTGGCCATTATGGTTGTGAGTTTACAAGATTACATAGCTGGACTGTTGCAGAACTGGCCCTAGAATTCAGGACTTAGTATTTACTGAGCAGTCTTATTTCCACTACTTTTTACTGCTTCCTCCTACTACTGAAAAGCTGTTGGCTTCAGAGTTCCTCTTACTAATGATTTGTGTCTTACAGGACATGAAATAGTGCCTGCCCTGTTTGGTCCCAGAGCCCTGAGTGTGTTTTTATAGAAAATGTATTCTGAAGATAAGAAATAGCCAAAGGAAAATTTGAATTTTTTATGAAAGTATCTATCTGTCTGTCTGTCTATCTATCTATCTATCTATCTATCCATCTATCTATTGAGACAGTCTCACTCTGTCACCCAGGCTGGAGTGCAGTGGTGCACTTGGCTCACTGCAGCCTCCGCCTCCCTGATTCTCTTGCCTTAGCCTCCCAAGTAGCTGGGATTACAGGCATGCACCACCAGGCCCAGCTAATTTTTGCATTTTTAGCAGAGATGGGGATTCACCATATTGCCTAGGATGGTCTCAAACTGATGGCCTCAATGATCTGCCTGCCTCGGCCTCCCAGAGTGCTGGGATTACAGGCATGAGCCACCACACGCGGCCTTATGAAAGCACTTTAAGACTTTTCATGGTTCATGCACACTTTTGGTTCTGTAGTGAACAAGTAACTATGACTATGAATATAGACATAAAATTTTTACATACAATTACAGGAACTCTGTAGATTCCAAGTTAAAAAGACTCCTGTTATATAATTTGGGCTATTTTCAAGGACATGTGAATCAGTTTTACTAGAAATAAGTTCAAGAATTTCTTCATTCTGGGCTGGGCACAGTGGCTCACGCCTGTAATTCTAGCACTTTGGGAGGTGAAGGCAGGAGAATTGCTTGAGCCCAGGGGTTCAAGACCAGCCTGGGCAACATGGCGAAACCCTGTCTCTACAAAAATTACAAAACTTCGCTGTGCATGGTGGCACAAGCCTGTAATCCCAGTTACTTGGGAGGCTAAGGTGGGATGATCGCCTGAGCCCTGGAGGTCGAGGCTGAAATGAGCCGAGATCGCACCACTGCTTTCCAGCCTGGGTGACAGAGTGAGACCCTGTCTCAAAAAAAAAAAATAATAAGAATTCCCTCATTCTTTTGAATGAATACCAGTAAAGTTTAAGGAATTCAGTAGTAGTTCAGCTAACTTCTCATATGCCTCTTAAACTCTTGAACGTCCATGTTTGGTGATCCAGTACTCACTATTGACTAATGTAATATTCATCTTGGTGATACACTTTGTAGAAGTTTTTAAAGGCAGTTGGGTGGTACTAAATTAAGAGAGTCAGAAATCTATTAATGTCTTAGTAGAAATTTTATATCCTCTTTAAATTCTTAAAAATCTAGTTAGATGTTATTTGAGCCCTGACAATAAAGGACTAACCTTTCCTAATCAAAGTCAGGGCAAAGAGAAGCCTGTTTTATTGGTGCTAACCTATTTCTGATGTATCTAATTAAAAATAAAAGGGAGGAGGAGGAAATAGAAATCATCATTCTCATTTTCAGCCACCTCAAATGCAAAAAAACACATACAGAGAGCATATGCAGGATTAAAATGCGGTGACCAGAGCAGGGGGAAGGCCTTAACCTCAGTACCCTTTAGTTTCTGTTAAGTTGATGGTAGAAACCTCGCCTCCTTCTGGCACCAGGTTCTTCCCGGCCACTGCCTGTACTTTAACTCATTCGAGGTTCACATCCCCTTCATTTATTTTGCTCTGGGAAATTTCTCCCAGCTATGGGCCCTCCTGCTCAGGAGGCACTTTTAGCTGACCAGGATAACACTTTTCCTCATTTGCGAGTTTCTTTAAAATCCTGTTTCCTCTATGGAGCTTCTGGTGACAAATTGGCACCTGTTTTGTTACAACCCTTTTTCATATCACTTTCTAAAATTATGTTTTTTGTGTGCCCTCCCTTCTCCCTAGAACAAAAGCCTCATAAGGGCAGGGATCTTGCCAGTCTCATTTACAGCTATATTCCTACTACCCACAGCAGTGCCCAGTGCCAGGTACAGACAAGTGCTCAGGGAATCTTGGAATGAATCAGTGGGTGAAAATTTTTCCCACAGACTCCTCAGTGACAGGGACCATGTCTGTTTTACCTACAGCTTATGGCAACACACACAAATGTTTATTCAAGGATGGTGTATAGCCTCCTAACAGCACTGCCTCCTGGTTCCTCTCCACTTTAGAACCTTCTGTTGTTTACACAGAATCCACACAGAACTTCCAGTGCTCTAAGTAATTTGGGCCAGTAGAAGACACTTTGCTTTTTGTCAGACTTAAGCAGAGTGGTTCAGAGATTTGGCTGTAGAAACAACTGCCTGATTCAAATCCGGACCCCTCTGTCCACTGACCTGATAACACTGGCAGTTACTTATCCTTTATGTGCCTCTGTTTCTTCACTGTAAATTGAGACAAGCAGTAGCACCTGTTTTACTGGGTTATGCTGAAAATTAAATGAGTTGCTACATGTAATGTGTTAAGAACCGTTCTAGGACATATGTGCTCAAGGAATGTGGGTAGGATAATGATGTGATGGTGGTGGTAGTATTTGCTTGATGTCATAGGGTAAGTACTTTTATATTTTGTTATTATCTAAGCATTTCATTTTATTAAATATTTTTCTCCATAATTGCTTTCTTGAAATGTAAGAGTTAAGTCTTCTCATAGAAATATTTTGGTCACTTAACATAGTCACATTAAAGAATATTTTTTAAAAAAGAAGCTTAGTAAGTAACACAATTTGATCCCTTGCATTAGTTTTCTACAGTTTTTTTTTTTTTTTTCTTTTGAGACAGAGTCTTACTCTGTCACCCAGGCTAGAGTGCAGTGCTGCGATCTAGGCTCACTGCAACCTCTGCCTCCCAGGTTCGAGCAATTCTCCTGCCTCAGCTTCCTAAGTAGCTGGGATTACAGGCACCTGCCACCATGCCTCACTAATTTTTGTATTTTTTAGTAGACACGGGGTTTCACCATGTTGTCCAGGCTGGTCTCAAACTCTTGACCTCAGGTGATCTGCTTGCCTTGGCCTCCCAAACTGCTGGGATTACAGGCATGAGCCACCACACCTGGCCAGTTTTTTATAATTATTATGCCAAGTTTATCCATGGGGATACCCAGTAGGTTTTTTTCCCCAGGGTCTATATACAATAAGCTTCCTCTGTTTGGAGCCTTTTTATAATACTGCCCTTCATATTTGAATCTTTCTCACATTTTCTGAAAGAAAATATTAACAAATTATTACTCACTATAAAATCAGGGTAAACTACCCAGCATGGAAAATTTTTCCTTGAAGGATTATTTTCTTGACTTTTTTTTTTTTTTTTTTTTCTGAGGCGAGGCTCACTCTGTCGCCCAAGCTGGAGTGCAGTGGCACAATTGCAGCTCACTGCAACCTCTGCCTCCTGGGTTCAGGTGGTTTTCCTGCCTCAGCCTCCTGAGTAGCTGGGATTACAGGCACCTGCCACCATGCCTGGCTATTTTAGTGGAGGCAGGGTTTCACCTTGTTGGCCACGCTGGTCTCGAACTCCTGACCTCAGGTGATCTGCCTGCCTCAGCCTCCCAAAGTGCTGGGATTACGGGCATGAGCCACTGCACCCAGACTTCTTGATTTTTAAATATTATTTCACATGGAACTTCTTTGTGTCTTTTTTCTGTGTGAATCTGTGAACGCCAGATGCAAAGTTTCTGTCACAAAGAATTAATTTTAGGTCAGCCTTAAGAATGGGAGTAGGGAGAGAACAAAAAGAAAAATCTTCAATTATATTCCACACCCTTAATTGATGACTTATAGTAATCTTTACTGTAGGCATAGAGGGAAACTACAAATAAAATTGAAACATAGTCTGTGACCTAAATCTGTCTTTTTTGGTTTTTGTTACTGTTAAAATATTAATAATAAAAATACTATTCATAGTTTTCTAATAGTCTAAAATTTGTTTTTATTTTCTGTGTGGTCTTCTGCTCTTCTATTTATATTTAAAAGGCATCGTGGCCAAACAATAAAAAAAGAACCTTGGGAAGGATCTTAAAGGAACAGACGGCATAAAAGCAGTAGACAAGATGTCTGAGATTTTTCTCATTTGCTTTTTAATGGGGTGTGTGAATGATAGATTTCTCCGTGAAGGAACTTCTGTTCTGTTCTGTATAAATGAATTGTCCTATTTTCAGTCCATTGGAGCTCTCTGGCCTCCCCAAGTCCAGGAAGTTACAGGCATGGGCAGTTAGGTTCTTTTGTTGGTGATGTCACTTAATTTTAATTCTCAACACACCATTCCTTTTCTTACAAAAAGTTTCACTGCAGGCTTGGTCGGATGAGTAATAAAGGCTCTCTCTTGAATCATATGGATAATGCTGGCAAGTGACAGAAATAGAGGAGAGTTCTTTTAAAAATACAAGGCACTTGGCTTAGAGTGAGTGCAGAATTGAATCAAAACCCCAAAGCAGATGCAATAAAACCAAAATTATTTTAATAAAAGAATAAAAGGAAAAAAGCAACTTGGTTAGTCTACATAGCATATTTTGACCTTTTAATGGTCTGTCAGTGTTATTTGTCATGATGAATATCTTGGCTGCAGAATATGACTTTACTGCATGGGATGGTAACAGTGGTCTCTGGTATTTAATATTTACAGCCTGGTTTATTTGTGGTGTAGAGGTGAGATGGTGACTCTCCAGAGCCTTTCACATAAAACATCTTCTTTCTTCTTCTTTCTAGATTTTCACCTGATGGAAGACTAATTGTGTCATGTAGTGAGGATAAAACTATTAAAATTTGGGATACCACGAATAAGCAATGTGTTAATAACTTCTCAGATTCCGTTGGGTAAGTACACTTTCTTTGTGCATTTGTGTGGGTTAGTTTTCTAAGGAGACATTTGATTATAACAATTTAAATAAAGAAATGAGTAAAGAAATTGAAATATGGCCGGGTGCAGTGACTCACGCCTGTAATCCCAGCACTTCGGGAGGTTGAGGCAGGCGGATCACCTGAGGTCAGGAGTTTAAGACCAGCCTGATCAACATGGTGAAACCCTGTCTCCACTAAAAATACAAAAATTACCTGGGCATGGTGATATGCGCCTGTAATTCCAGCTACTTGGGAGGCTGAGGTGGAAGAATCACTTGAACCCAGGAGGCAGAGGTTGCGGTGAGCTGACATTGCGCCACTGCACTCCAGCCTGGGTGACAAGAGTGAGACTCCGTCTCAAAAAAAAAAAAAAGGAATTGAAATATTAGGTCATCTTATTCTTTCCTCCTAGATTTGCAAATTTTGTGGACTTTAACCCTAGTGGTACATGCATAGCTTCAGCAGGTTCTGATCAAACTGTGAAAGTCTGGGATATAAGAGTGAACAAATTACTACAGCATTACCAAGGTAACAATTTTCCTAAAAAAAATTCAGTTACTGAATGGACTCCTTTTGGAAGGACTGATTCTCCTTGTTGGTGTGATTTGGCTGTCTTACTTGGGGTCGTGGGCTGCCTTGGAACAGGCTAGAGAATAGTATAATTAGCTCCCATCAACAGCAGGGTCTCAGAAGCCCAAGGAAAGCAGGAAGTGAAGAGACCTTAAAAATGATGTGAGGGCTGGTTAAAAAAAAAAGAAGAAGAAATGAAGAAGTTGCTATGAGATTTTCAAACTCTGGTTATCAGCATTGTGTGAGAAGTCAGGGATAGAAATGACTGAATTCTGAATCACAGGGAGTTATATGAGCACAAATAGGTGTTATAACTGGTAGAAAACAACTACCTACTATGCCTATGTATTGAACTAAAAGAGAAGTGAATTTTCTTGGTTTATATTGGATTTATATAAAATCCAAATGATTATTAAACATAGTAGCTTATCCAGTGTTTACCGTGTAGCAGACACTGTGCCAAATCTAAACAATATTCCTAGGAGGTATCATTATTACTCACATTTTAAAGATAAGGAAATTGAGATTTAAATAGGGTAATTAACTTGCTCAAATAATCAATAGAACTACTTAGGTCTTCCTGCTTACACAGTGCATAGAAAAATTAACTTTTGATCATTGTGTTATACTGCCTCCTGTTGGAAGGATGCTGTCTGGAAACAAATTCTCAAGCATGATGGCAGGACTGTGCCCATTTCAAACTGTCTCCACACTTTTCTCCCTTTAATCCCAAGCCACTAATTAGTTATTACCTTTAATTTGAGACTAGGTTATATACCCTGTCTGAGCTGATGATAATTAACTGTCAGTTTTATTGGCAATATATCCAAAGAATTTATAGTAATGTGGTCAATAAGATTACCTTTCCGTGACACAGTGTCATTTTTAAAGTTATTCTGGCTCTCTAACTGGAAGCTTAATGCTATGTGATGCCAAAATACTCGTTTTAGTGAGCTATATAGAGTTTTGTTGTTGTGGAAACAGTGCTCTTGTTTGCAACCTATTGCTAATAAGGCACTGGGGTATCTTCAAAAGTAAGAATTGTTCTCTGAACTTTTTGCTTTTATTTTCTACAAATCAGTTCACAGCGGTGGAGTTAATTGCATATCATTCCATCCTTCGGGTAACTATCTCATCACAGCTTCTTCAGATGGTACCCTTAAGATTCTGGACCTCTTAGAAGGAAGGCTCATCTACACACTTCAAGGACATACGGTATTAACACTCAGATTCTTGCTTTTTATATATAAAAATATAAAATAATATATATTTTAAATTTCTGATCCATTTTTCTGTCCCTTTATTATTTTTCCAGACATAGCACACATTGCTGCTATCATAAAATTTTTTTTACTTCCAAGGCTGTTTTTATCCTCTGGAAGCAACTCTTAGAAATATTATTTGTGGCCGGGCATGGTGGCTCACGCCTGTAATCCCAACACTTTGGGAGGCTGAGGCAGGCGGATCACCTGAGGTCAGGAGATCGAGACCATCTTGGCCAACATGATGAAACCCCACTTCTACTAAAATACAAAAAATTAGCCAGGTGTGGTGGCACGTGCCTGTAATCCAAGCTACTTGGTTGGGAGGCTGAGGCAGGGGCATCACATGAACCCAGGAGGGGGAGCTGCAGTGAGCTGAGATTGCGCCACTGCACTCCAGCCCAGCAACAGAGCAAGACTCTGTCTAAAAAAAAAAAAAAAAAAAAAAAAGGAAGAAAAAAATAAACATTATTTGTTGTAATTCTTATCAAAATCAATGTGTATCTTTCAATGGCCATTACATGAATCCTCTCCTGCTGTCTTTATCAGTATGTTGTATAGATTGACTGGGTAAATGGTGATGGGTAAGTAGATTCTGTACTTCAGATCCTTCCTTCATGTGGAGGCTGTCCCGCTTAGCCCTGACACCCAGCCTCTCACACCTCTTCCTCACTCCTTCTGCTAATTTGTTGGTGGGTTTAGGAGAAATTGAGTAAGCACAGCCTAACACCTTCTACTCTCCTGCCTTTGGGAGTGAGCCACTCTTCACTGTTTTTCTCTGATATTCCTTGTGGGGAGACCTGCCCTTGTCTAGTGTTGCCTGTGACTCATTCTGGGCATCAGTTCTAGAAAGCCTATTTGTGTTACACATAAAAGCCACATTCTCTTTTTACAAGCATTTATTAGAAAGAAAGGTGATATTTCGATTCTTATGTGCTGTATTCCTTTGTCTTATTTCTCAATTAGTTTAGAACCAAGTAGGTAAGAGGGTGCCTTTTACTGAGCCTGTGCAAAGATCCCTCCCCGGCATATAGATCAATTTTTTAAATTTATTATTTCTTTATTTTTGAGATGGATTCTTAGTCTGTCACCCAGGCTGGAGTGCAGTGGCACAATCTCGGCTCACTGTAACCTCTGCCTCCTGGGTTCAAGCGATTCTCCTAACCTCAGCCTTCTGTACAGGCGCACCACCATGCCCAGCTAATTTTTTTTTTTTTTTAGAAGAGACAGGGTTTCACCATGTTGGCCAGGCTTGTTTTGAATTCCTGACATCAGGCAATCTGCCTGCCTCGGCCTCCCAAAGTGCTGGGATTACAGGTTTGAGCCACTGTGCCCAGCCTAGATAAATTTTTTTGAGTATATAAACTATTCTTTTCTTCCAGACAATATTCAAACTTCTCTGAATTTTTTAGAATGCGTCCTCTTTTTTTCTAAGGTAGTTCCTTTTAACAAGTATAAGCTGTTTATATCTAGAAATAGAATGAGCTTTGTAGTCTAGAAGAGAGGAGTTTCTTTTTCACAGATTCTGCATGGCTTCCTGCTTTGTGTTATCATTTATTCTGCAGTGGCGTTAGGGTAAAGCAGAAATAAACACTAACCAGCTTAAATATATGCATATCCATGGATTTAGGCTGAATAAACACAACCAATAAAAGTGGCCAAGGATTGAAATAGCCATGAAAAAAGTACAAAATAATAGGGAAAAAAAGATAAACACAGTCTTCCAGTAGGAAAACACTACATGAAGATGGAATTTTAGTCTGGAAGTGAAGGTGTTTATGAAGCTATTAATATTATAACCTAAATCTGTGGAATAGTCTACTTGGAAAAATATGTTTTTCCCTAAAACTTTTCTTGTACAGATTAAGGACATACTAAAAACATATGGTATATATTAATATTTTTGAGATAAGAAATACTTACTCTTATCTGGACTGAAAAATTGACCTAGAGGCTATCCACCTTGTGACTGTGCCAAGCACAGCCTTGTCCAATTCCGCAGTAACTGCTCAATTTCAGGTTTTCATTACCTCTCACCTAGATAATTACAGTAACTTCCTAACTGGCCTCCAACCAAGCATCTTACTCCAATTCATCTTTCTCACAATTGTGATACTGATTTTAATCATTCACAGCTCTCCTCCTATCTATGTTCTGCTCTTTAAACTTTTAGTGGTTTATGGTTGCCTACATGAAGGGAGAACTCAGTGAAGCCCATTGGTCAGGAAATGGACTTCATGTAAATAGCCTCATTCCCATTACCTACATATTTATCATTCAGTTTCTGCTAGTGATTGGTTGAATACAGAGTCCAAAGCCAGAAAATCTTAACAGAAATTCTTATGAACTTACGTATGTACAAGCTTTTCTTGAAAGGAGAAAAAAGTTATTTTTTAATTAATTTTTAGTATTTTTTAGTATCATTTATTTGTGTTTTAATATGATTGGGTTGATTCTTTGATTATCTTTACTCTGCCAGCATTAGTTGCTGGCAACTGATGTGTTTTATTAGACTTATTGCATGAGTAGTATGCATAAATTAGGATGAGAAATTGATATCCATAGTCTTCTTGGCCATGAGAAAGCATTACCAAGTACTTTTTTTTCTTTATCTCCCTTTATTTCTCAGGGACCTGTCTTTACTGTTTCATTTTCAAAAGGTGGAGAGCTATTTGCATCAGGGGGTGCAGACACACAGGTTTGTAAATCTTTCAGCTCTTCTTTGATTTGGTTAAGGTAAAGGAATCCTTGACCTCAGCTAAGAGTTTTACAACCAGCTAGTTTGTATATGTTAAGATGGTTGTCAATGAGTTTATATTTTAATTAGTACCATGAAGTCTGCTATCTCATAGCTGAAACAGAGCCAGTTCTAAATTTTGGGAACTCAAATAGTTATTTTCTTTTGTTCATTTTTCACTTAACTATACATGTAACTGACACTATATGTCCATTTTCAGTAATTATATAGCACTTTTGCTTGAATCATTGCCTAATCTTAAGCTTCTTGAGGATGGTAAATATAAATCATTTATATAGCAATGCATTTATCTGAAATGACCAAAAGTCATTCATGGCCAGATTTATTGAATAAAGTGAATGACTAAGTCCAAAACATGGTTTTGGGCTTTGACCAAAAAAAAAGAGGATTTTAAGATAACCAGATATTTTCTTAATATGAATTTTAAACCAGACATGAAGGCAATTCAAAATGTTAAATCTCCCCCCCAACCACACCTTAAAAAAAGATATTGAGAAATAGTAACATAGTTGAAATATATATCTACCCTTTCTACTTTGGGAGATGATTCTGTATATTGTGGGTTTTAAAATCAGCTCTATTGCTTGTACATGCAAGTCAGTAACTGCCAACATCATTGACTTTTTTCATAGGTCTTATTATGGAGGACTAACTTTGATGAATTGCATTGTAAAGGTCTTAACAAAAGAAATCTCAAAAGATTACATTTTGATTCACCACCACATCTTCTTGATATCTACCCAAGAACACCACATCCCCATGAGGAAAAAGTTGAGACTGTAGAAGTGAGTATTTTGTTCATATTTGTCCTACATTTTGTGTACATTGTGAGGCTTTTGCTGAAGGAGGTGTTTGAAATTACTGAATTATATATGAAACCTAGTGCTGCCTTAAAACAGCAGCACTTTGATAAACAGTTGTTTTCACTACAGTGTATAATAAAGTTTTATATTTGTTTCTTGAAGGCCCAGAAGTAAAACTAAAAAATAGTGTTGATAGTAATAGGAAATGAGAAATTAAATCTAAGGCCTCTGGTGACTGTGAAGTCTGAACTAGCTTTATATTCTAGGTGTGTTTAGGGAGGTCATGTGATGGCTGTCATGAGAATAAGGCTGAAGGGCAAGAATTTTTATAATGGTTATTGAAATAGGTAGCTTAAAACTCTTTTATAGCAAAAAGAAAATCTTGTGGACAGGTAAAAGAAGAGATTTAGTGATTAAATGTAATAATTAAGACAATGTTATTGCCTGCATATATTTTGCATATATAGTTATCTATTTAGCTGTAGGTTTTTGCTGACAAATTCCCTTAGGTCCTATGAATTTAAGTGTTATGATTTAAGCGTTCTTTTGTCTTCAAAGAGAGATTTATCTTTGCTAGATGCTTAGTTGATGTTAGCCTATTCTTATTTTGCATGATTCTTCTTCAGCCGTTTCTCTTCTAAGAGCTGACTTCAGAAATTACCTGTTCATCTGAATTTTTATCACTGGCAGTCTCTTTGCTTTTAGAGTTAGGCATTTTGAGTTCTTGACATGTATTCCTGAGCGGCAATGCACGGTAGCCACATTCACTGTTCATGCTGTGCATGTACCCTCCCTCACCCACATCACTTCTTTCATTTTGTTTTCCGTAGTCTTGGTCTTTGCTGTTATCTCAGGCACTTCTGCTAGTCTCCAGTTGTGCATCTAAGTGTATGTTTTTGTTCTTTGTTTTTTAAACTATTTTCTAGATTTTGTTTAATCCAGCCATATCTTGGGATTTCTGTCTTTGCTTTTCCCTGGTAGTGTTGACTTTCAGTTCTTGGCTATAATCTTTGTCTTTTCCAACTTCTGACAATCTTTTCAGTTTTTCTTAAGTATTAAATCATGTTACCACTTCTTTGTACTACTTATTGTATTATCATTTTTCTTTTATTTAAAAGAAAAAAATGTAATCTAATTTGGTTTTCCCATTTTTTGCTTCTGTTTCTAGTTATATTTATCCCCGTGATCATATAAATTCATATAAAATACATGTGAAATATATTTTAATTTAACTTGAGTATTTTTTTCTTGTATTATCCAAGTTGGTTTTATTAACTCTTGGTATTTTTATTCTGTCATCTTGTGGTTTGGCCAAGATTGATCAGGAGGGAAATATCCATTTGGCCGCTTTCCAGGGTGTTGGGTGGCAGAACTGCAGGCTGATCTCGAGACTGCTTTCCTCATGAATTAGGTGATATTTCCATGACTCCACACTCACCTCAGCACAGAGACTCAAGCCATTTTTTCTCTGATTTACTGTCAGCCCCAGTTCATTTCAGAGTGCTAGGCTTTCTTTAAAATGTCAAGGAGTTGCCTGAGTGGCTCTGCTCTTATGGTACAGCCAAAAAGCCATTAAACCAGCTGGGCTGCTTTGTGTTGCTGGGTCAGGATGACCCAGGCCATGCAAAGCCACTCTCAAAGTTTTCACATGTACCCCTAAAAATTCTATTAAACATTGACTTTTCTTCATCGTGGAATTAGAGTTCAGTTGCACTATACAAAATGCTGAGCCTTGTGACTGAATTTTTTTGTGACCTTAAGGTAGTCAGCCTCTGTGTACACAGTTTAAATTATCTGTAAACAGGCATGGCCGCTTAAATTAAGTATAAAACATGACTTGCTTTTGTAAAACACTTTGAGGCCCTGTGATATAAAATGCCAGAAGAGTGATAGGATTCTGTATATGAACAACCAATTGTTGTAATTGTTTCTTTTTTTTTTTTTTTTTTTTTAATCTTAAAAATCTCTTGGGCCAGGTTTGGTGGCTCATGCCTGTAATCCCAGCACTTTGGAAGGCTGGGGTGGGCGGATCACGAGGTCAGGAGTTCGAGACTAGCCTGACGAACATGGTGAAACCCCGTATCTACTAAAAATACAAAAATTAGCTGGGTGTGGTGGCACGTGCCTATAATCCCAGCTACTCTGGAAGCTGAGGCAGGAGAATCGCTTGAACCTGGGAGGCAGAGGTTGCAGTGAGCCGAGATCATGTCACTGCACTCCAGCCTGGGCAACAGGGTGAGACTCCGTCTCAACAACAAAAAAAATCTCTTATAAAAAAGTCAAGGTTATGAAATTTTCTAGACAGGGAACAACTTTTGTATTATGAATAAATAATTGTTAAGTACCAAATTGTGTTTTAAAGACTCTACTTCAAATTAATAAATATGGATCCCTCACAAAGCCAAAGACTACTTAGTTCAAAACTTTCACTTAGAATGGAATAGTCAGAATAAAAGTCGTACTGTGTTCATTTATGATTAGTAAACTTTACTTTGAAATACTAAATTCAGTAGATTAATTTTTTGTCAAAGCTTTAGACAAATTTACATACAGCTACTTGGGAAATATTTTAAAACTTAGAAATCTTTTTTTGAGGTCAGTATTAGGATTTAAGGAAAATAAACAGATCTTATTAAAATATGTAGAATAAATGGTATCTAAGTGAACTGATTAATTTTTCTTTCTCTGTTTGCAGTGACCATGAGTGTTTTATTTCTGAGTTTGAAACGAGATAGCATTTCTATGATTTGTATTATGTTTTCTATGAGACTCATCTGAATTGCAAAATCTCAATCTGCTGAGTAAAATAGTTTGGCCTTTTGCAAAAGCCACCCCTTTGCTAGCCTTAAGCGCTTCACTTGTTTGAAGGTGGGGAATCCCGCAGAGTCTTAGATCTTGGGTACCAGCTGACTAAATATATAAATTACTAATTCCTACATGGATAGAGGGGGTGATAGCCAGATTACTTTTAAAATAAATGAGAGAAGGAGGCCACATGAAAGAAGGCATTAAATATCAAATTCTCTCTATGTGAAATAGCCCCCTCCTGGGTTCTTCCTACTTATCTAACTACAGATCCTTCGTAGTACTCCTGGCCTAGGCACTCCATCTTAATTAAAAACATGAGAACAGCACCCTTCTCTCTTTTTTTTGGTGGGAAAGAAGCCCAATTTTTACACAAGGTATCTTGACCCTACCCACGTTGTGCTATAGCACATCACTAGTTCATGCTGACTTTATCTTCTTCAGACTGTCATGAGTTGGATTGCATTGTCCTGCCCCTAGACAAAACCAGACTTTCCTTCAGTGTGTGTGTGTGATATTTTTCTCCGGAGCAGCCCCCTTCTTTCTTACATATTTTGATGAGAAGACAGTAAAGCCGTTCTAAGGGATGGCGAGAGGTCTTAATGACAGTAAAGCATCAAAATAGTTATTCTAGGAGAATTGTAGAATATTGTAAGCAGGGATTATAATTGGTTAAACATATTTTTTAATAAAATAATGTTCTGATGGCTTTCAGTTTGTTATGGCCATTTTAGATTACCTTAACATATAAATTGCATATGAAATTCTGTATGATATTTAGCAGGAAGGAAAATGTCCTTTACCTTAACCAAATATTTATATAATAATATTTTGTGATAGTCTGACCATGATTCATTGTTGAAACGTACAAGTGATCAATTTAAGTCTTTAAGTCTGAGATTGGGTTTTTATCTCAGTCTTCTAATGAAGTTGAAAAATCACCATTTATGATTTTTTAAAATGACCACTTGTCTATCCATTTTGTATTCTACTTCTAACTGTGGTATATGTTTATACTGTTTCAGGCCTCAGTAAATGTTCATTACATGATGATAAAATCTAATACTTTACAAGACTGTTGTTTTATACAAATTAAATTAATATTCCTAAAATCTCGGTGAAATAAGTACCACTATTATCCCATGAGAAATTGAGGTCTATGTTAGTTAAATCTTAAAGTTAGTAAGTGGCAGCACTAGAATTTCAACCCAGGCACTCTGGTTCCATTCTGTGTTTTTAACCACTTTGATGTAATGCTTCAATATAAACAAAATTACATTTTATCCTGTTAATAGATATTAAAGTATCTGTGTGCTGGATGTTGTACTAGCTTTAGAGTATGCAGAATGAACAAGATGGGCATACTCCTTGCCCTTTAGAAGCTTCTAGTCTAGTGAAGCCTTATGGAATTTATTAGTAGAGGTTTTATGTTCATGGACTCCTCAGTATCATGGACACAGAGAACCTCAATGGAGGATGTGGGATGGTACCTTTGAGGTCATACAGGCTAACCTTTACCTCATTCATTAATCCCAGTTATATACCCTTGTCCAGCCATGGAGAACTTGGCCTCTCATAGGCAGCCCACTTCATTTCAAGGCAACTCTCATTATTAACATATTCTTCCCTTTAATAAATATCAGGAGCACTAGGTACTGTTAGTGTTCCTGAGAGTTAGCTAGCAAAGAATTTAACCATATCACCCCCTCAGCGTATTTTCTTTGGAGAGGACTATAAATGTTACTTAGTAAGAACTTCCAGTTCTATTTAACTTATGTGGCAGCAACTTATGCAGTTAAATACTGTTAATTACATCAGGACTTGTTTCCCAACTTGTAGGTCAAGGATTTTTTTTAATGACAGGTGCTGACTCTATGTGATTTAGATTTCTTGAGCAGTTTCAATTTCAGATGGTGCAACTAGATTGTATTTTCATAGGTAAATAATTTTCTGGCTACACTAGGTGGCAGTAGATAAAAGAGAATAAAACGTATGCAAGCAGTCTCTGGACAGCGGGTCTTAAGATTAAAAGGAAAACAAGTCACTCTCACTATTTCTGTTCTTTGCCTCAACTCTGGACTTATAGTTAATGGCAGGAGGCTGTGTTTGATTTCTGCTTTATGGGACAACCAGGAAGAGACAACGGTTTTGGCTAGCTGAGCCGATTGCCCCTCATCCTCACCAGGCACAGCTTTATTCCTTCTTTACTATAGCATAGCAATTATACCTCCCCTTTAACACATTGGGTGGATAATTATAAAATACGTTTACTATTTCTAAAACTACAGCTATACCCATCAAGCATGGTAAGTGCTTTAAAAATTATTCCACTCCTCTTATCACTGGTCAAGCCTTCATCACTACAGACCTGGATTAACGCTGTAGTGTCCTCAGTGCCGTCCCTAATGTATTCATGATACTTTATGTGTCTGTCAGATTACTCTTTCAATTCAGCACATTTTAGCTTCCAACTTTCTGTGCCTTCCCAAATTCCTTCACCCTTCACAATTTGACCCTTGACAACCTTCTTCTTTCTACCCCTGTGTGAAAGTATGTCAGCATTCTTCCACTATGCCATGAAGAATGCTCTTTTACCCATCTCCCTCTGTTTTTGTTTTCTAGATCTTTTATTAAAGAGCCATCATATGCCATGTTTCCTCCATAGGAAGCCTTTTGCACTATCTAAGCCGAGCTTGTCCAGCCCATGGGTCACATGCTGGCTTTGAATCCAGCCCAAAACAAATTCGTAAACTGTCTTAAAACATTATAAGATATGTTTGCAATTTTTTTTTTTTAGCTCATCAGCTATCATTAATGTTAGTGTATTTTATGTGTGGCCCAAGACAATTCTTTCAGTGTGGCCCAGGGAAAGCAAAAGATTGGACACTCCTGATAAGCGCTCAGTCAATAGTTTCTTCTTTAAGGTTCTTTAGTACACTTACTGGTACGATTCATTTGATATAAAACTCTGCTATCTTTGTTGCTCTTTGTTTACTTCTTTGTATTCATAATGTTTCAATTTTATTTTTAATTTTTTTGTCTTTTCAAATTCTGAAATAGCCTCCCTCAAAGTTAGTCACCACTCTAGGTAATCATTCCG
Organism: Nomascus leucogenys; assembly: GCF_006542625.1. NCBI lineage: Eukaryota > Metazoa > Chordata > Mammalia > Primates > Hylobatidae > Nomascus > Nomascus leucogenys. The sequence continues at coordinate 16,176,546 of NC_044390.1, forward strand.
TTGCTTTTCTTTGTAACTTTATATATTTGAATCTATAATTATTGTTTAATTTTGAATGAGTTTGAACTTTATATAAATGGAATTATATTGAATATATATTTTCTGTAACTTACTTTTTAATTTAACATTAAAGTCCTGAGATTCATACATATGAATTCTGAATTCATGCATTCATAAATTGTTTTCACTGCTGTATTGCATTCCAGTGAATTTGTCACTGTAGTAATTCTTACAACCTGTTTTACTGTTGATAGACACTTAGGGTACTTCCAGTAGTTTTTTGGCCATTACAAACAATGCTGCTACAAACAGTGTTGGCATCATTGAGCTTTCTAGTTTTTGCAGTCTAATAGATATTAAGTGGTATTTTGCTTTAATTTCACTTTTCTCATTACGAATGTTCTGAATATATTTATTTTCCATATATACAGCACTCTGCTTTTAAGCTCTTTATGATACAGGTTTCTACTTATTTGAGCCTTTTTCAATGTTAACATAAGTTTTATTCTTTTCCATAAGGTCTTACTCATTTTTGTATGTTTATTCTGATGTGTTTTTAAACTTTTATGGTATTGTCAATGGTGTCCTTTAAAATTTTGCATTTTCTAACTGTGTGCTAGAATGCAGAAATGCAGTTGATTTCATATATTGATTTTGGGACTAACAATCTTATTAAACTCTGACTATTCTAATGATTTAGCAATAGATTCTAGATAACATTATATATGAATGAGAATATTATTTCTTTCTAATTGTTATCTTAATACCTGTTATTTCCTTTTCTTACTGAACTGGCTAGGATTTTTTTCTTCATCTTTTGAGGTGGGTCATTTTATTTTATTTTTAATATTCCTTTTTAGATAAATTACATTGATTTTCTAAAGTGAAAACCTTTTATTTCTGGGGTAAAGTCAACCTTGTCAAAATGATCTTTTCTTATACGTTGATAGAATTGGTAGGCTAACATTTTGCTTAAAATTTTTTTTATTCATAGTAATGAATATACCAATATATTTTAATTTTAGAATATATTAGAAAATGCCCTCCAGGTTTTTACAAATAGCATTTAGTTTCTTATGGTATGAAAATCTCATAATTTTTTTTTATGTATATACACAGATTAATCCAAAGCTTGAGGTAATCGATTTGCAGATCTCTACTCCCCCTGTTGTGGATATCCTTTCGTTTGATTCTAACACAGTAAGTTGGGGTTTTTTTTGACACTTAAGTGGCATTTAATCATTTGGCATAATCCATTTTCCTTTAAAAAATGTTGGGAGAGGAGATAAAACGTGGCCTATGTAGCCTAACATTTTAGTATAGGAAAAACTTTATAGTCATATTTACAATGCATCTAAATAGTTTACCACAAGGGGGAGCAGCACCAATTTCCAGGAAAGCTTTCTTTTTTTTTTTTAATTATTATACTTTAAGTTTTAGGGTATGTGTGCACAACGTGCAGGTTAGTTACATATGTATACATGTGCCATGTTGGTGTGCTACACCCATTAACTCGTCATTTAACATTAGGTATATCTCCTAATGCTATCCCTCCCCCCTCCCCCCACCGCACAACAGGCCCCGGTGTGTGATGTTCTCCTTCCCAGGAAAGCTTTTACTTTGAGGTCCCTGAGCTCAGTCTAATCCATACCCACTGTCTCATGTATTAAGATGCCACCCAGGTGACATTTCACATGCTGTTGCAGAGCAGATTCCCTATTGTGTTATTCGTCCTTCGGAGGTGCTAAACTTACTTCTAGTCTTCTCATTAGAAGCTGTAAGAAAAACAGCACTGCCCTTTGTTAATCTCTTTTGATGGATTATCCATAAATTAAGAAGTATTTCTAATACTTACAATTTTGTTTATAGAAATTACGTATATAAATTTATTTATTCAGTGTTTTCAAAATCTTCAAAGATTAAGAATTTTAGCCTTTCCATTTAGGATTCTGCTTATTCTTTCCAAGGCAAATCACTGCCACAGTTGATCCTGCTAGTCAGTGCAAAACTAATCGTAAGAACAAATGGGAAGAACAGCATGGTCTTTGACGACACTGCTCCTATGATGTCAGTTTAGTTAAGTATTTTGGGTACATTTTTAATTTGTAGCCAAAATAAAACCCTGACATTATGACATTACAAATTCTCTAATAGACCTCAAGAATAGTATTTATTGTAGAAGAATTCTACAGAGGACTAATCCATTTTGAGTCTATCTTGTATCAGAAAGCATTCTAATTATTCAAAGGTCCTTTCAGTGTTAATCCCATAGCAGAAAAGACTCCTAGATCTCTCATTAGGAGTTTCAGTGACAAAAACCAAGTGAGGGTAACCAATGAGCTGATTGTTAAAGGGAATTCCAAGAATCACTGGTGACCGCTAGGACTTCAAACCGGTCTGTGTTCTTATTTCTTACGGTATTCATGTTTATAACTCTAGCAGCATTGCTGCATTAATAATTTAAGAAATTAAAAATTAATGGGATGTCTACAACTTGTCACAGTACTTAGCTTATAGTAAGTGTTCAACACATTTATGTTCAATGAATTACTCCAAATGCATGTTGTAGAAATTTACAAAATCTGATGAGTTAGGTTTTCCTCCTGTAGCGAGAAGGAGCAAAAAGATAGGAGGTTTATGAGATGTGCTGCCTCCTTGTGAGGTAGTCAGTAGACTAAAGTTGCACATTCCTGGCCTAGAAAATATCATAGATCATTAAAAATCTTTGGTCCACCTTTTGAGACTCACTGTCCCTGCCAGTACCCTTCAAGTTTTGCAAAGCCTCATTACGTGAGGAATCCAGACAGTTTTGACAGACAGTGCTATTGAGGTGGGCATAACTGCCTCCTAGCAAGGGACAGCAGGATGTCCCTTGTAGTATAGATTGTACATATCTATTGTAGATCATATGAGTCTATTGTAGTATACATCTATAATACAGGACCGTAACTCGAGGAATATATGGGGTATGTGGGACTTTGAGAAGACAATTCTGTATAATAAACATATGACATTTAATAGCTGTGCTACAAAACAGAATAATAAAATGGAAGAGTAAAATTATCCACAAAGGATAATATTAGGTTGAATTATATGAAATTGTCATTTTGTAGGCAAAAACAGTCTAATATCAATGACTTCACATGGTTTCACCCAATATATATGCATTAAAAGGAAGACTCCACTAGTATATAAAAATCCAGCAAACAAACAAACAAAAAAACACAGGAAAACAAAATCTTGTTTGCTATAAATTGGTTTGAGATTATGCTAATAAACTCCTATCTAGATAGATTATAATCTGGGACATCGCTGCTTGCTGCCAAGCAAGGTATAAGGACTTTATTTTAATAGTGCATTCTGAAGACATAGATGCTCATAAAGCAGTTAGACTTTTTAAAAGAATATCTCCAAAGCGCTTTTCTTTAAATTTTCAATGTGTATCTCTTTCTTTTAGTTCAATGATAGATAATTGGTTAGAAAACTAAAATAAGATTACTTTTTCAACTATTCACCTTTCCATTAATATAGTGGTAAATAAGCCTTAATTATAGTCTCCTCCCTATATTGACGGTTTCTCTTTTGCTTCTGCACAACAAATCAGACATAATTGTAAAGGGGATTTATTTCTGCTTTGGCATGAAGCACAATTGCATTCAATATTTTTGTGTGTACCTTGCATGTGATTGTAATTTAAAAACCTGGAGAAATACTGGAAGGCAAAAAAAGTAGTGTTTAAAGGTAATTTTTGTTATTGTTATTGTAGTTACTGTTTCTTTTGAGGGTTGATTTGTTTGGTTTTTGTAGACTGCACATTTCCTTAAAAATTCATTTCATCAAGATAGGACATAAAAAAGATGTCTCTTTAAACCTTAATTTATTAAATTTCTTAGTAGCATAAAAGAAGTTTGTTATGGTGTAAGAAATAGTTGGCCTCTATTTCTACTTTCACTTGATTTAATATTATATTCAGGAAGATTTGTAGACCCAAGTGTACTGATGTCTGTGCTCTGATGTCTTCTCACTACAGAGAAGAAATTGTGGCATACAGTCTTTAACAGGTGGTATCTTTGTGGCTTGCACTTGTGTCTCTAATGCCAAGCAGGAAATTTGATACAATATTGTGGATCAAAATAAGCTGTTACTAATCTCTATTTTTAAAGCTTTATTGTTAAAAAAAAAAGTTTCTGTAAAGGAATATACTGGTGGCCATATAAACATAGTTTTAAAATATTGTTCTCAAATTCCTTACTCTTTATTCTTTTTATATTGTCACTTATATACTAATTTTCTAAAGATTATTTAGTTCAAGATTCCATTTGAGGCTTTTAATGTTTTCATTTTGTAGTTAGAACTAGACCAGGATTCTATCATCAAAATTATGGTAGGGCATTTATCATTAGCATTGACATGTGGTGTGGCTACATGGGATGTCCCACTCCTCTCTTCTAAAAAGACAAAGATAAGAATTTGTTTCCTGTATCCTAATATAAAGAGTTTTAAACTGCCTGGGCACAGTGGCTCACACCTGTAATCCTAGCACTTTGGAAGGCCAAGGCGGGTGGATCACCTGAGGTCAGGGGTTCTGGACTAGCGTGTCCAACGTGACAAAACCCCTCCTCTACTAAAACTACAAAAATTAGCCAGGCATGGTGGTGTGCGCCTATAATTCCAGCTACTTGGGAGGCTGAGGCAGGAGAACTGCTTGAACCCAGGAGGTGGAGGTTACAGTGAGCCGAAATTGTGCTACTGCACTCCAGCCTGGGAGACAGAGGGAGACTCCGTCTCAACAACAAAAAAAAAGAGTTTTAAGCTAACTGTAAATAAAATTTATCTTAAAAGACTCTAGGGTTATTACTTTTTTTTATCTTTAGGAAAATTCTTAAATTCTGATGTATTAGTTTTATTGTTTGTCTTATAAATGAACAAAATGAAATTGGTAATCTTGCTGTTGTTCCTTTGATTATCAAAATACTGGACTCTTCTCAGAGAGTTGACACGGTGTTCTCATCTTCATCCTGGCAACTGTGCATAATATGAACATAATGCAGAATATGTGTATGCCTTTCTTTAGAAGTAGGTATATTATTTCTTTCAAGTCAAATTAATTTGCAATAAACATGCAGTTATGTTATAGAAAAAAATCCAAGGGTCTACAGTCTTTTGATGTTCCATCAGTCAAAATAGTTAAAAGATGTCCTACATGAAAGCATTACATGAGATGTTGAGGGAGATACCAAGCTGGCTGCCTGACCTCAAGAAACAAACAGCCTAGCCAGACAGAAGTAACTGAGTAAGAAGAAATCAGTGTTGGTTTCAGAACATTAGATGTCAAGTATACATAAATGTCAGTGAAAGATTGTTATTAGGCAGTATTCAGAAGAGATCATTAATGGGCTGGAGTAAGCTAGAGGACTTCTCTAGAAGAAAACCTTCGACCAGTTCTTTTTTTCTTTTCTTTTTTTTTTTTTCTTTTTTGAGACAAGGTCTCTCACTCTGTCACCCAGGCTGAAGTGCAGTGGCACTATCTCGGCTCACTGCAACCTCCACATCCTGGGTTCAAGTGAGTCTCCTGCCTCAGCTTCCTGAGTAGCTCAGATTACAGGCTCCTACCACCACGCCCAGCTAATTTTTGTATTTTTTAGTAGAGACAGGGTTTCACCATGTTGGCCAAGCTGGTCTCGAACTCCTGACCTCAAGTGATCCACCCACCTCTGCCTCCCAAAGTGCTGAGATTATAGGCATGAGCCACCGTGCCTGGAGGGAAAGCAAGATATAAGTAGTTGCTTCAGAAGAAATCAAACGCATATGAACCATGGTAATAAAAATGCATCAGTCTAGTTTAGAATCTTTAAGTTGCCTAAATCAACTGATAGCAGATGTGGTGAGATCCAGAAAGGATGCCTACTCACACATACATGTCTCTGAATAAGTATTTATTAACTCACTATTCTTGGCTGTAGAGAATGTGAAGAAACAAAAATACTTGCTCCAGAGAAGCCTACATTCTACATTCCAGTCAGAGAGAGGCAATTCACAGATCTAAAAAATAAACTGTATATAGTATAGGGAACGCAAAGGTGAAAAAGGCACTGAAGGCAGAGAGGAAAAGATAGGTAGAGGGCTGCCATTTTAGCTAGTATGGCCAGGACAAGGGTCGCGTGACAGGGGTGGCATTTGAGTAAAGAGCTGAAGTAGTGAAGGGAGCAAGTCATGGCTATCTGGGAAGGGCCCTCCAGGAGAGTGGGAGCAGTGATAGATAGAAGGCCAGATTGCAGGTGACATAGGGGCCACTGGGGGGTTTCCTGCAGAGGAGGGACATGATGTGACTTGTGTCTTAACAGGTTCACTCTGCCTGCTGTAAGAGAACAGGCTGGGGATGTTGAAGGGGGTGGGCAAGGAGACTAATTAGGAAGCTAATGAAATACTCAGACGGGAGGCAATACTGGCTTGACCCAGGGAGGTAGCAGAGGAGGTGGTGATAAGTGATCGGATTCTGGGTGTATTTTGAAGGCAGAGCCAAGAGGATTTCCTGACAGAGTGAATGTCAGCTGTGGGATTCCCTATCTCCTTTCCCCAGGGACAGTAAGATGTAGCCTTGAGTAATCTCAGGATAGCTGAGAATATCTCCTGGCTCTGCATCATTTTGGCAGAGGGGCTGATGAGAGAAAAAGAATCGTGGTTTTCCTGTATTCTGTTCTAGGATCAGAAAAGTGATGGGCTGAATCAGTTCAAGAGATACTCTGCCATTTCCATGATTTTAGGAAGCACACTCTTTCCTAAATGTCATTTAGATTTTTATTTTTTAGCAAAGTGCATTGGATTCTCTTTCAGAAAGTTTTTTTGCATCAGCCTATTTTTAGGAAGAAAAAGGTTATACACTTTCATGGAGATTGTCATATGGTATATACTATCTGAAAAATATTAACATACTGACAAAATATATGGACACACAAAGAATAAACTTGCAGATACAGAGAGAATATTTCCATGAATGTTGTGGCAACAGTTCATCCTGGTTACTAGACAACATTGCGTAACTAGTTCAGAGTTATTTCAGTTCCTAACTGCTTATATAAGCAAAGATTTGGAAAGACTAAAAGAACACAGTGTATGTGAACTTCAATGTCTTAAAACTAAAACTTACAACTTTGAAAGTGTAAAATGGTCGTATGCAATGTAAAGTTTTTAAACTTTGCAGCAGTTTATATGGTGGCATTTGATTTGTCAGTTTAGGGCATATGACTTCTGAAACGAGGTGTATTTATCTATAACTTTGTGGCTGCTTCCTAAGCATTAGGAAACAGACATTTGTATGGTATCTTTAAGTGCTGGTTTAGTGGCTCTGCGGTATGTTTCTCCTGTCCCTGCTCTAAGGGTATGAAAGGAAATGAACTTAGGCATTTATAGGATCCAGGTCTCTGGACTCCCTAGCTGGTGCCTCCCTCAATTTATCTTCCTTTTAAGAGTTAAGAGACTTTTTATCTTAACTGCAAATGATAGTAAGTATGTCAAGTGGATACAGTAATTTTTTGTCCAGTAACTCAAAAAGTTAAATGTTAAGCCCTAAGATGCTTAATTGGAGTAAAAGAGGAATTTTTATAAGGTTTGAGAAACAATTTAAAAACATTCCCCTTCGAAATTAAGTGACGTAATTAAATTGTCAAAGACATTTAAAAAACAGAACATACATGATAACTAACAAGTAAATGAGGAAAAACACAACATTTTCAAAGATCTCTTGCCATTTAGAAATAGAAAACACATTTATATTTTTTCAGATACAATCTTTAAAATAGAGATAGGAGAGAAAATATTAGAGACTGGAAAGAGACTATTTGCAAATTAGTTGGATCCTTGCTTTTGAAGTACATCATGACCCATATGTTATAAAAACTGCTAACAGTTGTGAATGTGATGGCTGACCTTTTAAAAAAATTGCTTTGGGATTGTAAAAAAATAAATAAAACAACTAAAATGCTAAAGTGTTTTAGTTTGTTAAAGAAACATGGCTTATTTTTTTAAGATAGATAATCTGTATAGCTGTAAAGTTGACTAACAGTATCACTGTAATAAAAGATTAACAGTGAAAGCCAGAGGCTTCTTTTTCGCCCCTTCAAATAAAATATGCTTTTTAATAAAATGGTAATAATCACTAAGTCCCAATTTTTCTAAGATATACTGACAAATATGCTAATTTGACCTTTTTTCTCTTTAAGTTTCAAAGTCACAGGGAAAGAAAACATATTAATGAATTTACCAACAATTTGATACTCTTAAAGTTTTTTAAAATAGTCCTAGTTAAAGAATACTTATGCAGTGAAACTTGTCCTTACTCCTATTGACAAATATGATTTAGGACTTGAACTTTGCCGTACAAAATGTGAAGACAGAAAAAAAAAAGGCAACTTTACAAAAGGATTTATAAATCATGCTATTTGGGAGCCCAATAAATACTTTTTAGAATTTCCTTTAGAAAATTAGCACGTTTCTGGGAACTGGAGGTGTTCCAGGTATTATTTCTGCCTTCCAACTTCCTGAGATACTGTATTTCTAAACTGTGACGCCCCAGACTACTGCAGTAATACCGACTATCCCGGGCCTGGGAATCTAAGCTGCATCCCCAGTTCCCACAGCTGAGACCAAGGCATGCTGAAAATGCCCGACAGCTCTCAGCCCACACATCCAGTAACAACTGGTTCCTTCCTCTTCCTGTGGAAGAGAAACATCCTCTGAGATGAGAAGAAATGCACACTGAGGAATGCAAGAACAGCAGTGAGCTTTTCACACAGGAAATTACTACGGTAGCTCCCTGAAAAGTGCTTGTCTCCTGGACTGTCAGCCCATAAGGAGCTTCCTGCTGACCTAGAGGATGGTTTACTACGGAGCTAAATGCCATTTGTGGGGCTGTCAGAGTTTCACGGAAAATAGTGAACTTAACTTTCAACTGTTCTATACTTCTATACCCATCTGGTTTTCAGTTATTTGGTGCTGCATAGATAGTAAAGCTATTGGCTTTGCTCCTTTATTTTGCCACTTGACAGTTAATTATTTGGTGAAAGTAGTCAGCAAGTCTGCTAACACGTATTTTTCAGTCAGTTCTTCCTGCTTTATGCTGTCAAACTATGTAAAATATATTAGGGCTTCTAAAGATTTAGAACCTCACCATCTCAGTGAACTGGTTATTAAGGCCCAGTGCTGGTCCCGGCCTAGTTCTTTCCGTGTCTTTCAATTTCTTTGCTTTTACTTTCTGAGATTTTCAGGCCACACAGTCATATATCCTGAAACATAAATAAAATTATGTTGCTTTCAGCCAGCCAACCAACTCATCACTTAAATGTCAAATTGACTTCAGTTGACTTTTACAATGGAAGATTTTTTTAGTATAATTTGATTTTCTATTTTTTGTGTTAATTGCTAGAGTATTTTGTTTTTCTTTTACTCAGGATAATAATGGCCACTACAAAGCTCATATTTTATATCATATGTACTTTTTAACCTACTTTCCAAATCACTACAGAATTTTGGTGGGCCTTAGTATTTATGGTGGCAACATTCTCATACTTTTTATGTGTCTATTTGGATTATTTTTCTGAAGCACATAGAGTTGTTTGTTTTAAGTTGAAGGGGAGATGGAGAAGGAATGCCAGGCATTTCCTTTTCCTTTTCAGAATGTCTTTTTAATGAACATTCCTCTTTCCTCCTTGTGAACAAACCATCTCAGCTCTCAGCAAGGGACTTCTTGAGTGTCTAGTTTCTAATAAACCAATCTCTTGCCTTTGTTCCCCAACTCTAGGGAGCTAGTTTCATACATTTAATATCCTTGCTTACCTCAGAGCTCCCTTTTAGCATTTACAGACTTAGAAATCTGTTTAACCAGTTCCCTATATTAAATTCTCTCTGTTAAATAACGGCTGTACTTTCTGTTTCTCTGCTGAACCCTGAGTGATACACAGTAAATCGTCCTAAAGAAATAATAAGATATATATACAAAGATTTCTATTCAAGGATGCGTATTCCAACATTGTTTGTAATAACAACATCAACATGACAAAAACCTTTAAAGGTTTTCTATTTATTTTTAATTATTTAAAATGTTAAAAGCCTTAAAACAGCTTAATAAGCAAACGATGTTATCAAGTTTATTTCATTTTTTAGTGACTTGTGAGTTTTGACGTGTTCATGATTGCTGTTTATTTGTATTTCTGAAGATTGCGTATTTGTGTGCTTTGCCCATTTTCCTACTGTTCATTTTAAAATGGATCCTTAGGTAATTTTAATTAAGAAGATTGACCTCGGGCAGGGCACTGTGGCTCACACCTGTAATCCCAACACTTTGGGAGGCCGAGGCGGGCAAATCACAAGATCAGGAGTTTGAGACCAGCCTGGCCAACAGGGTGAAACCCTGTCTCTACTAAAAATATAAAAGTTAGCTGGGCATGGTGGTGGCTGCCTGTAATCCCAGCTACTCGAGAAACTAAGGCAGGAGAATCGCTTGAACCCTAGAGGCATAGGTTGCAGTGAGCCAAGATCGTGCCACTGTACTCCAGCCCAGGCAACAGTGCAAGACTCCATCTCAAAAAAAAAAAATTAAAAAAAAAAAAAGATTTACCTCTTGCCATGTGCTACAAATATGTTTTCCTTTTTTCTCATTTCTCCTTGAATTTAGTTTCTGATTTTTGATAGGTTTAGCTGCATTACCTTTTTTAAAACTATTTTTTTGTCGTTGTTTGGATTCTATGCAAAGAAATTCCCTCATCAACCCCCAAACATCTTAGCTACTCTTCTTGAGGTTTTATTTTTAACGATAAAACCTTTAAATCCATATGTATTAATTTAGTTATGAGGTACAGATTTATAATTAACAAAGTACCCTCAATTTGTATTGTTTCACTGATTTGAATAACCTTCTTTAAACATTAAATTCATATGAACTGTGTCTCTTTGGAAACTTTCTCTTCTGTCTTACTACTCTGTTCTTGATCTATTTGTTCCTGATCCATTGTCGTCTATTTGTTCTTGATCCATTATCATACCTTTTTAATTATTGTAGATTTAGAATATTTCTTTAAAATTTTATATAATGCACAGTTTTTTCCTTCAAAATTTTCCTGGATGTTCTTGCCTATTACTTATCCATATGAATTTTAAAATTATTCTGTCTGTTTCAAAAAACCATCCCATTGGAATGTTGATTGCCATTGCACTAGATTTATAAAATAATTTGAGAATTGCCAACTTGCCAATTTGAGTTGCTTGTCTAGGAATGTAGTATTATATTCAGGGAATTTTTTCCCCTTTTTTCTTTCATTTATTTATTGTTTAATTGACAGATAAAATTGTATGTATTTCTTATGTATAACATGATGTTTTAAAGTATATATACATGTGGAATGGTTAAATGTAACTAATTTACAAATGTGTTACCTCAGTGTTTCAGTAAATCAATTTAGGAGCATTCTCATTTACATGCCTGTGGTTCCCATAAAAATAGCCACCATTTTTCACATACTACTAAACATTTTACCTCATTACTAAGCATGCATGTAGATTCTTGCATTCCACAAATTAGCCTTAAAGGTGTTAGGTAACTTCCTCAAAGACACACAGCAAGGAAATGATGGGGGCAAGCAAGGCTCCGATAGAACTAACCTCAGAGGACAGAATGAATACCAGCACCAACCTGCCTTCCAGATGTTTAGACACACAGACCAGATGCCTTGCCACTTTGAATCCTGGTTTTAGTTTCCTTGTGGTCAGTATGATTTAACTTAAGTAAATGTTTTTTCACCATAATATAGTAGCCAAGGAGACCTGATGCATGTCTCTGGTTGTGGGGAAAAAAACGGAAAGTACTGAGGACCTCCAGTTTGGGGGCAGGTGGAGAAATAGGCCCTCGAGTCAACCAATGTTTGTAAGTAACTGGTTGTGAAGGCTACTTTGGGAATTTAAGCATTGCCTATTCCTACTTGCCAAGTACATAAATCCTTGGCACACACCAGATTTCAGCACACACAAGTCCTTAACTTAATGTTAGAATGCTCATCAGGAAGAATTGTGTTTAAGACACACTTGCCTCTTACTGTTTATCCAGAAGGTGTGCCATATGGTGTGCTCATCATAGGTTGTTCAAGCCTAATTGTGTGGATATAGCTTCCTGATATGAATAATTATTTGATCTGTCATGTCTTTAAATCTCTTTCATAATGATGTAATGGCTTTACCTCCCTTGGCAGGGCTTTGTTACTATTCACTGATTGCTCTCCCCAGGTTCTCACTTCTGTCCTGTCACTAATTTTCAGTTTTTGTCTGTCTATTGAGAAAGGATATTCTCAGCAGTAGGAACTGTGTATGCAGAAATTTCCTTTGATGGTGTTATTGCTGTTCTGGTGTGTGCAGCTATTATTTTATTTTGGAATAGATGAGAATATCAGTTTTTATCAAATTTGGTTAGGGTGATTTTTATAAAGTGAATCCTATTTTAAATTGGCCTTTTGTTGCTGTTGTTTGGTTGGCTGGTTGGGTTTTGTTTGTTTTGTTGTTTTTTAAAATGGAGACGAGGTCTCGCCATGTTGTCCAGGTTTGTCTTGAACTCCTGGGTTCAAGCCATCCTCCAGCTTCAGCCTCCCAAAGTACTGAGATTACAGGCATGAACCACCATGCCCATCCTGACTTTTATTTTTAAATACAGCTATGCTTTCCTGGTAAATATCATCAGTTAGTTGGGTTGGAAGTCTTGGGGGCAAGGCTCAAAAGAAAGCCCAAGTCCATGATACAAACTGTGTGGCTGTGTGCAGAATCCAGGCCATGTCTTCCAGTTTCTCTCTCTCTCTCACTATTAATGTTCCTCAGGTCATGCATTATCTATAGTTCCAGGAGATCCAGTCGCTCCCTGTTCAGGGCTCCTCAGACTCAGTTTGCCTCTCTTGGACTGATTATATCATAGAGCTGTATGTGTAACAGTATTAACACCTTGTCCCCATAGGTGGAACTTTCAAAGGAATTTTGCTATTTACTTGGACACTTCTGCTTGAAGCTTCAGGTTCAGTAAAATGAATTTGTGCCCTACTTGGTCCCTTCTCAAAGGTTGATAATATATAAAATAAACTTATTTTAAATGACATCCAGCATCAGGTAAAGTACCATGCTGAGTAAATATTATTCTTAATTCAGAACTATATATTCTGGGGATAGCAATTTAATAAAGTTTCAAGATGATAAACATTTAAAATAATTCCTTATTTTAAATAGAACTGGAAATGCATCATTAAGCTGAAGCAAAAACAATTGTATGCTTTGGAAAATCAGTTGAAATTTGAAGAATTTGACTAAGAAATATGCTCTCTCAGATTTGTACTTTTAGAAAATTTTGTGTACTTTTTGTACAGTTCCGTACACAGTAAAATTACTGAAAAAATTCAAGATATGTACACTATTTTAGAAATTACTTTGTTCTTTCCTTTTCTAGAAATCACTTACATATTTCAGTGTTCCGTGAATTATATATATAGTAAACATATGACTGTCTTACATTTTGGGCGCTGTGTATCAAAAGATCACATGAGAAACTTCAAACATGTCATATTATTTTTTTTTAAGTTACCATTTTTTAAATTGAGTATATTGATAAGTTTACCAAATAGTTACAATTGAGAAAAATAATTTTGATTTTAAAATAAACTATTGCTCACCTTAAATGTATTGAAAACTTTTGATTTAGACAGCAGCAGTTTTCTCTAAGACATTTTATTATTAATATTTAGTTGTGTTAAGATCTATTCATGTATCCTACAAAGTGCTATGACTATTTTTATGTATTTATTCATCAAGGAAAATGGCAGTCACGGAGTTTATATCCCAAACTATGAGTATGTTTGTGAATATGTTTTGTTTATTTTTACTTTTTACCTTGGCACCCTTTCCAGGCAGTTCTCCCGGCAACAGTGGCATTGCTTCTGCCTGTCATATGTTTTTTGCAATTGAGCTCTTCCATTATGTTTCCCTACAACAACCTATTTCATGCACATGTTGTAGCTGTTTCATCCAGCAATTAATTTATATAATCTTTCCTATAGGTTTTTAGTCAAAATGTTTTTCTTTTTTTTTTTTTTTAAATTACACTTTATGTTTGTTACATATGTATGTATACATGTGCCATGTTGGTGTGCTGCACCCATTAACTGGTCATTTACATTAGGTATATCTCCTAATGCTATCCTTCCCCACTCCCCCACCCCACGACAAGCCCTGGTGTGTGATGTTCCCCACCCTGTGTCCAAGTATTCTCATTGTTCTGTTCTCACCTATGAGTGAGAGCATGTGGTATTTGGTTTTCTGTCCTTGCGATAGTTTGCTGAGAATGATGGTTTCCACCTTCATCCATGTCCCTACAAAGGACATGAACTCATCCTTTTTTATGGCTGCATAGTATTCCACGGTGTATATATGCCACGTTTTCTTAATCCAGTCTATCATTGATGGACATTTGGGTTGGTTCCAAGTCTTTGCTATTGTGAGTAGTGCCACAATAAACATACGTGTGCATATGTCTTTATAGCAGCATGATTTATAATCCTTCAGGTATATACCCAGTAATGAGATGGCTGGGTCAAATGGTATTTCTAGTTCTAGGTCCTTGAGGAGTTGCCACACTGTCTTCCACAATGGTTGAACTAGTTTACAGTCCCACCAACAGTGTAAAAGCATTCCTATTTCTTCATATCCTCTCCAGCACCTGTTGTTTCCTGACTTTTTAATGATCGCCATTCTAACTGATGTGAGATGGTATCTCATTGTGGTTTTGATTTCCATTTCTCTGACGACCAGTGATGATGAGCATTTTTTCATGTGTCTGTTGGCTGCATAAATGTCTTCTTTGAGAAGTGCCTGTTCATATCCTTTGCCCACTTTTTGATTGGGTTGTTTGTTTTTTTCTTGTAAATTTGTTTAAGTTCTTTGTAGATTCTGGATATTAGCCCATTGTCAGATGGGTAGATTGTAAAAATTTTCTCCCATTCTGTAGCTTGCCTGTTGACTCTGATGGTAGTTTCTTTTGCTGTGCAGAAGCTTTTTAGTTTAATTATATACCATTTGTCTATTTTGGCTTTTGTTGCCATTGCTTTTGGTGTTTTAGACATGAAGTCCTTGCCCATGCCTATGTCCTGAATGGTATTGCCTAGGTTTTCTTCTAGGTTTTTTATGGTTTTAGGTCTAACATGTAAGTCTTTAATCCATCTTGAATTAATTTTTGTATAAGGTGTAAGGAAGGGATCCAGTTTCAGCTTTCTACATATGGCTAGCCAGTTTTCCCAGCACCATTTATTAAATAGGGAATCCTTTCCCCATTTCTTGTTTTTGTCAGGTTTGTCAAAGATCAGATGGTTGTAGATGTGTGGTAGTATTTCTGAGGGCTCTGTTCTGTTCCATTGGTGTATATCTTCGTTTTGGTACCAGTACCATGCTGTTTTGGTTACTGTACCCTTGTAGTATAGTTTGAAGTCAGGTAGCCTGATGCCTCCAGCTTTGTTCTTTTGGCTTAAGATTGTCTTGGCAATGTGAGCTCTTTTTTGGTTCCATATGAACTTTAAAGTAGTTTTTTCCAATTCTGTGAAGAAAGTCATTGGTAGCTTGATGAGTATGGCATTGAATCTATAAATTACCTTGGGCCATTTTCACAATATTGATTCTTCCTATCCGTGAGCATGGAATGTTCTTCCATTTGTTTGTGTCCTCTTTTGTTTCGTTGAGCAGTGGTTTGTAGTTCTCCTTGAAGAAGTCCTTCACATCCCTTGTAAGTTGGATTCCTAGGTATTTTATTCTCTTTGAAGCAATTGTGAATGGGAATTCACTCATGATTTGGCTCTCTGTTTGTCTGTTATTGGTATATAGGAATGCTTGTGATTTTTGCACATTGATTTTGTATCCTGAGACTTTGCTGAAGTTGCTTATCAGCTTAAGGAGATTTTGGGCTGAGACGATGGGGTTTTCTAAGTATACAATCATGTCATTTGCAAACAGGGACAATTTGACTTCCTCTTTTCCTAATTGAATACCCTTTATTTCTTTCTCCTGCCTGATTGCCCTGGCCGGAACTTCCAACACTATGTTGAATAGGAGTGGTGAGAGAGGGCATCCCTGTCTTGTGCCAGTTTTCAAAGGGAATGCTTCCAGTTTTTGCCCATTCAGTATGATATTGGCTGTGTGTTTGTCATAAATAGCTTTTATTATTTTGAGATATGTCCCATCAATACCTAATTTATTGAGAGATTTTAGCATGAAGGGCTGTTGAATTTTGTTGAAGGCCTTTTCTGTATCTATTGAGATAATTGTTTGGTTTTTGTCTTTGGTTCTGTTTATATGCTGGATTACATTTATTGATTTGCATATGTTGAACCAGCCTTCCATCCCAGGGATGAAGCCAACTTGATCGTGGTGGATAAGCTTTTTGATGCGTTGCTGGATTCTGTTTGCCAGTATTTTATTGAGGATTTTTGCATCGATGTTCATCAGGGATATTGGTCTAAAATTTTCTTTTTATGTTGTGTCTCTGCCAGGATTTGGTATCAGGATGATGCTGGCCTCATAAAATGAGTTAGGGAGGATTCCATCTTTTTCTATTGATTGGAATAGTTTCAGAAGGAATGGTACCAGCTCCTCTTTGTACCTCTGGTAGAATTTGGCTGTGAAACCCTTCTGGTCCTGGACTTTTTTTGGTTGGTAGGCTCTTAATTATTGCCTCAGTTTCAGAGCCTGTTATTGGTCTATTCAGGGGTTCAACTTCTTCCTGGTTTAGTCTTGGGAGGGTGTATGTGTCGAGGAATTTA
This sequence comes from Nomascus leucogenys, assembly GCF_006542625.1. NCBI lineage: Eukaryota > Metazoa > Chordata > Mammalia > Primates > Hylobatidae > Nomascus > Nomascus leucogenys. The sequence goes on from NC_044390.1 coordinate 16,193,369, forward strand.
TCCATTTCTTCTAGATTTTCTAGTTTCTTTGCATAGAGGTGTTTATGTTATTCTCTGATGGTAGTTTATATTTCTGTGGGATCGGTGGTGATATCCCCTTTATCATTTTTATTGCATCTATTTGATTCTTCTCTTTTTTCTTCTTTATTAGTCTTGCTAGTGGTCTATCAATTTTGTTGATCTTTTCAAAAAACCAGCTCCTGGATTCACTGATTTTTTTGAAGGGTTTTTTGTGTGTCTATCTCCTTCAGTTCTGCTCTGATCTTAGTTATTTCTTGCCTTCTGCTAGCTTTTGAATGTGTTTTCTCTTGCTTCTCTAGTTCCTTTAATTGTGATGTTAGGGTATCAATTTTAGATCTTTCCTGCTTTCTCTTGTGGGCATTTAGTGCTATAAATTTCCCTCTACACACTGCTTTAAATGTGTCCCAGAGATTCTGGTATGTTGTGTCTTTGTTCTCATTGGTTTCAAAGAACATCTTTATTTCTGCCTTCATTTCATTATGTACCCAGCAGTCATTCAGGAGCAGGTTGTGCAGTTTCCATGTAGTTGAGCGGTTTTGAATGAGTTTCTTAATCCTGAGTTCTAGTTTGATTGCACTGTGGTCTGAGAGACAGTTTGTTATAATTTCTGTTATTTTACATTTGCTGAGGAGAGCTTTACTTCCAACTATGTGGTCAATTTTGGAATAAGTGCGATGTGGTGCTGAGAAGAATGTATATTCCGTTGATTTGGGGTGGAGAGTTCTATATAGTTGTCCATTAGGTCCACTTGGTGCAGAGCTGAGTTCAATTCTTGGATATCCTTGTTAACTTTCTGTCTTGTTGAACTGTCTAATGTTGACAGTGGGATGTTAGAGTCTCCCATTATTATTGTGTAGGAGTCTAAGTCTCTTTGTAGGTCTCTAAAGACTTGCTTTATGAATCTGGGTTCTCCTGTATTGGGTGCATATATATTTAGGATAGTTAGCTCTTCTTATTGAATTGATCCCTTTACCATTATGTAATGGCCTTCTTTGTCTCTTTTGATCTTTGTTGGTTTAAAGTCTGTTTTATCAGAGACTAAGGTTGCAACCCCTGCTTTTTTTTGTTTTCCATTTTCTTGGTAGATCTTCCTCTATCTCTTTATTTTGAGCCTATTGTGTCTCTGCACATGAGATGGGTCTCCTGAATACAGCACACTGATGGGTCTTGACTCTTTATCCAATTTGCCAGTCTGTGTCTTTTAATTGGGGCATTTAGCCCATTTACATTTAAGGTTAATATTGTTATGTGTGAATTGATCTTGTCATTATGATGTTAGCTGGTTATTTTGCTCGTTAGTTGATGCAGTTCCTTCCTAGCATCAATGGTCTTTACAATTTGGCATGTTTTTGCAGTGGCTGATACCGGTTGTTCCTTTCCATGTTTAGTGCTTTCTTCAGGAGCTCTTGTAAGGCAGGCCTGGTGGTGACAAAATCTCTCAGCATTGCTTGTCTGTAAAGGATTTTATTTCTCCTTCACTTATGAAGCTTAGTTTGGCTGGATATGAAATTCTGGGTTGAAAATTCTTTTCTTTAAGAATGTTGAATATTCGTCCCCACTCTCTTCTGGCTTGTAGAGTTTCTGCTGAGAGATCTGCTGTTAGTCTAATGGGCTTCCCTTTGTGGGTAACCTGACCTTTCTCTCTGGCTGCCCTTAACATTTTTTCCTTCATTTCAACTTTGGTGAATCTGACAATTATGTGTCTTGGAGTTGTTCTTCTTGAGGAGTATCTTTGTGGCGTTCTCTGTATTTCCTGAATTTGAATGTTGACCTGCCTTGCTAGGTTGGGGAAGTTCTCCTGGATAATATCCTGAAGAGTGTTTTCTAACTTTGTTCCATTCTCCCCATCACTTTCAGGTACACCAATCAGACGTAGATTTGGTCTTTTCACATAGTCCCATGTTTCCTGGAGGCTGTGTTCGTTTCTTTTTACTCTTTTTTCTCTAAACTTCTCGCTTCATTTCATTCATTTGATCTTCATCACTGATACCCTTTCTTCCACTTGATCGAATCAGCTACTGAAGCTTGTGCATGTGTCACATGGTTCTCCTGCCATGGTTTTCAGCTCTATCAGGTCATAAACGCTGTTTATTCTAGTTAGCCATTTGTCTAATCATTTTTCAAGGTTTTTAGCTTCTTTGCAATGGGTTTGAACATCTTTCTTTAGCTCAGAGAAGTCTGTTATTACTGATCGTCTGAAGCCTTCTTCTCTCAACTCATCAAAGTCATTCTCCATCCAGCTTTGTTCCATTGCTGGCGAGGAGCTGCGTTCCTTTGGAGGAGAAGAGGCGCTCTGATTTTTAGAATTTTCAGCTTTTCTGCTCTGGTTTCTCCCCATCTTTGTGGTTTTATCTACCTTTGGTCTTTGATGATGGTGACGTACACATGGGGTTTTGGTGTGGATGTCCTTTGTTTGTTAGGTTTCCTTCTAACAGTCAGGACCCTCAGCTGCAGGTCTGTTGGAGTTTGCCGGAGGTCCACTCCAGACCCTGTTTGCCTGGGTATCACCAGCAGAGGCTGCGAACAGCAAATATTGCAGAACGGCAAATGTTGCTCCCTGATCCTTCCTCTGGAAGCTTCGTCTCAGAGGGGCACCCAGCCATATGAGGTGTCAGTCAGCCCCTACTGGGAGGTACCTCCCAGTTAGGCTACTTGGGGGTCAGGGACCCACTTGAGGAGGCAGTCTGTCTGTTCTCAGATCTCAAACTCTGTGCTGGGAAAACCACTACTCTCTTCAAAGCTGTCAGACAGGGACATTTAAGTCTGCGGAAGTTTCTGCTGCCTTTTGTTCAGCTATGTCCTGCCCCGAGAGGTGGAGTCTACAGAGGCAGGCAGGCCTCCTTGAGCTGTGGTGGGCTCCACCCTGTTCGAGCTTCCTGGCTGCTTTGTTTATCTACTCAAGCCTCAGCAATGGCAGACTCTCCTCCCCCAGCCTACTGCTGCCTTGCAGTTCGATCTCAGACTGCTGTGCTAGCAGTGAGCAAGGCTCCATGGGCGTGGGACCCTCTGAGCCAGGTGCAGGATATAATCTCCTGGTGTGCCGTTTGCTAAGACCATTGGAAAAGCACAGTATTAGGGTGGGAGTGTCCTGATTTTCCAGGTACCACCTGTCATGGCTTCCCTTGGCTAGGAAAGGGAATTCCCCAACCCCATCGCCTGGGTGAGGCGATGCCCTGCCTTGCTTTGGCTCATGCTCCATGGGCTGCACCCACTGTCCAACAAGCCCCAGTGAAATGAACCCGGTACCTCAGTTGGAAATGCAGAAGTCACCCATCTTCTGTGTCACTCACGCTGGGAGCTGTAGACTGGAGCTGTTCCTATTTAGCCATCTTGGAACCTACTCTCCTCTAATTTTGTATTTTTAGTAGAGATGGGGTTTCTCCATATTGGTCAGGCTGAAAATGTTTTTCCTAAGTGTAAGGAGAAATGAATTTTAAGAGAATTTAAGCTGTTTTTTCTTAATGGGAAAAAAATGAGAATGTACTAAAAATTTGTCTCTTTTCTTCCTGCCTTCATCCTTCCCCAAGCCATTCCTCACACCAAGGTGGGATATTTGGATCTGACCATGGTAACTATGATTTCCCTGTTTTCCTCAGCCTTTTATGTACCTGGCATAAGAGAATTTGGTGTAGTGGTACATACGTGGAGACTGGGGCCAACTAGCTTGTTAGAGTAGAAAGCCCAGTGCATGTGGAATCAATTACTCTTCTGTCCATATCTCTGCAGACCCCATATGAGTGGCAGAAACAGAAAATTTTTCAGTATGCTAACCAAAGATGAGCTGGATTTCTGTGGGAGCTGAATTTAGGTTAGTGCATCTTGTGGTGTTAGCATCATGAAGGGAAATGACTCAGCTTAAGTCACGTTCAATGGACATTGTTCATTCATTTCACAAAAATGACCGTGACAGACACTAGGTAGGAGCTGGGGATGGGGGATGCGTGTGGGTTATAACAGTAAGCAAAAACTGAAAGTATGAATGTTAGTACAGTGAAAGTATGAATTGAAGGCAGTAATGTGTGGGATCAGAGAGAGTTTTCCTGGAAAAGGTATTTGAGCTGAGATCTAAAACCTTGCTACTCAAGGCCGGGCACGGTGGCTTACACCTGTAATCCCAGCACTTTGCGAGGCTGAGGCAGGTGGATCACCTGAGGTTAGGAGTTCAAGACCAGCCTGGCCAAATGGCAAAACCCCATCTCTACTAAAAATACAAAAAAATTAGCCAGGCATGGTTGTGTATGCATGTAATCCAGCTACTCAGGACACTGAGGCAGGAGAATCACTTGAACCCAGGAGGCGGAGTTGCAGTGAGCCAAGATCATGCCACTTCACTCCAGCCTGGGCAATAGAGTGAGACTCTGTCTCAAAAAATAAATAAATAAAATAAAATAAAACTTTGCTACTCAAAATATGATTCATGGACAGTTTGCTTGAGCATCACCTAAGAGTTTAGTAGAAATTCAGATTCACAGGTCCCACCCCAGACCTACCAAATCAGACCCTGCATTTTAATAAGATCTCCAGGTGATTTGTGTGTGCATTAAAGTTTGAGAAGTGCTGATCTAAAGCCTCAATAGGAGTTGAAGTGAAAGGGTTGGGAGAACTGGAATGTTCTAGGCAGAGGACAGAATATATACAAGGCTGTGTCTGTGGGGGAGCTTGTGTTACTGTAGGACCTGTGAAAAAAGTCTGGGGCCCAGAGATGGAGTGGGGCAAGGTGTTATGTGAGCCAAGCTTAGAGAGGATCATAGGAATCAGGCATGCAGGCCTTTTCATGATTTTGCCCTTTGTAGCTTGAAAACAAGCTTCCTGCCAGCCGAAGAGACACATGGAAACCAGTTAAAAGAAAAAGTCAGTAGTCCAGACAAAAACTGAAGGTAGCTGGGATTAGGATCATCTTAGTGGAAATCAAGATAATGGAATTCGTTTGAGAGATATGTAAGCAGGAGTAAGAAGTGGGTTAGCAAAGGTAATCCCTGAGTTTTTAGCTTGTACAATGATATGCCATTCATTGAAATAGGGGATTTCCTAAGGGGACCAAATTTGCGATTTCAAGTTCCAGTTTGGACATACTGAGTTTGACGTTCCTTTGAAACCTCCAGGAGTACCTATCAGACATGCAGTTGTGTACACATATCTGTAGCTTAAAGGAAAGGTCTAGAGTGGAAACAAGAATGAGTGAGTATTCTGCATGTATGTGGTAATTGAAATAGCAACCATAGATACAATTGCCTGAGTAGAAAGTATAGAATCAGAAGAGGGTTTGGGACTATTCCCTGAGGAATTGTAATAAAATGATCTGATGAAAGATGGTAAGCCTGCAAATAAGGCAGAGAAGGACTAGTAGGTAACAAGGAAGCTAAAGAGTATGGTGTCATGGCAGCCAAGGAAGGAGGATAGTTTCAAGAGGACAATAGAGTCAGCATTGCCAAAAGTCCAGAGAAAGTTTGAAAAATGTTTGATAATTTGGTGGAGATTATTGGTAACCTTTTGAAAAGCTTTTTTGTTTTTGTTTTTTTTTTTTTTTGAGACGGCGTCTCACTCTTTCGCCCAGGCAGGAGTGCAGTGGCGCTATCTCTGCTCACTGCAAGCTCCGTCTCCCAGGTTCACACCATTCTCCTGTCTCAGCCTCCTGAGTAGCTGGGACTACAGGTGCCCGCCACCGCCCCCGGCTAATTTTTTGTATTTTTAGTAGAGACGGGGTTTCACCATGTTAGCCAGGATGGTCTCGATCTCCTGACCTCGTGATCCGCCCGCCTCGGTCTCCCAAAGTGCTGGGATTATAGGTATGAGCCACCGCGCCCGGCCTGAAGAGCTTTTTTAATGGAGTAATACAGATGCGAACCAGTATGAAGGGAGTAGAAAAGTGAGTAGAGGGAAGGGTGAGAAAAGGAGTCAGCTATAATCGATTTTTTAAATCTTTTTTTTTTTTTTGAGACGGTTTCTCACTCTGTCGCCCAGGCTGTAGTGCAGTGGCACAATGTCGGCTCACTGCAACCTCCGTCTCCCAGGTTCGAGCAAGCAATTCTCCTGCCTCAGCCTCTGGAGTAGCTAGAACTGCAGGCCAACCAACTCCCTGCTAATTTTTGTATTTTTAGTCAAGATGGGGTTTCACCATGTTGGCCAGGCTGGTCTCAAACTCCTGACCTCAGGTGATCCACCCGCCTCGGCCTCCCAAAGTGCTGGGATTACAGGCGTGAGCCACCGCACCTGGCCAATTTTTAAAATCTTATTTAGTAAATTTATTGAGTACCTGTTATATACCAAGCAATGAGAATGTACAAATGAAAGAGCAAGTTCAATAATAATGATATGGGCCTAACTTGCTATGGGAGTAATTAGTGGAGTGTTTAAATAAAGAAACTATATGGTGGGGGTGGGGGGAGTCAAATATGTACCTGGAGAATTTGAGTGGAAGACAGAAAAGTTACAGATACAGCTTCCCAAAAGTGAGTGATAACTTGAGCTGATTCTTCAAAAATTTGCCTGATAGTAAGAGGAACAAGGACAGAGCTCAGAAAGTACAAATCAAGAAGCCCTGAGAAGGGAGTGAATTCAGGAAACTGGACATTTCAGCTTTGTCTCAGCATTGCGTGAGGTTGAGGGTCGAGAGAGAGAAGATGAGGATGGATTGTGAATGATCTCAAATGTGTTTTGGAGGTTTTTGGAGGTATTTGGATTCACCCTAAGAATTGGGGGGAACCAGTGAAGGATTTTCAGCCAGGAGAGTGACAAAAGCAAATTTGGATTTCAGAACAGTTATTCTGGAGATGTGAAAAAGGAGGGGTTGGAGGGAGGTAAAACTAGAGGCATGGAGGATTAGGAGGCAATTGTAATAGTAATCCAGACAGGAGGTGACAACTGTCTGATCGAGTGCTGTAGCATAGGAGATGAAGAAGAGGAGACTGGCTTATGAGGTATTGAAGAGAAAGAGTCAATAAGTTCTGTTTACTGATTGTACATGGGAGAAGAGGGAAGAGTCAAGAATATCTCTCAAATTTTTGGCTGCTGGCTGGATAATGGCACTGCTTATTAGGACAGGAAGAGACAGGGCTTGGGAGTGGAGCATCCAGTACAGAAATCTAGATTTGAGAATCTTGACTTAATTGATTCAGACACTTGGTCCCACAGGTGACCCCTAAACTGCTGCTCCATAGTATGTGATAATGATTATGATAAAGAGATGATCTACATTAATTGCACCTCATTTATCAAGAGGAATCATTAAAAGAATGCTTATTTGTTTTTTTGTTTTTTGGGGTTTTTTTGTTGTTGTTTTTTTGCTTTTTTTTTTGAGATTGAGTCTTGCTCCATCGCCCAGGCTGGAATATAGTAGAGCGATCTTGGCTCACTGCAACCTCCGTCTCCCAGGTTCAAGTGATTCTTCTGCCTCAGCCTCCCAAATAGCTGGGACTACAGGCACATGCCACCAAGCCCAGCTAATTTTTGTATTTTTAGTAGAGATGAGGTTTCGCCATGTTGGCCAGGCTGGTCTCGAACTCCTGACCTGAGGTCATCCACCCATCTCGGCCTCCCAAAGTGCTGGGATTACAGGCATGAGCCATTGTGCCCAGCAAAGAATGCTTATTTGAATCATGCTGGTTATTCGGTAAATTCTGAGACTGAAATTTTAAATGGATAAAGCCCATCATGTTTAATGGCTATGAAACATAACGGGTTTTGTTTCATATAAAGTATGTCATAATGTAGTGAAATGCTTTAGTGGTATCATGACTTCCTCTTTAAAAACTTCCTGCGGTCGTGCACGGTGTCTCATGCCTGTAATCCCAGCACTTTGGAAGGCCGAGATGGGTGGATCACAAGGTCAAGAGATCAAGAGATCGAGACCATCCTGGCCAACATGGTGAAACCCTGTCTCTACTGAAAATAGAAAAATTAGCTGGGCATGGTGGTGTGCACCTGTAGTCCCAGCTACTCAGGAGGCTGAGGCAAGAGAATCACTTGAACCTGGGAGGCGGAGGTTGTGGTGAGCTGAGATCGTGCCACTACACTCCAGCCTGGTGACACAGTGAGACTCTGTCTCAAAAAAAAAAAAAAAAAAAAAAAACTTCCTGCTTACTCATCTGTGAGTATGTTCATACACACACATGCATATGCGTGTTTGAGAAAAGATATATTATCATAATTCTTCATCATTCTGATTATAAATTAAAAGAATCTAGCTCATATTCTCTTTGACTCATGGCATCTATGAAAAGTATTTTTGAATTTTATGGTTAAATTTGAATGTTATTTTTGGTGGGCCATTTTTCCCCATGGTAATTATAGGAAAAAAAATCTTTCTATATAAACATAGCCATTGTTTTTATTATCTTTGCTTTCTGAGTTTCTTCTACCAGCAAAATAAGAAAGGAGGAAAACACCTACATGATTTTAAACATGAAAATATATGGAGGAAAAATACTTAAACTGCATCATGTTATCATAGAATCTTATTTTTTTGTTATTTATAATGAAGGATTTGATACTCTACTCATAAACAATTTAAGAATGCTATTGTGGCTGGGCACGGTGGCTCACGCCTATAGTCCCAGCACTTTGGGAAGCCAAGGGAGGTGGATCACCTGAGGTCAGGAGTTTGAGACCAGCCTGGCCAACATGGTGAAAGTCTCTACTAAAAATACAAAAATTAGCCAGGTGTAGTGGCGTGTACCTGTAGTCCCAGCTACTCAGGAGGCTAAGACAAGAGAATTTCTTGAACCCAGGAGGCGGAGGTTGCAGTGAGCCGAGATGGCACCACTGCACTACAGCCTGGGTGACAAAGAGAGACTCCATCTCAAAAAAAAAAAAAAGAATGTCATTCTTCCTGGAGATTTTTATGCCACAGTTTTTCAACTGTATCCAGTTATATAATCTTTATCATAGGGTTAAATATTTTTTATTAATTTCATAGATCTAATTGTTTGGTGTTAGATTGGCTTCCTATATTATTGTTAGGAAATCATTTTTCATCCAGTAAAACAGTGGAACCAGATTTTTAAAATACATGATAGATCTTTGTCTGCTAAGTTTTTTAAAAAAAGTATTAAATATATTTTTCACTCAGCTGCCTGAAAATGAAAATCTTTTATCCCTTTTAAAACTACATCTGAAAATATCTAATTTTTTTCTTTGGGGTTTGTTGAACAGTGTGAAAGATAACTATAGATCTTTGCCCTATTCTTTTAGCATGTTGTATAAAAGATTCTTGTTGAATTTGATATGGAACAGATAATGAGGATGGATCCCTTACTCTGAATGCCCTTTGAAGTGTAATGGCACAGTTTACAAAAGAAGTAATGGCTACTTGTTTTCCCTTTTGAGTTTGCAGGGAATTTTATGCAGCAAGTTGGTGTTACGTTCATTTGGAGTACTGGGAATATCATGCACTTGTAGGCTTTTTAGTTTAATATTAGAAGACAGAGCACTAATTCTATATCACTACCTGTTACCCATTTTATCCCCTACTCCCAGATAATTTTGGTTAGTATTTTTATATTAATTAAGATCCGTCTGGTGCAGTGTCTCATACAGCATTAGGAAGTAGATCAGCATACAGCATTAGGAAGTAGATCAGCATACAGCATTAGGAAGTAGATCCTCCTTTGAGGAATTGATGGTTTGTGTTTTCTTAATCATATAAGAAGTGAAACATAGAAGGAAATTTTTGTACAGATTCCATTTGTCCTAGCTGTATACTACCTACTAATGCCTTCAAAATTAGTAGATTTCTCTAGAGATTATAATAAAGATTAAAAACAAAGACAGACAGTAGACTTGTAGCCTCAGCTGTCTTTTCCAAGGTGACTGAATTAATCATTTGGATATTTCAGTTGATAGCTACATGGTATTTTTCAAGTCTTCTGATAAAAATGCAATTTCCAATTTGGTCTCAAGAAGAAAAAGCAAAGTCCTCTATAAAATCTTATCCCCAAAGCTGAAGGCTCTTTCTTTGAGTAAAAGATGTATGTTTTCTCCTGAGGGACAAACAAGTCTTAACTCAGCAAATTTAGTTTGGAGGACAAAATTTCACATGACATTTTTTTATTATATCCTAGTCATACTTTTAAGTCAATCAGACTTGATCAGATGAGTATATTCCTACAAGGATACATAATCCACTGTTCAGAAGACAGAAAATGGTCATTTTTTCCTTCAGGATCAACAGCCTATGTTTTCAAAAATGTTAGGAATTGAAAATGAATTCTTTGTTGTGGTCCTGTGACAGCCCCATCTGGGTGAGTCTACAGTTCCTTTTTCTGTTTCCCTGATGGATCCATCCATTCCTTAGTCAACATTGGCTTTTGATCTTAAAAAATGAACCAAATTTGGAGCAAAACTCTGAGTCACTTCTGAAAGGCAGTCATCCTCTTTGTCAAGATTCTCAGATGAACTCTGTGACTATCCGAGTCCTTTGTGCTGATGGCAAACTTAGTGTAAAGCCTCCCACTCTTTGGCCAACACTCTTCTAGTCCTCCCATTTTGGTAATTCGTCAGCCCCAGAAAGGCGTCCATCCAGCAAGCCTCCTGCTTTACACTGCCTGCTCCCTGTGTCTGGGCCTCCTTTACCCAACTTACATTCTGTGGTCCATCGTTACATCCATGGTCTTGTCCCTTTCTCCCTCTGTTGTCCTCACCTAGAAAAATGCCAACCTGGGTTAAATCTGTTTCTCTGGCTCCTTCACACCTACACCCAAGGGGCTGGATTTGACTAGACAGCCATCTTGGCTGGTCTCACCATAAATTTATTTACACAAAGCTCCATGGGCACTCAGTACTGTCTATCCAGCCCATTTATCGAGTAGTTATCCCCTCACTCTCCTGTGTCATCAGTGCTCTCTTTATGCTTTCTCTTTCCATCAGCACACATTTGTGATATATTTCTCATCTTCATAAATGAAAACCTCATTTGGCCCCTCATCCCTTTCCAGCTCCTGTCTCATTGCTCTTCTCCCCATTTATAGCAAAAGTCTTCTAAAAAAAAGAGTTGCTTAGATTCACTGTCTTTATTTCTTCACTTTGCATTCTTCTGAGTGCTATCCAATCAAGCATTCATCCTCACTCTTCCATTCATGTCAAGGTCCCAAGGACTCATCTCGGTCTACCTATATGTGGCACTTGATCCTGGTGATCACTCCTTCCTCCTGGAAGCTCTTTCCTCACTTGACTTCTGGGCCAGTAGTCTTCAACCTCAAGGGCCACCAGTCACCTTTCCTGCTCCTGTCTTCTAAAGTCTCTGCAACTCTTCTCTTGTTTGGCTCCTTCCTAGTGATCATAGACCCATGGATAAAAAGATCTACATGCCAGTAACTCCCAAATTTATATTTCTAGACCCAGCCTCTCCACAGAAATCTAGAATCATATATTTCCAATTGTATTAATGACTGTTCCCCTTGAAATTCTAATAGGCATCTCAAACATAACATGTCCAAAATTTATTCTTTACCACTTCTCCATAAAAAATTGCGTCAGCGTAGCTACATCATAACACAGCACATTGCTTAGCTTTATTTTTCTTCCTAACCCTTGTCACCTAGTGTTACATCACATATCTACATATTTACTTTTCTCCTTCACCCACTAGAGTGTAACCATGATAGCAGGGCCTCTTGTTTATTCACTCCTTGAAGTAGGCAGAACAACCATTGCTCTCAAAAATGTTTATGTCTTCATCCCCAGAATCTATGAAAATGTTTCCTTGCATGGCAAAGGGGGCTTTGCAAATGTGATTAAGTTAAGGCTTTTTTTTTTTTTTTTTTTTTTTTTTTTTTAAGAGACAGAGTCTCACTCTATTGCCCAGGCTAGAAGTACAGTGGCTCAATCTCGGCTCACTGCAACCTCTGCCTCCCAGGTTCAAGCGATTCTCCTGCCTCAGCCTCCTGAGTAGCTGGGACTACAGGTGCATGCCGCCACACCTGGCTAATTTCTTTTGTATTTTAGTAGAGACAGGGTTTCACCATGTTGCCCAGGCTGGTCTCAAATTCTTGAGCTCAGGCAATCCGCCTACTTCGGCCTCCCAAAGTGCTAGGATTACAGGCATGAGCCACAATGCCCGGCCAAGTTAAGGCTCTTGAGATGGGGAGGTTATCCTGGATTATCTGGCCGGGTCCCATATAATCACAAGGGTCCTTATAGGGAAAGAGGGATTCAGGAGAATTAGAGAAGATATAACAATTGAAGCAGTTATTGGAGTGATGCAGCCATGGGTTAAGGAATGTGGACAGCCTCTAGAAGCTGAAAGGGCAAGGAATGGAATCTCTCCTAGAGCCTTCAGAAGGAATGCAGCTTACTGACACCTTGTTTTTAGCCCCGTTAATCCTGTTTTGGACTTGCGATCTCCAAAACTATAAGACAATAAATCTATGTTGTTTTAAACCACTAAGTTTGTGGTAATTTGTTATAGCAGCAGTAGGAAATGAACACAGTCCTGTATCTCTGGCACCTGGAATTTTGCCTGGCACATAGGTGCTAAATAAAATAATTTTGCTTGAACAAATGGCATGTATTCATTATCTTAGATCTTATGTAGAGATTATTGAAGTTTCCAATCCCTACTCTAAATTTTATCATTGAAAATAAATGATATATTCTTTCTTTGAAAAATATTTGCTTTTATTTTTGTCCAAGGCAAAAGGCTTTTTTTGTTGTTATTCTAGTCTATTTCAGGAAGACGTTTTATACATACGTGTATGTGTGTGTGTGTGTGTGTGTGTGTGGTGATTTAAAAATCTCAGAACATCAGGAATAAAAAGGGCTTTAAAAGGCATTCAGTTGAATTTTCTGATTTGATGTTTGTATATCTTTCACAATATCTCTGACAAATGACCTTCCCAAGTTTATTTTAGAACCTTCAATAATGGGAAACTCACTTTGGCTTAGATATTTTCTGCCTTTTATGTGTTTTGTTCTCTACTTACAGAATTAAACCAAGAGTAGAAATGTTAGTTGTAAACCAAAACTAACTTATTTTAACTAACTGATTGAATGTATATCTACAGTTCAAGTCACTGATTATCTTTACATGTGAAATGCCTACTTTTGCACTCACATTTCTCAGGAAAATCCTTATGTTATTCAGCCAGAAGCTATCAAGTATGCCTTTAGGGGATAAAAATCTACCAGTGATTTGCAGTTAGATAATATATGCTTGCATTGCTTCCTCACTGTACCTCTGAGAAGGCATTTAAGATTGTAATTTTTAGCAGAAAATGGCATTAGTTTAGGGGGTGATATTTCTCTCCAAATACTATCAAATTACTAATACTTAATTTTTTGTGATTGGCTCAGCTGATGCAGGACAGTCAATTAAATTCAGTTCAACAAATGTGGAGCTTTGTCTATGTCTCATGTGCTGTGCCAAGCACCTGAGATGATAAAGTTATTGACCCCACATGAAGGGTTCATAATCTAATGGGGAATACAGATATGTAAACACAAATATAATAAGGAGTGAGAAATCCTCTACTGATGGCACGAAGTCTTGTGGGAGTGAAATGGCACTAGTGATTAATTCTGACTCGCCAGCCCAGAGGGTGGGTGGTGGAAAGGGTGGTAGTAGAAGGAGAGAAGAGGAAAGGAGGAAGGGGAGTAGATATAATGTATGAACTTTCCCATGTAGTTGAGCGTCACAGTATTTTGAATGTTCCTTTGTTAATTATGTAAATAATAATAGTTTAGATGTGTGGACCATGGTTATGTTGTTGAATGGTTAATTTGCTAATAAAAATGTGTTTGGAAATGCCAAAATTTTCAGTTTTCATTGATGCATTAAAACAATTCGTCCTCAAAAATAAGTGACAAATGAAGATGTATGCATTAAAATTAACCATGGTGTTTAAAGAACCTGTTAAGAGTCATTTGTCCCCAGGATGTGATATGTTTTATATTCTGTTCTCAGGACTTTCATAGTTCTTTGCATCAGTCAGATCTGTATCTTTTACTCCATTTCATTTGTTCAGGCAAAAAGTGAGGTCTTTTGACCCATACAGATAAGGATTTCTCAGCCCTTAGATTCATTCTTTGCCATTGGTGAGGCTGCATTTCCCATCTTCGAGATGGCAATCATGGGGTTATCCAAAGAAGAACTTAAGGGTAGTGATTGCCCTGCCATCCTTTTTGATAAAGTACTTCCCCAGAGTATTGTAAGCTCCATGAAGGAAGATACTTCCTACTATAGGAAGACTTGTTCTTTGCTATAGTTCTAATGCCTACCATAGGAGGTCCTCATTTGTAGGATCAATCAATGACTGTATTACTATTGCTTCACTGTATCACACAGTGTTAGCAATAGGAGTAAGAGGTGGGAAATGAGAACATGATATAATTTCTTCTTTTTATGAACTACCAAAGCATTTGTTTTTTCTGCAGTCTTACAATCATGTGTTTGCTTAAGTTTTGTCTGCTTGTTTATTTTATGCTCATTCAGCAGTGCCAGAGATGAGCCAGGCATTGTGGGGGATTTGGGCGCTGCCCAGTCTGAATTCTCTCATCACAACAGAGAATCCTTGAGAGCGGGCATCATACCATATGTATATTTATCATTGTATGATAATATGTATAGATAGATGCTCAGTAAGTATTTACTCAAAACTGAATATTAGCACCTTTGAAATAGAGTATCTCAATGTGCTGAGAGAAGCAGGTACTACAGACTCACTTGCTGGACTTCTATCAGCCAAGAATCTTAAACACCATGTTTTTCCTTTTGTACCTTTTTTAAAAAAATGTATGAATGGAATATATTGAACCTCCCCCACGCTGTGCATCTCACTCTTCTCGTGTATAAACAGGATGTAAAGACAGGGTTGGTTGGCAGAAAGGTATCTTCTAATACCTAGGTTTCAATACCTTTGAGAGACAGAGAGAGATGTCAGTTGGCTAATGTTGTAGGATGGAGAGCTGGCACCCTTTTTTCTCTCTGCCCATATGCTTTTCCCTTTTTTCTTTCATTTCCTATGTCATATGATAATAGTGTATTTTTTGCTGGTCCCAAACAAGAAAACCTATTGGAGCTCTTTTATTGCTTAGATTGTCTGTGGTCTTAAATTATCTTTGCCAATTTTCCTATTGTCCTTTCTATACTGACGACCTTGACTGCAAACCTCCAGAGTTTAATGACTGATTTGTTAATTAGATTGGGGCCTTTTTCCAAGAAGGGCTGAAGCTGTTATTACAGTATGATTAACAATATTTGTGGCCATGTATATACATACTTAGGTATGTTGTGATCCATATTTTTTTCAAAAAAACTGTCTTGGTTATAGATAATTTGGTTTCCATCTGTGAGAGCAGTAATAAAATCTGTATACAGCTGGGCGCGGTGGCTCACCCCTGTAATCCCAGCACTTTGGGAGGCTGAGGCGGGCAGATCATGAGGTCAGGAGATCGAGACCATCCTGGCTAACATGGTGAAACCCCGTCTCTACTGAAAATACAAAAAATTAGCTGGAGGTGGTGGCGGGCGCCTGTAGTCCCAGCTACTCGGGAGGCTGAGGCAGGAGAATGGCGTGAACCCGGGAAGCAGAGCTTGCAGTGAGCTGAGATTGCGCCACTGCACTCCAGCCTGGGCGACAGAGCGAGACTCTGTCTCAAAAAAAAAAAAAAAAAAAAAAAAAAAAATCTGTATATAAGTGGTTAACATTTTCAAAAATATTCAAGCTTCTACTAAGTACTAGAAATGATCCAACGGATACAGTGATGAGAAAGTAAACATAGTAGTCTAGTGAAGGAGACAGACAATAGACAAGCAGCAAATATATAAATACAAATTCTGGTCAGTTACAGAGGAAAGCATCAGGATGCCAGGCTGGAGAATGGAAGGTCCAGCTTCAGTAGGGTAGTCAGGACAAGCACTACATTTCTGAAGATGGGACAGTTAAGCCGAAGTTTGGAGGTCAAGAAGGATGCAGTCATGCTAGGATGGCAGAGAAAGCCATTGCAGGCAGAGCAGAAGCAATGTTTTTTGTTTGTTTGTTTGTTTGTTTTTTAAAGCCTGTTCTTTGAGCAGGATCTATTTGTTTGGGGGTGAGGATGGTTGTGGAGCATGGACATCCATATTTTGTTCCCAGTGAGTGAGGTCTAGGATCAGGAATGCAGACTATGATCATGAGTCAAGATTTCTTAGAGAATCCTTTGTATTTCCATACTCACCTCTACAGTGCTCCCATTTTAGTCCTTGCTATCAGCTCAGTAGCTGCAGACCCATGTAGATAAGTGCTATATGTTGTCTTCCTAGTTCCTTTAGCTCAGAGCATGAATAGGTGGTTGGTCCATAGATGCTTCTAAGTATGACTGAGTAGCATTAAAAATCCTTTATGTTAACTTGATCTTTCAGGATCTGTGGTTGTTAGGAGCCTTTCTTCTGAACGTTTTCAGTACAGTTTTAGCTTTTTTCTGTCATAAGGAGTTGAGTAATTCAAAGTGATACTAACAGGATCATTTTGAGGATGTGGTTTGGTTTCGTTTTGTTTTGTTTTGTTTTTAAGAGACAGAGTTTCTCACTCTGTAGCCCAGGCTGGAGTGCAGTGGTGCCATCATAGTTCACTGCAGCCTCAAACTCCTGGGCTCTAGCCATTCTCCAGCCTCAGCCTCCTGAGTAGCTAGAAGTACAGGCACACACTAGCATGCCTAAGTTTTTTATTTTTTTATTTTTTGTAGAGATGGGGTCTCCCTATGTTGCCCATGCTGATCTCAAACTCTTGGCCTCAAGCAATCCTCCCATTTTCGCCTCTTAACACTTTGGGATTACAGGCATGAACCACTATGCCCAGCCGTTTATGATCCATTCTGAGTTAATTTTGTAGATGGTGTGAGGTAGAGACCCAAATTAATTGTTTTGAACGTGGATATTGGGTTTTCTCCACACCATTTGTTAAAAAGATAATTCTTTCCTGATTAAATTGTTTTGGCAACCTTGTCAAAAATCAACTGACCATAAATGGAAGGGTTTATTTCTGCCCTCTCAGTTTTGTCTCTTTGATTTATATGTATGTCAGTGCCACACTGTCTTAATTACTATAGTTTTACAATAAGTTTTGAAATTTGGAAGTATGAGCCCTTCACATTTTTTTCATCAATATTATTTTAGCTGTTATAGGTTTCTTGCATTTCCATATGAGTTTTAGGATCAACTTATCAACCTCTGCAAAAAAGATAAATGGGATTTTGATAGGGTTTGCACTGAATCTGCATATCAGTGTGGGGAGTATTGCCATTTTAATAATATTAAGGTTTTTGATTCATAAATTTGGGATATGGGATGTTTATTTGTTTAGATCTTTTATTTCTTTCAACGATGGTTTGTATAATAGTTCCCAGTACACAAGTCTTACGTTTCTTTTTTTTTTTTTTTTTTTTTTTTTGAAACATGGCCTTGGTCTGTCACCCGGGCTGGAGTGAAGTGGCGTGATCTCGGCTCACTGCAACCTCTGCCTCCCAGGTTCAAGTGATTCTTTTGCCTCAGCCTCCCAAGTAGCTGGGATTACAGGCATGCACCACCACATCCGGCTAATTTTTGTATTTTTAGTGGAGACTTTCACCATGTTGGCCAGGCTGGTCTCAGACTCCTGGCTTCAGGTGATCCGCCTGCCTTGGCCTCCCAAAGTGCTGGGATTACAGGCTTGAGCCACCACACCCAGCCTTACATTTCTTTTGTTAACTTTTTTCATAAATATTTTTTATGCTATTCCATTGTAAATGGAATTATTTTCTTAATTTTATTTTTGGATTGTTCATTGCCATATGGAAGGCTTTCTGTTTTCCTATTGTGGTAACATATACATAATGTAAAATTTATCATTTTAACCATTCTTAAGTATACAATTCACTGGCATTAAGTATACTCATAGTATTCAGTGTTTTATAACCATCATCACTATCTATTTCCAGAATTTTTTCATCATCCCAAGTAGAAACTCTGTACTCCTTGAGCAATAACTCCCCATTTCCCCTACCTCCAGCCCCTGGTAACCTCTACTGTACTTTTTGTCTCTAGGAATTTACCTATTCTAGGCGCCTCATATAAGTGCAATCACACAGTGTTTGTCCTTCTGTGTCTGGCTCATTTTACTTAGCATGTTTTCAAGATGTATCCATGTTATAACATGTATCAGAATTCCATTCCTTTTTATGGCTGAGTTATATTTCATTGTATGTTTATACCACATTTTGTGTATATGTTCATCTATCGTTGTTTCTAGCTTTTGGCTATTGTGAATAATGTTGCTATGAACATTGCTGTACAAGTATCCAGTTGAGTCCCTGCTTTCAGAGTTCTCCTGGATGTATATGTAAGAGTAGAATTGCTGGATCATATGGTAATTTTATGTTTAATTTTGGGGGTAACTAACAGCCAAACTATTTTCCAAAGCAGCTGAACCATTTTACATTCCTACTAGCAATGGACAAGTGTTTCAATTTCTCCACATTCTCACCAACACTTGTTATTTTTAATTTTTTTGATAATAGTCATCCTAATAGATGTGAATATTGTTTCTAAATTAAGAATTAAACTGCATCTAACAATCTTCTTAATGGTAGATCCCTCAGATCAGTGTATGAAAAGTGTGTTTCATTGAAAAGAAAGTCAAGGAAATTGTCTCTATTCACTGTTAGCTTTGTTTCCTTATTATAAGAATTATAATAATTCCTTATTTAATTATAGTAACTTCCATAACTTATTATAGTTGAGGATAAATCTTCAATGTAAGCCTGGGCTTTCTAGAAGAGGAAATTTTAAACTTTTATATATATCATTTTAAAGTTTGGAAAATATAACTCTTCCTACATTTTCTGTGACATTAAAGACAACAGAAACCAGTGGTAGAACTCTGCCAGACAAGGGTGAAGAGGCCTGTGGATATTTCTTGAACCCTTCCTTAATGTCACCAGAATGTTCGCCAACAACCACAAAAAAGAAAACAGAAGACATGAGTGACCTCCCCTGCGAAAGTCAAAGGAGCATACCTCTCGCTCTGACTGATGCTTTAGAGCATATTATGGAACAACTCAATGTTTTGACACAGGTGGGCATGACACAGGTTGCATGCGTTGCACTTGGGGGTAAAATACACAAAACAATTCTGGATACAGCAAGTTGCAGAACTAGCAGAGCAGGGGAAATTTTTCTGTACTAGCAAAGCAAACTCAAGGTGGCAGTGCCCCAAACAAGATCTTGTGGAGATAAGCTCAGAGCCTATGCATTTGTGTGTGCACATGCACACACACAAACACACACGCACAGCTTAAGCCATTTGTAAGAAAATATTTAGAGCATAAGAAAAATGTATTGGGAGTAACCATTTCTGGTTAGCACGAAATATTGCCAATGTTTATAGTTTTTTACTTTGAAAATGTTCTCACTGTCCAGTATTTACCTTCTCTTATCCCAAAGCCTCTTACATTGATGCAGTGATCTTCCAGGCATGATGGTTTTGCATTCCCATGTTAGAATATTATCCACTTTTTTGAGGCCAGTTTACCTTTGCAAAGAAAAATACAATGGATCTTAAATAATATATCAAAATTCTTGGTTACAAGGTATAGACAGAATTTAAGGGAAGTGGTATGTTGGAATGGATACACCAAAGGTTTCTCTTCCAACTCTGTTGATTCATTGTTCCCTTTGAATAAGTCTTCTCTTGTTCCTCTTTGATGTGTAGAATGAAAATACTAGATACTAATATTTGTCAGAGTGGACAGTAGCAAGTTATATAAAAAGATGGTAAAATGGTAAAATATAAACTACAGAGATGTCAATTGCTTGTCCAGAAAAATATTTCAAATAGAAATAGCTTTTGCATAGAAATCACCCAACTGGTTCTCAACCCTGACTGTACATTATAATCATTAGGGCAGCTAAAAAATGTACATATACCTGGTTTTCACCTCCAGAGAGTCCATTTCCATAGGTCTGGGATAAGGCCGTAGCATCAGTCTTTTAAGAACCCCCGTATGATTCTGTTTTACAGCCAGTGTTGAAAACCACTAATTTAAGTGAATATTTTTATCCTGTAGATATCACCTCAGGGCCTTTGGAGGCATCTGACAGATTGTGAGAAAGAGCCATGTGAGAATTTGGAGTCATCATATGATTTGCTCAATGAAAATCATATTAAAAATCACTCACTTTCATTTTGTAATATTGTACTAGATGTGACTTTCTCTGTATTTATCAGACATCTCTTTTCCTTAAAGGCCATTGCTCTCTTCCCTTCATGTCAAATTTAATTGTAGTTGATTTCTTTCCCATATTGCCATAACTTCCTCACCCAAACTGTTACCTTTCAACATCGAGTTCTCATTAGGGTCCCTCCCAAGTGAATCTTTCCATTCCCTGTTCTTTCAGTTTCATGACCTATTTCTCCTCCTTTTTATCAGATTCAAAGCTAAATAAATCACTTTAAGCTGTATTGAATTTCTCTGTGATTTTTAATTTTTAGGGGATGGATTCATCTTACATATTAAAAAGGTTAGAAGCAGGCACAACACACTTGCAAAAGGGGAGCAGTGAATCTGTGGGCAAGCAGCAAGTAAAATAAATGTGTTCTGATTTACTTTAATTACAGATGACTTAACATCACCTAACTAAGTGGAGGGTGTTTATCGTTACTGAACTATAATTAGAAATAAATTTAAATGAAATTATGTTTTAGATGGTAGACAGATGGAGTTAACCAGTGTTAAAGGTGTTAATAATAAATGTATAAATAACTTTTAGCATTTGGAACTGTGATAATGTATAAAAGTGTCTGAAGGGCTGGGCACAATGGCTCACACCTATAATCCCAGCACTTTGGGCAGCCGAGGCAGAAGGATTGCTTGAGCCCAAGAGTTCAAGACCAACCTGGGCAATATGGTGAGACCCCATTTCTTCTTTTATTTTTTATTATATAGAGACAGGGTCTCGCTATGTTGTCTAGGCTCGTCTCAAACTCCTGGGCTCAAGCGATTCGCCCAGCTCGGCCTCCCAAAGTGCTAAGACCTCATTTCTACTACAACAACAACAACAACAACAAGTTAATTAGCTGAGCAGGGTGTCACGCACCTATGGTCACAGCTACCCAGGAGACTGAGGTGGGAAGATCACTTGAGCCCACGAGGCAGAGGTTGCAGGGAGCTAAGATCAAGCCATTACACTCCAGCCTGGGTGACAGACTAAGACCCTGTCTCAAAAAAAAGTGTGTAATAAAATGCTTGGCACATAGTAATAAAATGCTTAGCACAGAGTGGCCTCTGGCACTCAATAAATGGTAGACTGTATTAACAGTATCACCATTATTTTTAATTAGTAATGATCTATAGATAGTATAAAATATGAAGGCAAAAGCTATTAAATAATATCTTTAAAAATTGGTTACATTCAAAAGATGGTAGGGATTCAATTTTTTATCTTGAAACTGGTTGACTAAAATACCAAGCAAGTGTCATGCCTTTCCTGTATGAACTCTACCATTAGGTAACCAAATAGTAGATGAGGAAAATGTCTCTTACTTATTAGTTATCCCAACTAACAAAATGTTTTAATGATAGAATTAGAATATCATCATTTGCAGTCTCCAGGAATTAATAGATATAGACATTGAGTCACTATGACATTCATGAGAAATGACCAAATGTTATTAATCTGCCTTCTAATCAGAGAATAGGCCACCACCTGTAGTCTTTCCAAGGCATCTAACCTGATCAAGCCTTTGGATCCAACAGCCAACTTAGAGAATATACAGAAGATGGAAGAACAGGCTGAGCTGCACCCTGAGTGTGCAGTTTCTGAGCTTGTCAAATGGCCTGAGCTTATCAACAGAGAAATTGTAAAGAAAAGAGAGGGAGAGGGTGGGTACCTGTAGATTAAGAGAGACTTTAAGTGACACATTAATTCTTGACATGGGAAAGAAAATTATAGTGTCTAGGGATGTACATCTGAGAAATAAAACCATAAAGAAACACAAGAAAGCAATCATTGTAAAGGTCAGGATAGTGGCTGTTACAGAGGGCGGGCAAGGAGGTCATGTGGTAGGCACATGGAAGGCTCCTCTGGTGGCTGGCAGAGTCTAGTTCTTGCTATGGGTGATGGTTTTGAGGATGTATTTCTTATAAGAATCCATTAAATAACACATGTACCTTGTGTGGGTTCCTGAATAATCTATGTTTCATTTTATAATAAAAAATTTAAAAAAAGATACAAAAGAATGAAGGCAGAGTAGCCAATATCACAAAAAATTAGATTCCCCAAGTTTAATGTATGTATAAAACATATGTATAAAACATATGTTAACATTTAATATATATATGTTTGTATATATATTCTGGATGTGTTCTAACTCCTTCAGCTAATAAGTGAGTACAGGATTATTCAAACCATGTGTGTCCAACACTAGCGTAAGCATTTTACATGCATTATTTTATTCAATCCTCCTAACAACTCCACGAGGTAGTATTAGCATCTTCTATGTGAGGGCACTGGAGGCGATTGTTAGGATATTTTCAAAGCAATCTAGCCATCCATCTGCAGTGCTATAGGTATGGTTTGCCATGGATTGGATTGTGACAGAATGAGTAGTGATGACATTTCAGTGGCATCTGGCTGGCGTGTGGAATTTCACACCCCCTCCCCTTCTCCACTAAGTGTGTAGCTTATGGCACCACTTAGAACGCTGTGTGGCCTCTTCCCTGGTTTTGGTGCTTTAGAAGATCAGCCATAAGAGGTCTGATCTTTTGCTGCTTTTTTTCTCAAACACATCAGTTTGGGGTTTTTTTTTTTTCTTTTCTTTTCTCCAACTGCTTGATAATGCCTTGCCCTACGGTTGGGCCCAGAAGCAAAGCAAGTTCTAGGGCTCATTTTTGAGCCAATTTCTTGGTAGAAGGGTGGGCATCCCAGTTCTTAAAAGGATTTCCTATGCAGAGATTGTCTTTGTCATCCTCACCACCAGAGGACCAGGCATTGATTATTTTGTCCTCCTTTTTGCAGACTGTTTCAATCTTGGAGCAGCGACTGACTTTGACAGAGGATAAGCTGAAAGACTGCCTTGAAAATCAGCAAAAGCTTTTCAGTGCTGTCCAACAGAAAAGCTGAATAAAAAATTCATTTTCATTTGCTGGGCAGAGGCACAATAAATGAACAAATGTACATATACTCAGGAAGGTAGTGCAAGATACTCCATGCAACACAACCATGTGCTATTTATCATGGCATTTCTTAAAAGGGTGAGCAACAGAACAAAAGGCAGAAAAGGCATTATCTAAAGACTAATTTAAACACACAAATCAATGTGAAGGACTAATTTAAATTACTATCATTTATGATTACAGTAATACAGTAATAAGCATTCAAGCAACTCTGTATTTTCCCCATATTATTTTAGATGTCCATTTTCATTTCTAGGCCAAATCCTGCCAGGAAAGTAACCAGATCTCTGGATTTCACTGTTAAGTCATTTCAGATTGACCATATTCAGACAGTCATGGGGTGAAATAATTCACTTACCTCCAAAATAGCATTCTATATGCCAATAATGAGTTACTGGTCTGATTAGTTATATGTCTTTCTGTTCCAAATAAAAATTATCCTTTCTTACTAATGCCTTGAAAGGATGAACAAATAAAAATTCCCAGGCCACAGAATTTCCACAGCAAGAATACACTTATTTTAATTAACAATAGCCCAGATATAGCATAGGGCAGTGGGTTTTTTATTTAATTTATGGCGTACTTTGTTTATCCATTGGCCAACCTGAAGGAAATGAAACTCACCTATCTTTCTATCACAGATGAATGTGTTGAATGATTTGGGTTGTATCTGACCATGGTTCACAAAAATTATGTTAGTGTGTTTTCAGTATGCTAAAAGGTCAGAGTGATACAACAGTGATATTTAAAAATATGCACATATGTATGTACACATGCTTCAGAAATATTGTTGCTTAGGGTGATTTGGGCAGCTAAATACTAAGTACTTTTTAAAATTTTTGCATCATCTTCTTCCTATTTAATGAATTGTGATTTAAAACAAAATGAAAATGAGCCAGGTATTCTAAAAGATCCTGGATACAAATTAAGAATTTTGCTTTATTTTAAACCAAATTGAGATTAAATTGAAGAAAAGCAAGCAAATTAATTTCAGCTTGATTATCAACCTGTATCAAGAACAAAAATGGGAGGAGGTGTCCACATTTATGGTGTGTATAGGTAACATGGGGAAAATGCTATTCTGTGTTTTGAAAAAGAAGAAATAGTGCCGTCCTATTTATTTCTATATTTAGAAATTTTTCTCAAAGAAATTTCAATTGTGTCTATGCGGTGGGTTTCTAAGTATCTTACTGTGTGTTATAAGTGCCTTTTAATATCATACTAAGTGTGAGCTTCTGGACATTTTCAAGAGCTTACAAAAACTAAGCGGCATTGTATTTTTATAACCCCATTGAGAAGACTAAGTAAGAAATGAAATGTCCTATCAATTTTATTTTGTCATGCTTCAAACAATAAAGACATTTTTGCTTTAAAAGAAAAAGTTGTTCCTTTTCTTTTTAAATGATTAAAACCCGGAAGTACTAAACATCTTATCATCCAGCTCACTCAGTCTTTAATGTGTGTGAGAATCTTCTGGAGAGCTTGTCAAAACAGTTTCCTGGGCTCTATCTCCAGAGCTGACTCCATGGGCCAGGTGGTGCCCAATCATTTGCATCTCTAACAATCTCATAGGTGATGCTGATGCTTTTGGCCTGAAGTCCACACTTTAGGAACCACCTGTAGCCACTTCTTAGAACCTGATGTTGCCACATAGTTTTTACAGTCATCACAGAACTTTATAAGTGATATAAAAATAGTGATGATATAAATGCAGATGCCTTGAAACTTTTTCAACAGACTCAATTTTCTAACTCCCCTCTTTATTTTATTTATTTATTTATTTATTTGTTTATTTATTCATTTGTCTTTAGCATTTGAGGAATCTCCTTCATCTTCATCAGATTCCAGCCCATCCCTTTCCTAACTTGAATATCCAGCTGCCTGATCAGCGTCTCCACTTGGAACTCTAATAGGCATCTCTAAATAGGTCCAAAACCAATTCTTCTGCCCTCTACCCCTAACTCTCCACCCCAACCAGCGTCACTAGCAGCTTCTTTCCTGGACTTGCATGTGTCAATAAAATGACAACTTTCCTTCCTGTTGCTCAAGCTGAAGACGTGGAATCCTCTTTGATTCTTCTCCTTCACACCCCACAGTTCATTCCTTCAGGACATTTTGTCAGAATGTAGAAAACACTTGACCACTTCTTACCATCTTCATCTGCCACCATGATCCAAGCCACTAATCTCTTGGCTGGAAGACTACAGTTGCCTCCTATCTTATTCTCTTTGTGTTGCTATAAAGGAATACTGAGGCTGGATAATTTATAAAGAAAAGAGATGTATTTGGCTCATAGTTCTGCACACTGCACAAGGAGCATAGTGCAGATGCTTCTAGTGAGGGCTTCAAGCTGCTTTCACTCATGGTGGAAAGTGAAGGAGAGCCAGCAGCACATGGTGACAGAGGAGGAAGGAAAGGGGGGAGAGTGGTGCCAAGTTCTTTTTAACAATCAGTTCTCACAGGGACTGAGAACTCGCTCTCTACTTCGAGGAGGGCACCAAGCCATTCATGAGGGATCCAACCCCATGACCCAAACAACTCCCCTTAAGCCCCGTCTCCAACAGTGGGGAGCAGATTTCAACATGAGACTTGGTGGGGCCAAACAACCATATCCAAACCATAGCACCTCCTCACTGGTCTCCCTGATGTCACCCTTGCACAGCAGGCCACAGTCGTTCTTGAAAAACCTGAATCAAAACACGTGGCTCTTCAGCACAGAACACTTCAGGGCTTCCCATTCCAGAGTAAAAGGCCAAGACGCAACCTCTCCTCTTTAAACTTCCCTTTCCTTCTCCTTGAATAATCCTCACTCACCACCCTCTGGCCATAGTGGCCTCTTTGCAACCCTTTGAAGAAGCAGTGTTCCCACCTGAGGGCATCTGTACATTTCCTCTGCCTAGAACTTTCTGCCCTCAGGCATCAATGCCTTAAAACATTCAACCTTTGCTCACCTGGTACCTGTTCAGAGGTGCCCTCCCTGACTGCCCGAGTGACCCTCCATTCACTCCCTGACCCTTTACCAGGCTTCATTTTCTCCAGTGCACTTATTACCATCTGACACATACATCGGTTCACACATGTCTTCCCCTGGTAAGCAACTCCGCATTGATGGATCTTAGAGCTGAGAACGGTTTCCAGTTTGTAGTAGGCACACAGCGTATATTGTGTGAATATAGGACAACAATAAGTTGCAGATGTTTTTCCTCCTCCACCCCTGAAGCGGCTTCTCAGCTATGATTAATTCCTGAGCAGAATGCCTCAGCAGCCTATTTCAAGAAACTAAATTTGATGTGAGTGGCTGAGCAGGAGTGAGTCCTCAGGATATCTGTGATAGGGGAAAAACACCAAAGGAGCCATATTAATCTTCAGCCACATCATCTGATACTATCACTTCCTTCTTAGTGAGTATGGCTCAACCAAATAGAATATAATAGGATTTCTCTGTATCTGTCTTCCTAGCTGCTACAGATAGGATTATTTTCTTGCACATAAATATTTCTCTTGGACTTATACAAGTTATTATAGTAGATGTTAAAGGTTTTACAGACTTTTTTTAAAAAGGTAACTTCTCATTTGCTTGATGTATCTATTAAGCAGAGGCACATTAATTTTTTTTAAAGTTTATTTGAGCAACAGTGACTCATGAATCAGACATTGCCAAACTGCAAGCCGTTTGGGCTCCCCTGAAGGGAGTGCAAGGGGAAAACTTTTATAAGGTGTTTGAGGAAGCAAGACAGAAAATATCTGGATTGGTTAAAGTGGAACAGCAGCCTTAAAGTCTCTAGTTGGAGATTAGTTGGTGGGTTCTGATTTGTTAAATATGGTCTTCCTAGGATGTGACCACTTATTCTGAGTTAGGTTTCAGTTTGCTTACATAGGAATTCTGGGTGCTAGAGCTGCCTCAGTGTCATGGGCTCCCAATTAATTATTTTAACAAAACAAAGGTTAGTTTGTATCTCATTTACAAATAGATTATTTCTTATTTTAATCGTGAAGATTAGTTTTTTTAAATAGTACAGAAGAAAATAGAAAGTTCAATTAGTGAACTTTAGTGGAATATGTGAAAATAATTTCAGGTAAGATTTCGTTTATTCAATAATTATGGAGTATACTTAAAAACTACTATGTGGAAAGAAGGTAAATTGATAGGCTTTACCTTTCTAACAATATATGATTATTTAGTTGATAGGACCTCTGGGTCCTTTACTAAGGCTTTGGAATTTTAATACAAACTTGTGCTACTCATTGCTTCCAGAGACAGCAAGCCACAAGCTTGCCCGTGGGATGAACACAAATCCAGCTGCTGAGCTGTTTTGCTTGGCTCATAGTTTTTAAAAAATAATTTTTATTTACCTACTGACATTTAAAACTTGGAAATTTTATATTAACTAAATTAGGTCTCTGGCTTGTCTTAGGAAATCAGAAGATCTGCAACTATGGGGCCTGTATTCCTCCATGGCAGCAATGAACTAGGGCAGGGTGGAGCGAACATACACTACTCCATATTGTCTCCATCCCCCTCCACTGCTAAACATTACCTGTCTGGCCTCTGCCTAGTTAACACTGTAGATAGCCAAGTCTTTCACATAGTGTTCTAAGACTGCCACCATCTGTCCTCAATCCTTACCTTTTTGAGGTTATTTTCCGAGCATGCCTCCTTTTCTACATTCTTTATCCCTTCCCCCACAATCATGCATCTTTTCCTCAGCCCTGCTGAACTTTTCACCATTATGTGATGAAGCACCGCTCCCTTCCCAGTTCCACTTACATTGAGCATGCTTTTTCCCTGTCACCCTACATAACTCTTCTCTTCCTGGAAAACCCCTATTCATCCTTTGAAAGGCAGCTTGCATATCCCTTCATTCTTTTTCTGTTGTGCTTCCTCAGCATTCTGTGCTTATCTCTGGTACAACAGAGATTGCAATACAGTTGCAGCTCTGCCTCTTCCACTATGACTTAACCTACCCAAAAGGCAGGCGTTGTCATCTTTAGATTCTCCACCTAGTGCGTCGTCTGGCTCATAGGAGGAGCTCAACAATTCGTTCTTGAATAAATGAGTATTTTTTATTTTCATTTATTGAAGTGTTTCTTTCTAAAACATTGCTCTATGCTTCACTTAAAGCCAAAAGCAGTTAAAACTAGGGCGGGTGGGCTGGAAGAAATAGGATAGGCAAACATTTAGACGCTCGATATTTGGGGCTAAGTGGGCACTACTATAACCTGCCATTTGTTAGATAGCTCAGCAGTTACGTAGACAGTCTTATAAGCCAGAAAAACTTGATGCAAATTCTGGCTATGCCATTTTCTAATAGTGCGACTGTCAGGGAAGGTATTCACAAAGCTTAGTTTCCTTAACCATAAAAGGTAAAAATAATAATGTGAACTGCATTTGTGAAATGATTAGCACAGTAGCTGTCACGGAGTAAGTGATCAATAAATGGTAGCTATTATTGTTGTTATTATTATTATTTTCTTTCTTTCTTTTTTTTTTGTTTTGAGACGGAGTGTCGCTCTGTCGCCTAGGTTGGAGTGCAGTGGCGCGATCTCGGCTCATTGCAAACTCCGCCTCCTGGGTTCACGCCATTCTCCTGCCTCGGCCTCCCGAGTAGCTGGGACTACAGGCACTCGCTACCACGCCCGGCTAATTTTTTGTATATTTAGTAGAGACGGGGTTTCACCATGTTGGCCAGGATGGTCTTGATCTCGTGACCTCGTGATCCACCCGCCTTGGCCTCCCAAAGTGCTGGGATTACAGGCGTGAGCCACCGCACCCGGCTATTTTTGTTATTAATAAATCATTTTGTTTCTCTGGACTGCATTTCCAAAAAGTATGATTTCAACTGTAACTACTGAAATCAGATACAGGGACTGTTACTAAGTGGTAGTGAATAAATGTGTGATATTTAATTCAAAGCGAATGTTGCATTTTTAAAAATTTAACAAAAAGAATGATTATATAAAAGAAATTAGCCTTTCATACATAGAAAACCTCAAAGTTCTGGCCAAATGCTGGCAATTGAGCAACTCCTGAGGAATTCAGCCTTAGAATACTAATGCCATAATTATCCTAAACAAAAGTGAGGCAAAAACCAGAAGTGGGGGAAGGGCTTGGAAAGTGAATCAAGTAAATGTCATTAAGAAAAAGGCTTGCCTGGAACTCAAACTATTTTTGCCCTTTGACCATTTGGAGAACAGGTATTATCTGCTTACTGTCTTTTCTCTAAAGACAAGATAGTACAGACCCTCACTTAACATTTCATTTATGTGTAGAGCAAACTTGGAGGCTGTTAGTCCCATGAATTCTATGCACCTAAGAGGATTGGAAGATAAACCATCTGTTCCTGGGTAGAAATATTTGGCTGCTGAGAGAAAAAAAAAAACAGTTATTCTACTATTTGAGGGTTATTGACAAATCTGATCAATCTATGAGCAAATTTAATAATAAAAACAGGTGGGTCTCTAGTAGATTTTTAAGTGAAATTATATAATTGATATGCATCACTTTCCTTGATGGCTTATACAACCCTTTGCCTTAGCAAGTCACGAGGTTTTAGACTTCATGCACCAGAGGATTTATGAATGTCCAGTGAATCTAGGAACACAATGTAATTGCCAGGTTGTCCTCCATAAGCCCCAACTGTGACTTAGCCAGGTAACACAGTTGCAGCCTGAGCTTACTAGGAAAATAGGTCAATGGCTTGCCAAGAGGCAGAGGTTAATGGGAAGCATGGGTGGCAGGGGTATGTGCACAATTACTTTTTTCTTTGCAAGGTACATTAGTTGCATTTTCTTTGGAGTCAAATCTCAAACGTGTTCCTACTAAAAATAAACATTTGATTTGAGATTCTTCACATTATAAAATAGATTTACAACAAAAGCAATAGGAGAAATAACTTGATAACCTAAAAACTGTAAACTTATAAAGCAAAAAATACATGAATAGAAAAAATTGGCTGGTCATGGTGGCTCACACCTGTAAGCTCAGCACTTTGGGAGGCCAAGGTGGGTGGATCACTTGAGGTCAGGAGTTCAAGACCAGCCTGGCCAACATGGTGAAACCCCATCTCTACTAAAAATACAAAAAATTAGCCGGGTGTGATGATGGGCGCCTGTAATCCCAGCTACCTGGGAGGCTGAGGCAGGAGAATTGTTTGAGCCTGGGAGGCGGAGGTTGCAGTGAGCCGAGATCGTGCCACTGCACTCCAGCCTGGGCGACAAAGCAAGACTCCGTCTGAAAAGAAAAAATAAATAAATAAATAAATAAACAAATAAATAAATAAATGGCAGAAATGCAACACATAATTGGGAATATCAACATTTCAAAAGTAGAATTTAGTTCACATGATACAAAGTTAATAAGGCAGACTTAACATATATGTAAAAAACTGCATGGAAGTAAAAAAAAATTCACTTTTTTGGCCAAGGGTATCTTAAACAAAGCTTGGTCATATTCTGAACCACACAATGTAAGGGTTAGTCAAAACTCTATATGCCAAATATGCAGAAAGTATATCATAAAAATGGAAATAACAAAATAAAAATGCTCAATCACACAGAAAATATGAAAAAGAAAACTTAAACTTCACTGAACGTCTGTGTGAGAAAGGAAACCCCAACATGTAGTAAAGAGTATTTTAGAATAAAAACAGGCTGGGCATAGTGGCTCACATCTATTATCCCAGCATTTTGGGAGGCTGAGATGGGAGGATCACGTAAGGCCAGGAGTTGGAGACCAGCCTGGGCAGCATAGTGAGACTCCATCTCCACAAAAGTTTAAAAATTAATTGGGAGTGGCGGTGCATTCCTGTAGTCTTAGCTACTTGGAAGGCTGAGGCGGGAGGATTGCTTGAGCCCAGGAGTTCGAGTCTGCAGAGAGCTATTATTGCACCAGTGCACTCCAGCCTGGGTGACATAGTGAGACCCTGTTTCTAAATTTTAAAAAAGGAAGAAAAAAGACCAGGCATGGTGGCTCCCACCTGTAATCCCAGCACTTTGGGAGGCTGGGGCAGGTGGATCACGTGAGGTAAGGAATTTGAGACCAGCCTGGCCAACATGGCGAAACCAGGTCTCTACTAAAAGTACAAAAATTAGCTGGGAGTAGTGGCGGGTGCCTGTAATCCCAGCTACTGGGGAGGCTGAGGCAGGAAAATTTCTTGAATCCAGGAGGCGGAGGCTGCAGTGAGCCAATATCATGCCACTTGCACTCCAGCCTGGGTGACAAGAGTGAGTGAGACAAAGAAGGGAGGGAGGGAGGGAGGGAAGGAGGAAGGAAGGAAGGGAGGAAGGGAGGGAGGGAGGAAGGAAGGAAGGAAGGAAGGAAGGAAGGAAGGAAGGAAGGAAGGAAGGAAGGAAGGAAGGATCATGTGTTTCTCTCTCTCTGATCCTTTCATCAACTCGAAACCAAGACATGGCAGGATGAGAGAGCATCTATGGATTTTTTAAGTATTTATTTCAGAATGCTTTTAGTACATTAAAAACTTTTTTTTTTTTTTTTTTGAGACGGAGTCTTTCTCTGTCGCCCAGGCTGGAGTGCATTGGCGCGATCTCGGCTCACTGCAACTTCCACCTCCTGGGTTCAAGCAGATTCTTCTGCCTCAGCCTCCCGAATCACTGGGATTACAGGCACCCACCATGCCCGGCTAATTTTTGTGTTTTTAGTAGAAACGGGGTTTTATCATGTTGGCCAGGCTGGTCTCAAACTCCTCACCTCAAGTGATCCACCTGACTTGGCCTCCCAAAGTGCTGGGATTACAGGTGTGAGCCACTGTGCCTGGCCTACATTAAAAACTTTTGAAAACTACAAAAAAAAAAAAAAAAAAGAAAGAAAGAAAGAAAAAGAAAAAATAATGCCAGCAGGGATCACTTTGAGATGAGACACCCTTACTTAAGAAACGACTACTGTTTACCCAAGATACTTCTGTGGCCAGGAGAAAGAAGAATAAGAAAGCTCAGCAGGGCAAGGATTTGTGAAGCTCGATGCCAGATACGGAGGGGGAACAGTCCAAGGTTGTGGACAAGGACTTCTTGCTGAGATTTGCATCTCTTAATTCTGATGAAACACTATCACTACCTTAGGTTATTTCCCCTGCTTAATCCCCAGAGGAAATCCCTTTGCTTTTCAGAGATAAAAAGTTAGCAGAACAAAGACAAAGTCAGGGGAAGTGCCTGGGCCTTTTGCTATAGAATTCCACTGAAGCCTTTCCAAGCCTAGAGGATAGAACCCCAGGGCTATACTATTTATTTCCACACCTGGATTGAATATCAAGGTCTGTGAGAATATAAATCAGTTAGAAACCTGATGTTCTTGCAAGGGGGTGTTGCTTTTTCGGAACACTAATAACAACTGTGTCAAAGGCAAAAATCACAGAAAAGTTCAAAGTTCTTAAATCCCCCTTCTTCACCGCTTTCAGCAAGCGACAGTCGGAGAGTCTCACAACTGGTGATGTTGATTATTCCTTCTCTGAAAAGGAGAGATTAAAGATGCAACATTGAGGTGGGAGGAAAAGAATCAACTGCTTGAGGTGGCAGTTCTTACTCACGAGAACATCTGTCTAAGACTGTCATTATTTTCACCTTAAACTGAGCAATGAAGGCAAAAGACACAGGACTTGATTTTGAATCATATGTGATCCTGAAAAATACATTTGAAAGGACTTGAGGCCTAGGAGGGTCCTGATTTAGTAGCTTCCAATCCAGTACAAACTTATTCAAGAGAGCACATCAAAGCTCAGCCCATTCCTAAGGGCATTTCATTTTTGGAATCAGCAATGGGAAGTAATTATAATGTGCATATAAAACAACCAGAGATGATAAAATTCTAGGCAGCGTGATGCCTCCAGCTTTGTTCTTTTTGCTTAGGATTGTCTTGGCTATATGGGCTTTTTTTGGTTCCATATGAAATTCAAAATAGTTTTTCTAATTCTGTGAAGAAAGCCAATGGTAGCTTGATGGGAATAGCATTGAATCTATAAATTACGTTAGGCAGTATGGCCATTGTCACGATATTGATTCTTCCTATCCACAAGCATAGAATGTTTTTCCATTTATGTCCTCCCTTATTTCCTTGAGCAGTGCTTTGTAGTTCTCCTTGAAGAGATCCTTCACATCCCTTGTAAGTTGTATTCCTAGGTATTCAATTATCTTTATAGCAATTGTGAATGGGAGTTCACTCATGATTTGGCTCTCTGTTTGTCTATTATTGGTGTATAGGAATGCTTGTGATTTTTGCACATTGATTTCATATCCTAAGACTTTGCTAAAGATGCCTATCAGCTTAAGGAGATTTTGGGCTGAGACAGTGGGGCTTTCTAAATATACAATCATGTCATCTGCAAACAGAGACAATTTGACTTCTCTTCCTATTTCAATACGCTTTATTTCCTTCTCTTGACTGATTGCCTTGGCCAGAACTTCCAGTACTATGTTGAATAGGAATGGTGAGAGAGGGATCCTTGTCTTGTGCCAGTTTTCTTTTTTTTTTTTTTGAGACGGAGTCTCACTCTGTTGCCCAGGCTGGAGTGCAGTGGCATGATCTCGGCCCACGGCAAGCTCCGCCTCTCAGGTTCACGCCATTCTCCTGCCTCAGCCTCCCAAGTAGCTGGGACTACAGGCGCCCGCCACCATGCCCGGCTAATTTTTTGTATTTTTAGTAGAGACGGGGTTTCACCGTGTTAGCCAGGATGGTCTCGATCTCCTGACCCCGTGATCCGCCTGCCTCGGCCTCCCAAAGTGCTGGGATTACAGGCATGAGCCACCGCCCCGGGCCTTGTGCCGGTTTTCAAAGGGAATGCTTCCAGCTTTTGCCCGTTCAGTATGATATTGGCTGTGGGTTTGTCATAAATATCTCTTATTATTTTGAGAGACGTTCTATCAATACCTAGTTTATTGAGTGTTTTTAGCATGAAGGGGTGTTGAATTTTATCAAAGGCCTTTTCTGCATCTATTGAGATAATCATGTGGTTTTTGTCACTGGTTCTGTTTATGTGATGGATTACGTTTATTGATTTGCGTATGTTGAGCCAGCCTTGCATCCCAGGGATGAAGCAGACTTGATCGTGGTGGATAAGCTTTTTGATGTGCTGCTGGATTCGGTTTGCCAGTATTTGATTGAGGATTTTCGCATCGATGTTCATCAGGGCCATTGGCCTGAAATTTTCTTTTTTTGTTGTGTCTCTGCCCGGTTATGGTATTAGGATGATGCTGGCCTCATAAAATGAGATAGGGAAGAGTCCCTCTTTTTCTATTGTTTGGAATAGTGTTAGAAGGACTGGTACCAGCTCCTCTTTGTACCTTAGGTGGAATTCAGCTGTGAATCTCTCTGCTCCTTGGCTTTTCTTGGTTGGTAGGCTATTAATTACTGCCTCAATTTCAGAACTTGTTATTGGTCCATTCAGGTATTCGACTTCTTCGTGGTTTAATCTTGGGTGGGTGTGTGTCCGGGAATTTATCCATTTCTTTTAGATTTTCTAATTTATTTGCACAGAGGTGTTTATAGTATTCTTTGATGGTAGTTTGTGTTTCTGTGGGATCAGTGGTGAGCTCCCCTTTATCATTTTTTATTGTGTCTATTTGATTCTTCTCTCTTTTCTTCATTAGCCTGGCTAGCAGTCTATCTATTTTATATTTTACAAGGCTACAGTAACCAAAACAGCATGGTACTGGTACCAAAACAGATCTATAAACCAATAGAACAGAACAGAGCCCTCAGAAATAACACCACGCATCTACAACCATCTGATCTTTGATAAACCTGACAAAAACAAGTCATGGGGAAACGATTCCCTGTTTAGTAAATGGTGTTGGGAAAACTGGCTAGCCATATGCAGAAAACTGAAACTGGGCCCCTTCCTTACATCTTATACAAAAATTAACTCAAGATGGATTAAAGATTTAAACATAAGACTTAAAACCATTAAAAACCATAGAAGAAAACCTAGGCAATACCATTCAGGACATAGGCATGGGCAAAGACTTCATGACTAAAACACCAAAAGCAATTGCAACAAAAGTCAAAATTGACAAATGGGGTCTAATTAAACTAAAGAGCTTCTGCACAGCAAAAGAAACTACTATCAGAGTGAACAGGCAACCTACAGAATGGGAGAAAGTTTTTGCAATCTACTCATCTGACAAAGGGCTAATATCCAGAATCTATGAGGAACTTAAACAAATTTTCAAGAGAAAAACAAACAAAACCTTCAAAAAGTGGGCAAAGGACATGAACAGACACTTTTCAAAAGAAGGCATTTATGCAGCCAACAAACATATGAAAAAAAGCTCATCATCACTAGTCATTAGAGAAATGCGAATCAAAACCACGATAAGATACCATCTCACAGCAGTTAGAATGGCGATCATTAAAAAGTCAGGAAACAGGCCAGGTGCGGTGGCTCACGCCTGTAATCCTAGCACTCTGGGAGGCTGAGGCGGGCAGATTACGAGGTCAGGAGATCGAGACCATCCTGGCTAATATGGTGAAACCCTGTCTCTATTAAAAAATACAAAAAATTAGCCGGGCGTGGTGGCGGGCGCCTGTAGTCCCAGCTACTTGGGAGGCTGAGGCAGGAGAATGGCGTGAACCCAGGAGGCGTAGCTTGCAGTGAGCCGAGATCATGCCACTGCACTCCAGCCTGGGCGACAGAGCAAGACTCCATCTCAAAAAAAAAAAAAAAAAAAAAAAAAAAGTCAGGAAACAACAGATGCTGGAGAGGATGTGGAGAAATAGGAATGCTTTTACACTGTTGGTGGGAGTGTAAATTAGTTCAACCATTGTGGAAGACACTGTGGTGATTCCTCAAGGATCTAGAACTAGAAATACCATTTGGCCCAGCCATCCCATTACTGGGTATATACCCACAGGATTATAATTCATTCTACTATAAAGATACATGTACACGTATGTTTATTGCAGCACTATTCACAGTAGCAAAGACTTGGAACCAACCGAAATGTCCATCAATGTTAGACTGGCTAAAGAAAATGTGGCACATATACACCATGGAATACTATGCAGCCCTAAAAATGGATGAGTTCATGTCTTTGGAGGGACATGGATGAAGCTGGAAACCATCATTCTCAGCAAACTAACACAGGGAACAGAAAACCAAACACCACATGTTCTCACTCATAAGTGGGAGTTGAACAGTGAGAACATATGGGCACAGGGAGGGGAACAGCATACACTGGGGCCTGTCAGGGAGTGGGGGGCTAGGGGAGGGATAGCATTAGCAGAAATACCTAATGTAGATGGTGGGTTGATAGATGCAGCAAACCACCATGTCACATGTATACCTATGTGACAAACCTGCAGGTTCTGCAAGTGTATCCCAGAACTTAAAGTATAATAATAATAATAATAAATCCTAGGCTATGTTTATTCACCATTAGTGCAATCATTTGGTGTTTTAGCCTCGTTGTAACAATTAAGTTGCTGCATAGTCAAAATGTCTTATAAGCAGTTCTTCTTAACCCCTTTTTGTGCATCCTTTCTCCAGTGTTGATCGAGTTGGCTCCTCAGTTAGCTGAAGTTACAAACTGACAACCAATAGACATGTTTTGTTTGGCCTCTGCAGTGATTTGTTTTGGTTTTCAAATTAGGTGCCAATATTTAAATATCAATATCAAGTGAATGGCTGGGAGTGGTGGCTGATGCCTGTTTATCCCAGTACTTTGGGAGGCTGAGGCCCATGGATCACTCAAGGTCAGGAGTTTGAGACCAGCCTGGCCAACATGGTGAAACCCCCGTCTCTACTAAAAATACAAAAAAAAATTAGCTGAGCATGGTGTCAGGCGCCTATAATCCCAGCTACTCGGGAGGCTGAGGCAGAAGAATCGCTTGAACCCTGGAAGCGGAGGCTGCCACTGTACTCCAGCCTGGGCAATAGAATGAGACTCCATCCGTCCACCTCCCAACATACACCCCCCCCCAAAAAAAAAAAAAGAAAAATCAATATCAAGTGAAAATCTAGATTTCTGGTTTCCTTTTTTTTTTCTTTTTGAGACGGAGTCTCACTCTGTCACCCATGCTGGAGTATAGTGGCATGATCTCTGCTCACCGCAACCTCCACCTCCCAGGTTCAAGCAATTCTCCCTGCCTCAGCTTCTCGAGTAGCTGGGACCACAGGAGCCCACCACCACGCCCGGCTAATTTTTGTATTTTTTAGTAGAGATGGGCTTTCGGCATGTTGGCCAGGCTGGTCTTGAACTCCTGACCTCAGGTGATCCTATCGTCTCCACCTCCCAAAGTTCTGGGATTACAGGTGTGAGCCACTGTGCCCAGCCTAGATTTCTGGTTTCTGTTGAAAAATTGGAAGACCTGGTATTATCTGATATATCACATATTATATATTATATTATTACATATCGGGCATATAGTTTCCCATGGCGATAACCTCCAGTTTACCTGTTCTGCTTGTCTTCATGGCCCTGACCTGCTTTGTTGAACCAGTATCTGAACAGGGTGACTTGTGTGTCTCAAAGGCACAGCTCTCATGCTCTTGCAGACCCGGGAATAGGAGACCTAAGAAAACATACTTATTTATTTTGAGGAAATGGAGATACAGTGATGGATTGGTGCCAGAACGCAGGCAACAAGCACCATCTCTTTATTCTCAAACCAGTCCTCTCGCCACTGCTGTATGCTGCCTCCTTTAGTTTATGTTTTATTTCAAAATGGAAAACATCTTTCCAAAACCATAGGGCCTTAAGTTAATCATATATCAAGTGGAAAAGAAGAAAGAAAAGATCACACTCTGTGCAATATGATTAGAACAGTATTCAAAGGGTGTATCGAGCAGCTTTGAATAGCAGCATTAGGGAAACTTTTCCTTCTGTTTTCCAAACTTTCTCTAAAAAGTATGTATTAACTTTTGTAATAAAATGAAACTCTACTTTTAAAGATTCTAAACACTGAAACAGACACTTTGCCTAGTCATGACAATCCTACTTCCCTTTGCCAGACACTCACTTCCCTGCCTCCTTTGCAACTCAGCTTGGCCATGTGTCTCTGCCTTTTCTAATGAGATGTGGCGGGAAGTCTGCTGGTGCCTCAGGATTTCCAGGACTTTCAGTCTTGAACATAGTTACATGAAAATGCCAAGCAGAATACTAACCTCCAGCGAAGAAAACAACAACCAAAAAAAAAAAAAAAAACACTCAAAACTTGCACTTTTTTTTTTTTTTTTTTTTTAAGGGGTAGGATCTCACTCTGTCGCCCAGGCTGGAGTGCAGTGGCACAATCATATCTCACTACACCCTCAAATTCTTGGGCTCGGTCAAGGATTCCTCCCATCTCAGCCTCCCAAGTATCTGGGACTACTGATGTGTGACACCATACCTGGCTAATTTTAAACATTTTTTGTAGAGATAGGGTCTCACCATGTTGCCCATGCTGGTCTCAAACTCCTGGACTCAAGCCATCCTCCCACCTCGGCCTCCCATCGTGCGGGATTACAGGTGTGAGCCACCGCCCCTAGCCCTGCACTCATTTTTAGATACCTCATTAAATAATATCCTTCTGGCTTAAGCAACTATTTTTTTTTTTATTACTTGCAGCCAAAAACTAGCTACACAAAAGAACATTTACATTTTTTCAGATATTAAATTTAAACGTATTATCTGGAGTTTAGGATTACAGGCGTACGCCACCCATGCCTGGCTAATTTTTGTATTTTTAGTAGAGACAGATTTTCACCACGTTGGCCAGGCTGGTCTTGAACTCCTGACCTCAGGTGATCCACCCACCTCTGCCTCCCAAAGTGCTGGGATTACAGGCATGAGCCACCACACCTGGCCAGGATTTTATTTTACTTCTTTTCCCACTACTACCTGAGTAACTTGAAATGAGAGCCCATATTTGTTATTATCTCATCCAATGAAGAAGGCTAGTCAGGAGATCAATAGGGGACTATATCATATTTTCATATTTCCTTCGAGAGCATTTCCTTCCATCAACCATGTTAGTTCATTTTTCTTTAACCATGTTAGTTCATTTTTTACAAGTTTGGTTCTGACAATCCTTATGTTCCATGGGGTTGATCAGATAGAAAAATGTTTGATCATTCAAAACATGGAAAGGTATCCATTTGATGGTAAACATTTTATGTTTGTTATCATAAAGGTGTTCTATATATGCTGGAGGAGGCAGAGCACAGTGCTCACCATGGGTTGCCACTGATCTACTTCATTGGCGATGGCGAATACTAGGGGTGAGGAGGTAGGAGTCAGAAACTTAGAGGGGGTGGTGGGAGAGAGTAGGAGGTAGACAAGATGAAGAAGTGGTTTGAAAGTTTGGAGATCTTTACCTGGAGAAGAGAACACTTAGAGAATGTAAGAACTATTAGTTAGTTTCTTGTGGGTTCCTGGATTAGGGACTCATCTGGTTTATTTTAGGTAATGCAGGAATTTTTAGAAGGATATATGTGAAAATAAAGGCAAGACTCTCGATTGTGGCAACCCAGGAAGAGCTCACAGTCAAGTTAGTTGGAAGGAAGATGAATCATGTTGTAGCTGGGTCTAACTGAGCCTAGAGCTGAGATCTAGTGCAGGAAATCATTCAAAATTATTGATAGAACCTATTGAAATTATAGGTAAGCTGGTTACTATACTGTACCTCCAGTCACAGGACTCCTATTCTAGTGCTCCATCATTAACATTAACATGACTTGGCTATTTTTCGTTTTGTGTCTCTGCTTTGTTAATGTTACTAATTGACCTTTTCCCATGTTTCCAGACAAAAGTGCTGACAGAAAGAATCTCATTGATGAACTGTCCTTAGTAAGACAAACACTTGTGCTGGGTTTCCTCATAGGTCCACACATGAGCTCATAAATGGACCAGGATGGTGGAAGCACATAGAACATGGCCACTTAGGTATAAGGAAGTAAGTTGCATCCCTCAGCTTGGAATGGTGGACACAGGAGACCCACCTGCTCAGCCATCAGAAGCCTCTGTAGAAAACAGCTGCTGACCTAGGTATTTGAAAGGCTGCCATATTGAAACTCTGGACTTTTTTTTTTTTTTTTAAGATGGAGTTTCATTCTTGTTGTCCAGGTTGGAATACAATGGCGTGATCTCAGCTTATCGCAACCTCCATCTCGCAAGTTCAAGCGATTCTCCTACCTCAGCCTCCTGATAGCTGGGATTACAGGCATGCACCACCACACCTGGCTAATTTTGTATTTTTAGTAGAGACGGGATTTCCCCATGTTGGTCAGGCAGGTCTCAAACTCCAGACCTCAGGTGATCCTCCCGCCTGGGCCTCCCAAAGTGCTGGGATTAGAGGTGTGGGCAACTGCGCCTGGCCAACATTTTTTATTTTACTCCAGAAGGCAAAGGGAGGGTAGAGACAACTAATGAAGACTTTCAAGCAATGAGTACTATCTGAAAGCAAAACGGGCCTCCTTTAGAGATAGAGTGTAGCTCGTTCCTGGAGATGTTTTAAGGGAGGATAGATGGCTGCTTGGCCGGGAAATGTAGCTTAGAATCGAGATTAGAACATTTAGATCATCTGCTGATGATTTACGTCTGCCAAAATGGGACATGTAGAAGTAATTCTAGGACCAGAGGAGTCTCAAAAGTCTAAGATGGCCTTGAGGAATTTTAAGCCTCAAAAAACTCTCAGAAATGTCAGGCTCTGACTCTTCTGTGAGGCAAATATTTAACCAAAGGTAGGCTTTAAGGGGTCACTCATACCCCAAAGTGACCATACAAAATTTCAAACTCAGTTTACCTTGAGGGTTGATTTCAGAGAGTACCAAGCACTGGACATTGAAGAGATTCTCAGCTCTCATCACAGTTTCAAATTGAGGCATTGAAAACCTCAAGTTAAAAATGTACGTGTGTCAGGGCTGGGCATGGTAGCTCACACCTATAATCCCAGCACTTTGGGAGGCCGAGGCGAGCAGACACTTGAAGTCAGGAATTAGAACCCAGCCTGGCCAACATGGTGAAACCTATCTCTACTAAAAATACAAAAATTAGCCGGGTGGGGTGGCGGGCGTCTGTAATGCCAGCTACTCGGGAGGCTGAGGCAGGAGGATTGCTTGAGCCTGGAAGGTGGAGGTTGCAGTGAGCTGAGATGGAGACACTGCATTCTAGCAGAAAAGATAACTGCCAGTTAAATCACACAGTGCTGGGATTATAGGCGTAAGCCATCTTCACCTGGCTGACACAAACACATTTTTTTTTTTTTTTTTTTTTGGGATGGAGTCTTACTCTGTCACCCAGGCTGGAATGCAGTGTCTCCATCTCAGCTCACTGCAACTTCCACCTTCCAGGTTCAAGCAAGCCTCCTGCCTCAGCCTCCCGAGTAGCTGGCATTACAGACACCCGCCACCACACCCGGCTAATTTTTGTATTTTTAGTAGAGTTAGGGTTTCACCATGTTGGCCAGGGTGGGTTCTAACTCCTGTTGGGTACTGGGCTTAATACCTGGGTGACAAAATCTGTCCAACAACCCCCTGTAACATGGGTTTACCTGTGTAACAAACCTTCACATGTACCCCTGAACCTAACAAAAAAATTTAAAAGGGATGTGTATGTGTGTATGTGTGTGTGTATTTGTGAAAACACATCTTGTCGTATAGGAATTAATTAAATGAATTAGGCAATAATCTAATCACAGGGCTGACGACTTCAAGAAGGGACAATAGCAGAATAGCTGTAGGGAATAACTGATTACACTAATTTTCAGTAATTTTGGGATCTTTTCCTCTGGGGCAGTGTTTTAGAGGACGGGAGGGAAGGGAGAAACAAAAAAGAGAAGGAAGAAGAGAGATAACACTGAACTGGACACCTGCTGTGGAACAGGCACCGGCCACTTCCAAGGCTTCCTACAGTGAGCAGCTCTGAGCACTAGAATCTCTCATCTCCTTGGGGTGATAAATGAATGATGGCCCACTTTCCACACTAGTGGTAGTCACATGAAAGCACTGTACTTTGACATTAACTATTTCTTAGGGAAAAAGAGCAAGTTTGACTCGTATTGTTCATTGTTTGCATTAGGTCAACCTAATGCTCCAACATTAACCTAGAACTGTAGTTTTCTTGATTACAGCATGGCTGACCCATGCAAAGTTACTTACAAATACTTGAATTCACTAATGCTATTTGCAAATTACTGCAAGTGTCATAATGACACATTGTTCAGTTCTTAGGACTTTGTGAGGACCCATCTTGAGAAGGATTTGACTTCAAAAGATTGAGATTAAGGCTTAAAGAAAATAACCTTTGGAATTCAACCTCCGGTGAGGGAACTGGCAAGCAATCTTTGTTCAATATTTTTTTCAGAAGTGTCCTGAATGTAGGTGAACAGTAACCAGTGTGCTCCAGAGCCAGGCTCACAGGAAATCTGGGTGAGTCTAAAGAAGAAGAAAAAGAAAAATCTAATCGTGGGAAAGCATGGGAATAAAAAATAAATGAAAAAGGCAACTCAATACACTATTTTTTTTTCTTTTTTCTTTTCTTTTTTGAGATGGAGTCTTGTTCTGTCGCCCAGGCTGGAGTGCAGTGGCATGATCTCGGCTCACTGCAACCTCTGCCTCCCGGATTCAAGCGATTGTCCTACCTCAGCCTCCAGAGTAGCTGGGACTACAGGTGCGTGCCACCACGCCCAGCTAATTTTTTGTATTTTTAGTAGAGATGGGGTTTCACCGTGTTAGCCAGATGATCTCGATCTCCTGACCTCGTGATCTGCCCACCTCGGCCTCCCAAAGTGCTGGAATTACAGGCGTGAGCCACCTCGCCCTGCCAATACACTGGTATTCTTATCTTCCTCAGTGCCCTGTCTTGTGCCTCCGGCCCTGCCCTGCTCATTCCACCGCAGGAAAGGACTATACTTAGAGGGCGCCTTCCTTGCCCCAGGACGGGTAACCAGGGTAAAGAATGGTGCAATGCCCTGCTGGCTTCCATTCCACATTGTGGAGGATGTTCAGGTGGAGGACATGCTGATTCCCTCCTCAACATCCATTGTGTAGCCGCCATGGGTGAATGGGACCCTAGAAGCCATCAGGATGAGCCCAGATGGGTCCAAGCTAACACAACAATCCTATTTTCCTTGATCCAATAATTGAATCAGGGGTAGTACGACCAGAGTGGACAAAATGCAAATCCATTCTTTCCCTCACTATGAAGGGAGAAGCCTTAGATCCAGTTGCATGCTGCTCACGGCATCTTGAAATTTCACGAGGGAAGTCACTCTGAGGATAAAACTGACACACACACAAGAAGGCAGAGCTGTGAGAACAACAGATGACTTGAGCCAGGTGACTGAGTCATGTCTGAGCCTGATTACCTTTAGGTGTTTCCCGTCGGCATCCTAAGCGGTTCACGCAGCTTTCTGGAGGAAGTAAACCTGGAGAACACAAGAGTCCCTGGTTATTATGTGACAGGTGTTAAGGTGGGCTGGGGGAGTGTTCCCACGCCAAAAATGTTTGCAAAGTACGGAATCAAACAAAATGAAGTAGGCTACTTTAGAGCCATTTATAAAACACATTAAAACACAAATTTATAAATACATGTTACGCATTTCCAGGAAGGAACGACAGAGTGAAGCACTATGCAGACGTATTTAACCCAAGAATCAGATGGATTGTCTGCTTCTGTATTCATTTGTTTTCTGGGAACACATCAGTGTTGAGGAGCACAGTTTGGGAATCTACACTAAGTTATTATCAGGTATTTACACCTTCATGTGTGAAACAGCAAGACAGAAAAGATAGTGGGCGCAGGACTTGAAATGTGAGAGAAAAACAAGGACAGGAAACAGAATTTCCTCCTTCCCCCCCACCCCAGAGCTCCTGGAACTGGGAGCACTTGATTCAAGGTTGATTTGCCATGCTGGCTATGTACCACAATAATCTCTGGAGCTTCTGGGAGCTCACCCAGATTCGCATTCAGCAAGTCTGTAGGATCCCAGATGAATGATATACATATGCGTAGATAAGATATAAATAAATAGGCCAGGCATGGTGGGTCGTTTTTATAATCCTAGAGCTTTGGGAGGCTGAAGCAGGAGCATCACTTGAGGCCAGGAGTTTATGACCAGCCTGGGCAGCATAGTGAGACCCTATCTCTTAAAAAAATTTGTTTTTAATTAGCCAGGTGTGGGGGAATGCACCTGTAGTCCCAGCTACTTGGGAGGCTGAGACAGGAGGATTGCTTGGGCCCAGGAGTTCGAGGCTACAGTGAGCTATGATCGCAGCACTGCACTCCAGCCTGGGTTACAGAGCAAGATTCTGTCTCAAAAAAAAAAAAAGTTATTTGTTTATATCTTATAATATGTATCTGTATGTCTATCTGTAGATATACTGTATTTGCAATTTGTTTTATG
This sequence comes from Nomascus leucogenys, assembly GCF_006542625.1. Classification (NCBI taxonomy): domain Eukaryota; kingdom Metazoa; phylum Chordata; class Mammalia; order Primates; family Hylobatidae; genus Nomascus; species Nomascus leucogenys. Next base: position 16,237,839 of record NC_044390.1, read on the forward strand.
GAGATAGCATATTCATTTTAATAGTAATGGTAAATAAGTAACCTAATGACAATTGCTTCATGATGCACTTCAACAGTTCTTATTTTAACATTTTATTTTGAAAAAAATTTCAAATTTACAGAAAAGATGAAATAATAACACAAGGTATATACCTTTTACCCAGGTTCCCCAATTGTTAACATTTTGCCGCTTTATCATTAGCTATCTGTCTTATCTATTTTCTGAAACAATTGAAAGTTGAAGACATGATACTCCAGTCCCACTAGGAATGTCAGTGTGAATTTCCTAAAAGACAAGGCCAAAGGCCAGGCACGGTGGCTCACGCCTGTAATCCCAGCACTTTGGGAGGCCGAGGCGGGCGGATCACAAGGCCAGGAGATCGAGACCATCCTGGCTAATATGGCAAAACCCCATCTCTACTAAAAATATATTAAAAAAAATTAGCCAGGCATGGTGGCGGGCGCCTGTAGTTCCAGCTACTCGGGAGGCTGAGGCAGGAGAATGGCGTGAACCCGGGAGGCGGAGCTTGCATTGAGCCGAGATTGGACTAGTGCACTTCAGCCTGGGTGACAGAGCAAGACTCCGTCAAAAAAAAAAAAAAAAAGACAAAGCCATTCTCCTACACAGCCACAGTTGTCAAGAGCAGGAAGTTGGCATTTCCACAGTATCACCATCTAGTACACCATCTCAGTCATCCCACTCTAATTAACCTATTGTTCCAATATGTACGGACATTTTTTTTCCTCCTATTTTTGAATCCAACCCATGATCATGCGATTCATTTACTTTTGATGTTTCTTCAGTCTTCTTCAACCTAGAATAATTCTTCTATCTTTTCTTATCTTTCATGATCTCAATATTTTTGAAGATTTCATGCCAGTTATTTTGCAGGATTCTCAGTTGGGGTTTGTGTAATTGTTTCCTTATGGTTGGCCAGGGATATCACAGATACCACCTTATGGTGCTGTGTTCCTGTCAGAGCATCATATCAGAAGACACATAATGTCAATTTGTCCCATTATTTGTGATGTTCACTTTGATCTCTTGCCAGAGTCAGGCAGGTATATTTAAAATAAACTTGAGGTTAAACACCACCATTTGGAGTATGAGGGTTGCTTTGCTCCATCTCTGCATGAGAAGATGAAAAAAAGAAGACAGGTGAAAAGAAAAATGAAAGGCAGTATATAACTGAGGGCAACCAGTTTTCTCAGTTTAATGATTTCCTTGATTATGAACAGGAAGAAAAAATTTTTTTCTCTCTTCTAACAGAAAAGGGTGTGCTAATGACAGACACATTCAGGAAGTATCAAGTTTGCTATTAAACAGATTATGAAATATGTTTATGCAGTATCAAACCAAAAGATTACTCTAGGTCATGCTTCTTTTTTTTTTAGACGGACTCTCGCTCTGTCACCCAGGCTAGGGTGCAGTGGCATGGTCTCAGCTCGCTGCAACCTCCACCTCCTGGGTTCAAGCGATTCTCCTGCCTCAGCCTCCCAAGTAGCTGGGACTACAGGTGCATGCCACCACGCCTAGCTAATTTTTGTATTTTTAGTAGAGACGGGGTATCATCATGTTGGCCAGGATGGTCTCGATCTCTTGACCTCATGATCCACCCACCTTGGCTTCCCAAAGTGCTGGAATTACAGGCGTGAGCCACTGCGCCCAGCCAGGATTACCAATGTTAAACACATAGATGCATATTAATCGATAGAGATAAACATACAAGTAAAAGTTTTTACAAACATGGGGACTTTTTTTTCTTCTAGATGTATGATTAATAGCTTCCAATATCAACATATACACCAAATACATTGGAAAGGCTGCACCGATTAGGAAATTGGTTAAATATAACCAATCTGCTATTGTGAGGCTCTTAGATTTGTTTCTAACTGCCTGCTCTTATAAACAGTCCAGCCAGTGAACATTCAGGCAAAGTTCCTTAATCATTTCCTTAAGAAAAATTCCCAGAAGTGGTGTTGCCAACTAAGAGTTTATGCATATTTAAGTTTTCTTTCTTTCCTGATTTTCCCACCCTAAAGTTATACCTCTTCTGGCCAGGCATGGTGGCTCACTTTGGGAAGCCGAGGTAGGCTGATCACTTGAAGTCAGGAGTTAAAGACCAGCCTGGCCAACGTGGCAAAAGCCTGTCTTTACTAAAAATACAAAAATTAGCCAGGTGTGGTGGTGCGCACCCGTAATCCTGGCTACTCAGGAGGCTGAGGCAGAATTGCTTGATCTCAGGAGGCGGAGGTTGCAGTGACCTGAGATCACGCCTCTGCACTCCAGCCTGGGCAACAGAGCCAGATTCTGTCTCAATAATAATACTAATAATAAAGTTATACCTGTTCATCTCTTTCATATGTCCTAACAATCATATGCCATTTCCCTAGTTGGCTCATTCTTTTACACTTTCAGACTGCCCACTCTCTGCTGATGGCATTGCTTCCTATTTTGGTGATAAAATAGATGCCTCTGGAAGTTTTTGAAATCCCCACCAACCCTTCTACCCACCTTTCAGTATCTGCGGCCCTAAGCCTTGCCTCCCCTTCTCTTGACATGGAAGAACTGACTTCACTTTGGGCACTGGATCCTAGCCCCCTTTGCCTACCCAAGGATGTAGCTCCAGTAAGTCTCTAAAAAACTTTATTTTGGCAAATTTCTCAAGTGATTCTCCTGCTTCAGCCTCCAGAGTAGCTGGGATTACAGGCGTGTGCCACCAGGCCCAGCTAATTTTTGTATTTTTAGTCAGGATGGGGTTTCACCATGTTGGCCAGGCTGGTCTCAAACTCCTGATCTCATGATCCACCCGCCTCAGCCTCCCAAAGTGCTGGGATTACGGGCGTGAGCCACTGCGCCCAGCCTGCAATATTTTAAATACAAAAATTCACGTGAACGAATTATTAAAATATTAATGACAGGATCAGCAATAGTGTCTTACTGAGCCATACTACAGCCTGAACCAAAAGAAAAAATTAGTAATGCTAGTGATACTGTCTTTATCTTTATAATATTCTTTGATTACTGAGTTTTTGGTGTCCCTTTAAATTTAGGGCTTAAAGTAAGTGACTCACTCTCCTTAACTGAATTTTGGCCCTCATGCTATCCTTTACGTTCATCACTCCATGTTGTTGTACAGCTGAATATTTCTTGTCTCTCATTCCCTCTTAGAATGCATGCTCCCTGAGTGCAAGGACCATGTCATACTCATCTTTCCATCTCTAACATATGTGACTTCTCTGGCTTCAGCTTGCCCATCTGTGAAATGAAAAACTGGGTAATCTTGAATGTCCTTCAGTATCTGTCTATAGAAGTCTATCTATAGAAGTTCAAGTCACCCCAAACTTTCTCTGCCTGGTGGTTGATGGTATCAATGAGGCAGCCACAAGAGTGCTGGTATTTTGCAACAGATTAGAGAGCTGTGTTCAGTAAAGTTAAGGGGTTATCTGTAAAACACACTCTCAGATGGATAATTCCTTTAAACTTCCATTTTGCTGGGACTGTACTTAAAAAGCCATTTCGAGGGTTATCTCTCCAGTAATGCTGTCCTGGTTGGGAAACTCAGGCATCGTCCTTTAATTAGGTCAAATATGTTAAGAAATAGCTTCCCCCTTCTGGTTCCTTTCCTGTTAGCTTGGTTGTCTTAAAATGTGGGGAAAGGCCATGAAGTATTGAAAAACATTTTATGTTTTCTTATCATCCTTTGTGTGTAATTAAGAGGGAAGAAACATCTGAAAAGAGTGAAGCAGTTCATTGCAGGCATAAAAAGCAATGCACCGAGCACCTACTGTCCACCTACTGTGTCCAGCCCTCTGTGGGAACAACAGCATATCAGACAAGATTTCTGTTCTCGATGAGTTTTCAAGACCCTGCTGGGAATGCAAACATGAACAAAGAAAAGCCAGAAGTTGGTTTTATAGCCAACTGCCAGGATCATAAGAACATGGGGTCAGAATTGTGGAAGTAAAGGAGAAAGCAAATTACCTTTAGGTGCCTACCATGTGAGGACTTGAAAACATTACATGTCTTTTTTTTTTTTTTTTTTTGAGATGGAGTTTCGCTCTTGTCACCCAGGCTGGAGTGCAACGGCTCAATCTTGGCTCACTGCAACCTCTGCCTCCCGAGTTCAAGTGATTCTCCTACTGCAGCCTCTCGAGTAGCTGGGATTACAGGCATGTGCCACCACGCCCAACTAATTTTTGTATTTTTAGTGGAGACGGGGTTTCACCATGTTGGCCAGGATGGTCTCAATCCCTTGACCTCGTGATCCGACCACCTCAGCCTCCCAAAGTGCTGGGATTACAGGCGTGAGCCACCTTGCCCGGCCTACATGTCTTTTTTATATGAAAACATGTCCTCACTGTCTTTTGAGTTAAGTTCTAATATTAATATCTCTGATAGACTAATAAGGACACAAGGGCTTGTAGTTAAGGTCATTCATGAATATTATTTGCTTTCCCAAAGTATTTGCATAAAGTTATTCTAATATGTTTGAAATGGGTAACTGGATCTGGGTACTATTTAGTTTAACTAAATCAGGAAGTATTGCTTGTCTTTCTTCCTCCTCAGTGGTACAGCCTTGGGTTTGGAAGTGGCTGTTACTTGACCATCTCCTCCCTGTGGGGTTTGCTTGTTAGGACACTGGTGACCAGAATTTGGAAACTCTAGTTGGGGAATTTAAATAGGCCATTAATTTCATTTTCACACTCAAATATGATTTAGGCCCTGCTACTGGGTCATCGGAAACAAAGTTCCCATGTATTTTATTTGGTAGTTCAAAAAGCTTTGTGTTCAATGACGAGTTTTTCCCAACTGGCTTCATGCTCCAGAATTGTCCTCTCTTCTTTCCAAAGGCAGGCTAGATTCCAGCTATTTCCATTAAGGAGGGCTCAGGTGAAAGCTGCCTTCTCCATACTTTTAAAGCCATAACCTTGAAATGATGGCTTTGGAGCAACAGAGCCTGTGAAACTGGCTCAGTGCTTTTTTTCTGTCTCTTTTTGATTGTTTTCAGTTTACCCTGTTGTTCTACCTCTCCTCCTTCCTCCACCCCTGACCCCAGAGTGGGGGAGGGATTGGGATTTAACCATCCATGAAAGATTTGGCAGCCTTGAAATGTGGAGGTCTATTTACCTAGAGGCCAAATATGAGGCTGGAAACAAAGCACATATACCTGCCCTCAACCTCAACCTGGATCCGATCTTCTCATTGCTAAGCAAAGGAACTCAACAAAACTCTCCAAGGCTCATGAGGTCCACTAAGTATTTCCACCGCTAAAGAAAGTCACATGACTCGAGAGGACTGTGAGTTGCCCAGCAGTGGCAACTTTTGAGGCAGGGACCACATCAGTAAAAGTATCCACCACATCAATTTTAAGATCTTAATTTTCAAAAATGATTACTTTCTGTTTCTGCAGGATGAGTAGAAAATCCATTCCATACTTGCTTAGTGACTTTTTAAAATTATCCAATGAAATCTTAATAGAAATATTGGTGCAGAGCTCTTTGAATGTAAAATTTAAATCACCATATCAAAGGCTAAGAATATGAAATAGTGGAAGGATGGCATGTGATGGGCTTGTGGAACTTCTGGGTAAGTGGTTTGGGTGGTTTCTCCCATTAGGCAGTATATGTGTGTTTTGAGTCAGACCTGTGTGTCTTCCTGGGTCTATCCTGACAGCTGATAAAAGGCTTGCAGCCTTACATATCTTTCCACGGCCACACAGTCTTGTTAACACACGGTAGGCAGAGTGGCCTGGAGGTGGTCAGTGAGTCAGCAATGTGTTTCCCAGGATGGTGAAACACAACTCTTTAAAACTCTCTGGGGACTGTAACAGACCCAAGGGGAAGAAGGCAAAATAAGTAGAAAATACGGTTCCTGGAAGAGCTTGTAATTCAATTGTAGGAAAAGAACCCCAATACAGGCAACTTCTCATGAAGTGAAAGTCATGGATACACCCAAGCATACCATGGCACACAGGGCCATCTCAACTGTTCATGGATTACACTACCTACCATCTATATCTCCCCCACCTTCCTCTACTTGAAAACCCAGCTCAGGCATCAGCTTTTCCAGGAAGCCTTCTGACACCCCAGAGGATGAATGTCTTGTCCTCATACTTCTGCCTGCCTATCTTGACCATTGCCCTTATCACAGTTTATTAGGATGTTTTTTTTCATGTGAACTGTGACCTCCATGAGGGCAGTGACTCGGGTTTACTCATCAGTGTAGCCCCAGCACCAAGCCTAATGCCAGGCACAAGTAAACACACGGTCATAGTGGGCAAATCAGTCAACAATAACTGCTGAGGGTTTACAGTGACAAGGAATGACCGTAAGGTCATCAGGCATAGATCAGATGAGTTGAGTTTTGAATGAAGTTTGAAGGAAGTAGAACTAATTGGATTAGTAGGGAGAAGATTGGGCATATCATTTATGGGAAATGTCAGTAGCTGCCTTGAGCTGACTCTCATGGAACATTGTACAGGGGATTTTAATGAGAAATGGAATTAATAAAAGAGGAAAGAGGATAGTCGGAGAACTGAAAGCACTTTGTATTCTGGACTTGATAGGCAGACTGTAATTCTTTCCACTACTGTAGATGAGAGGGTGGGCCAATGCCAGCAGTGCCCTGATCAAATTCTCACCAGCGAATCTATATTCGGCTTATTTAAATCCTAAAGTGCTTTTAGTTTAATGCAGCATTTCCTTCATTTCCTGTCTGAAGTCCTTACACATATTTCGGTGGTAGCTGTGGGTTATTTCCACAAACTACAGTAAACCTGCCCCCACAGAGGTCCAAGCCAACTCAAGTTTTTCCTTAAGGCTGCAACTTTCTTATCTTCAAGTGACCTTAATCTCACATTTATTATGACTTGAGCATCATTTCTCATGTATTCTCGCGTAGTAAAAAGCCCTTACTTGAGTTCTGCAATCACAACAGCACCATCAGGAAGAGGAAATGAGCAGAGTTGTTAAGCAGAACACACTGTACCTTTTTAAACATTAACCATTGTTCAGGTCTGTGGACCGGGCTGCTGAAAGCAATGGTGGGAATCAGGAATTACATGCAAAAAAAAAAATCTACCTATGGAAAATTTTAGCATTCTCTTAATCTGTCTTGGTCCCCAAAGTTATATGGGCTTTTATGTTTAAAGACATAGAAGTGTAGTTAAGCTGACTTATCTCTTATCTAAAAATAACTCTATCTGACCCATGTCATGTTCAGAAGAGGACAGTCATGCTGTCTGACAGCATTTAAGTTGGTTTGACCTCACACTATTAGAATATCACTATGGAAGTGGTTTATGTTCTATGAGGAACTTTGTCTTAGCAATTAAAAGGAACTTAATAATCTTTGCTATTTGCTGCCATAGCCTAGACATATAGTGGGTTAGCAATGATTTTTATAATTCATGATTAACTTTTTGTTGCTTTCTTGATTTTGTTTTTCTATAAATGTGGATCATGGAAACCAGCATTTAAATGATTCTATGAGAAATGTGGTGGCTGGCCTGGTGCGGTGGCTCACGCCTGTAATCCCAGCACTTTGGGAGGTCGAGGCAAGCAGATCACCTGAGGTCAGGAGTTCGAGACCAGCCTGGCCAACATGGTGAAACCCTTTCTCTACTAAAAATACAAAAATTAGCCAGGCATGGTGGCACATGCCTGTAATCTGAGCTACCTGGGAGGCTGAGGCAGGAGAATTGCTGGAACCGGGAGGTGGAGACTGCAGTGAGCTGAGATCGTGCCACTGCACTCCAGCCTGGGCGACAGAGCAAGACTCTGTCTCAAAAAAAAAAAAAAGTGTGGTGGCTACAGTCATCATCATTGTCATCATTTTGTTACTGGGCACTTACTATGAGCCAAATACAGAACAAATGATTTCTGTATATTAGATCCTGGCACTTCTATTGTAGTACTTCTCAAGGTGAACTTAAAGGTATGGTATAAGTATCTGTCTCTGCTATGTGACTAGTCTCCAGAGTACAGGGTCTGTATCTTATTCTGTTAGATGTTCTAACATCCCACATGTATCAAGGCACTCAATAAATGTCTGTTACATAATAGAAACAACTTGAGATAACAGAATTATACCACTTCCAAGATCTTTAAAAAATTTTATAGGCCGGGCACGGTGGCTCACGCCTGGAATCCCAGCACTTTGGGAGGCTGAGGCAGGTGGATCACATGAGGTCGGGAGGTCGAGACCAGACTGACCAACATGGAGAAACTCCGTCTCTACTAAAAATACAAAATTATCAGGGCATGGTGGCACATGCCTGTAATCCCAGCTACCTGGGAGGCTGAGGCAGGAGAATCACTTGAACCTGGGAGGCAGAGGTTCTGGTGAGCCAAGATCGTGCCATTGCATTCCAGGCTGGGCAACAAGAGCGAAACTCCATCTCAAAAAAAAAAAAAAAATTATTAGGGTAGTACTGTTGACACAATGGTATTTCTAATAACAAATTCTGGAAACAAACTGAATCTTAACTCTAGGGAAATAGTTTAATGTAAGCAACAATATAACTACTCTATGTAGCATTAGAGTGCTGGTAGAAATGAAAATTTTTGGAAACAAAACTTGTCACCCTGAAAAAGCTTGTGATGATGTCAGGCAAAAGTGTCGTAATACTAAATTGTATATGCAGTTTGGTTGCTGCCATGTTAAAGGAGGAACGTTATTCGTAGAAACAAAGAAGAACCTAAGGAAAAAAATACCAAAATTTTGATAGTCGTTTAAGTGGAATAATTATGGACTTTTTTCTTTTCCCTGTTTTCCACATTTGCCACTTTTATACTGAAAATGTAAACATAATTTTGAAAGAAAAAGAAGAGGCCAGGCACAGTGGTTCATGCCTGTAATACCAGCACTTTGGGAGGCTGAGGTGGGCAGATCACAAGGTCAGGAGTTGAGACCATCCTGACCAACATGGTGAAACCCCATCTCTACTAAAAATACAAGAAAATTTAGCTGGGCCTGGTGGCGGGTGCCTGTAGTCCCAGCTACTCGGGAGGCTGAGGTAGGAAAATCGCTTGAACCAGGGAGGCGGAGGTTGCAGTGAGCCGAGATTGCACCACTGCACTCCAGCCTGGCGACAGAGGGAGACTCTGGCTCAAAAAAAAAAAAAAAAAAGAAGAAGAAGAAAGAAAGAAAAAGAAAACAGTAATGTTTATAGCATTATCCTTGGTTAATGAGGTAATGGGTGATATTTATTTAGATGGTTCTTTCAACATTTTCTACCATAAATATGTATAACTGCTTTTTATTTTAAAAATTTCTAAACATAGCAAAGGGACAGGTGCAGTGGCTCATACTGGTAACCCCAGCACTCTGGGAGGCCAAGGTGGGAGGACTGCTTGAGCTCAGGAGTTTGAGACCAGCCTGGGCAACATGGCAAAACCTCGTCTGTAAAAAAAAAAACAAAAAAACAGTAATTAGCTGTGTGCAGTGGTGTGTGCCTGTAGTCCCAGCTACTGGGGAGGCCGAGAGGTGGGAGGATCACATGAGCCTGGGAGGTCAAGGCTGCAGTGGGCCACACTCCAGCCACTGTACTCCAGCCTGGGAGATAGAGCAAGACCCTGTTTAAAAATAATAATAATAATAAAGCAAAGGACATTTGGTAGTAAAACCCTTAAAATTCATGTCTCCTTTCTGACCCCAGTGGTGCAGAAGACTCCTCGGAAGACTCTATTGGGTCAAATATGAAAAGATCTCTGTGGAATTCCTCAAACTCACGTTTGGCCCAAATGATGGATTGCTTGACAGTGCCACTGTTACGGTAGTAATGCAGACTGTGAATAATAATAACAATAATGAAAGTGTGGCCATTTAACTTGAATGCTCATTTGATTTGCTGAAAGGCAGAAGCTTTCTATGTCGGTTAGATGTAAACTGCACAGTTCGGCAGGCCACACTGTGAAGACAGGCCTGGAATAAGGGATGTACTTGTTACACGTATCATGACAGAAACACATTTACTGTGAAGGCAGCTGTTATTCAGAATTATAAAAGGCCTGGATTTTGGGAAATTTTTCCCTTCGAAGTCCCCTGTGAGGGTTTCAGAAACAGCTTTCTCCAGTTTTTTCACCTCTAGACCGTCTCTGTATTGAGGGGTCTCTCCCCATTTACCCTGTCTGCCTGCTTGCTCTGTTTTTCTTCTTCTCCCCACCACTCTTAGCTCTCTTAGGTACCTTGCTTCTTGCTTATTTGTTACCACAATTCTACTGAGATGTCTTGACATCTCTGGCTGCAAGGCACTATTAGCAGACAGTTCCCATCTTGTTTTAAACAATCCTCTTTTAGTGTCTACTTTGCATAGCTCCTGGGCTCCATTAGCTTTAATTATCCAGCAGGAGAGCCATCCAGACAATTTCTGGTGGAATAAAATTGGACCTTTCCACTGAATAACAACAAAATAATAATAAATAAATTTAAAGCCTGAAAGAGCATTAAGTTCTTGGTTCTGCGCAAATCAGGAGAGATTATTTGCAAACATCAGGATTAATAATCAATGAATTAGAAAGAATTCCTGATCCTATTAGAAATGCTAATCTCGTGAGAACAGAGAGAACGATTTGTGAGAGGAGCTGAGCTGCCAGGCCGTGCCTGTCTCCACTGTCCTGCTGTGTGAGAAAGGAGGGAAAGGGCGAAAGCAAAGAATATTTGTTCAATACTTACTGTATTCCAGACACTGGGCAAGGGTCTCTCACACACTCCCTCTAGCTAGTCCTCACAGCAATCCTTCAAGGTAGTATTATGATCAGCCTTGTTCCTGATGAAAAACTGGAATATCAGCAAGATTAAGTAGGCTGACCTGGGCCACACATCCAGGAAGTGGCAAATTTGGACATGGGGGACTTGAATGCAGGACTTTGTAAGTCCAAGGTCATCACTTTCTCATTACAGCAGTTGCAGAGCTTGGTTAAGTAGCTGGCAGCAATATCTCAAGTTATTAAAGACCGAAAAGCAAGGTACAGATCATCTCTTAGAGGCTGGCCTCTTGCTGTCATGGCTCCAGGACTCACTCCCACACTGACTGTATCTCATATGCCTGAGATGAGAAGTCACATTATCCCGGATTGTCTCCAGGGAGTCATGCCTTTAAGTCTCAGAAATGATGGCTGCTGCCCTAAAACTAACTGACTACCCTGTGTTGTTTGGGTAGGGGCTGAAATCATTCCTCAGCACCCATTTTCTCTCTTCATAATATCCCATTAAAATACATAAACTCTTACAAAGGTAACACCTGAAATTCTTTTATTATCCACTATCTTGGCAGAAGGTAATTAGGCAATGTCCAGAGGCCAGGTGCTTTGAGTGGAGAGCCAGGTAGATGAGTTCCAGAAGAGAAATTCTCCTTTGTCACATCAGCCCTCACTTTGTGTTCAGCCCTGTCTTTATGTTTCAATTTTCCTCTTGGTAAAATTCCAATAAAAATAGGACACTAGGAACAGGGATCTAAACCAACCATTATTTGAAACCTGAAATGGATTCAAATTACTGATTTTGCAGAATCATGAGACTAACTTTTGACTTTTTTTTTTTTTTTTTCTGAGACAGGGTCTCACTCTGTCACCCAGGCTGGAGTATAGCGGCACAATCTGGGCTCACTGCAAGCTCTGCCTCCCAGGCTCAAACCATCCTCCCACCTCAACCTCCAGAGTAGCTGGGACTACAGGCGTGCACCACCATACCCAGCTAACTTTTGTATTTTTTGTAGAGACAGGGTTTCACCATGTTGCACAGGCTGGTCTCAAACTCCTGAGCTCAAGCGATCCTCCTGCCTTGGCCTCCCAAAGGGTTGGGATTACAGGTATGACATTTAGTTTTTAATAAGCATTTAATTTTAGACTAGTTTAGATCTGTAGAAAAGTGAATATAGAAGGTTTCCATGTATTGCACATCTGGTTTGCTTATTGTCAACATCCTATATTATGTACACTTGTCACAATTAAGGAACCGAAATTGATACATTACTATTGACTGCAGACCATACTTTATTCAGATTGCCTTGGTCTCTCCCCAGCATCCTTTCCTGTTCCAGGGAAGGTCAATACTAATGTATCAATAGGATACTGCGTTACATTTAGTTGTCATGTCTCTTTAGGCTTCTCTGGACTGTGACAGTTTTCCAGACTTTCCTGGTTTGGGATGACCTTGAGGAGAACTAGTGAGGTAATCTGTAGAATGTTTTTCAATTTAGGTTTATTTAATGTTCTTCCTGTGGTTAGACAGGAGTTATGGGTTTTTGGAAGCACAACTACAGACGTAAAGTGCCCTTCTCATCACATTGTATCAAGCATACATGACTTATCACTATGATTTAACATTTACTTTTATGGAAAATAAATCATGTGAAGATAAGCCAGTCTGAACCAGAACTGGACCTGTACATTTTCTAAAATGATTAAACTGGCACAAAATCAGATTGCTAAACTGTTGTGAAACAACAAACTAATGTTTCATTCAGTCTAAGTCCACGGTTGTAAGGTTTATGTAAGCGCCTTTGTAGAAAATATTTGGAGTTCCTTAGAGAAAACAGCTGTCTGAAATATAGAATGTAGTTAGGGTGCCATGTATGAAGAATTTTACTGAACTGAGAGCGAGCAAGTGCTCAGTCATTGCACAATACCAGCTGTAAAACCCTGCCTGTTTCACCTCCAGGCCAAAAATCCCCGGAAGACAATAGTAGCAATGAACCAGACTTTCACATTTCCTGCCTCCCCTGAATTCATAACATTTCCAAACTGCTGGGCTGCTCCTTAGGAGCCTGTACCATTCATTGCCTTATAGGGAAAGCACTGGCAGAATCACTTTTCATTTGTATTGCATGAGAACATCTTCATTTCAATGATTTAACTCTGATTAAATTTAGCCGTCAGCCTTTAAAGTTCTCTGAGAAGCATTCAAACTCAGATAGGGAAGAAGCACGCCAGCAGGTTCTCTGCAATCCTTTCCCTCCTACCTTCATGCAAGCTCGTTTCCAAGCAGCTGGGTGAGGCCTGGCGTCATTCAGAGAGCAATCCTTTGCCAAGCTTGGAGGTGCTTGGTTTGAATGGATCCTCCCACCCTTGCAGTCCTGCTGGGGAAGGCAGTGGGAGCTCCCTGTGCCGCCTGCCACTTTTGCATCGTTCTAGTTTAAATTGCTTCCTTCACTTTCTCGCTTCTCAGATAAATGCAGCCTGTGGCTTTTGGTTTTGATTTGATTTTTATTTTTAAAAATTTGGGACTCTTTCTATTTTTGCTTTCTTACCAAACCATCTTGTATTTTTCTCTTCCTGTTTTGGCCCTCCCGCCCCCAGCCCTACTGTGTTCATTGAACACCCAAGGTTAAACACTGGGACTGTTTCCCCTACTGAGTGTCTTTTTGTGTGCTCTCTGCTGCCTTCTTGCTATTCCAGTGTGTGCAGGCGGAGGGGACAGGAATGGGGATGCAGTTGCACAGCATTCCTCCCTGGAGAGGGCCAAAGTAAGCCCATATGGAGGTGGCGCACACGGTTCCACAGACCTCCTCCCACACCCCTTTTTATTTGTTCTTTTAACAACCCCAAGGGTGTCATTGATGCAAATTGTATGTTAGAGTTTTCATCTTGTGCCTTCTGTGTGCTCACCATCCAGAAAACTAAGCAGAACAACGAAATGACCTAAAAACAGGTCCCCAGAATTCTTGAAGTGGGTTATGGCAGATAGTACTGCCTTCTGTTTTATCAGTATCCTGAAAAAAAGGGAAGATGGTATTTTGTAATCATGTCCATGTGCTCCAGGCTGGATTGATTATCAGGGCCAATCTTAGATGTTACACAATCCCCAACTACTTTGATCTGCTCTGTCCTAGTCAGTATACCCAGCTGGATAAATAACATTAGTCCAAGCACAGCTTCCTGGACAAATGTTAAAAATTGATAATGTCCTACATTTTCTGGAAGCACAGGTGCTTCAGATCAACAGGGCTAATCTTGTTGAAACAACTAACGCTAAGCCTTTTTATAAGACAAAGAGCTTTTGTGTTTACAGGTTCAGATTTGGGAGGAAAAAGTAATTTTCTTGGAGCTAAAAATGTTTCCTCTAGAACTAATGGATTATTAACATTCGGTGTGGTTTATTGAACTCAAAAAAAAAAAAAAAAGAAGAAAAGAAAACCAACCAAAACAAACGTAATAAAACCTGCACTATTACCATCAGCTTATTACAACATTAACTTCTTCCTTATGAGTTTTTCAAAGATGACTCCCTTGGAAGCTTCAGATAAATTTATTGTTATGAAACAGATTGCTCCAGGTTTCTCTTATCAGAACAGACCTAGGTAGAATAGGGGACTCCTACTAGAATATGGCTAGTTTTTAGTCACTTAGAAATGTTTCTTATGATTGGATAGACAACCTCATAATTGGGTTCATGAGTACGCTTTACATGGCATGGATATTCTCTACTCGAATTCTCAGACGATATTCTTCCGTAAACCTATAGGCGAAAATCAAAAGACTCATTCCAGCTCTTCTCCAGTCGAGAGGCAATGTAGAAGCAAGTCTCATTCTGTTGGTGAAGACTTTAAGCAGATCCTTAATCTGCTAGGGCCTCTGCTTCCATCTGTCTAAAATAGGAAGTTCAACTAAGGTCTAACTAATAATCTGTGCACCAATTAGAACAGTGATTAGGAAAGAGATTTTGCAGTCAGACGGCCCAACTTTCAAACACTAGTTCTATCACCATGTAGCTGTATATTGTTGGGCAAAACAGTTTACCTTTCGGAGCCTCAATTTCCTCATCTGTAAAATGGTTATAATAACAGCACCTAACTTAAAAGGCTGTGGTAAAGATTATATGAGATAATTACATGAAACACTTAGCATAGGGGCTGGTTCATAAGAGATGTTAGATAAATCTTAACTTTCATTAGTAGAGGACACATTATTGTAATAAAGTTTATTTATATGTGGTTTCCACTCTGTTATCACTAAACTGATCATTTAAAAGAGAGAGAGAGAGAGAGACAGCGTCTTGCTGTGTTGCCAAGGCTGGAGTGCAGTGGCATGATTATAGCTTGCTGCAGCCTCAACCTCTTGGGCTCAAGCAATCCTCCTGCCTCAGCCTCCCAAGTAGCTGAGATTACAGACATATGCCACCATATCGAGCTAATTTTTTTTAAGTTTTGTAAATATGAGGTCTCACTGTGCTGTCTGGGCTGGTCTTAAACTCCTGGGCTTATGCTGATCCTCCAGCCTCAGCCTCCCAAAGTGCTGGGATTACAGGCATGAGCCACTGCGCCCAGCTTGATCAATTTTTATAGGGATGGATGAATCAGGCAAATATGGTTATACATTCAGAAGTCACTGTTAATATGTCATCAATATTCCTGCTCCCAGTGTTTTTGATGCCAAATAATAATTAGGTATGTTGTATCCTCTGTGGATGGCTCCTATGGCCACAGTGCTAGCATTAGAACAGATAGATGCCACTGGAAATTTGGTTCTTTTCCTGAATGGTCTCTGAGCCAGGCCCCCCAGAAAGGCTTGAAGCTAATAATTTTTGACAAATGATGGTAGCAAATTCAGGGATATATACTTTTTAGGAGTGTGTGTATGTTGGGGGGTATGTCCTCTTTCCCAGAATATCATATTCCTAAAATATCATGGGTAATCCCAATCAAACCCACAGCAGCAGCGCCCTTCGTGATGGATGAAAAAGATGACCATGAGGGAGGCGAGAGAGGAGAAGTGAAGTTCGTGGTGTTGATCAGGAAAGGGGAAAGCCTGGTTTCTAGTCATACACCTAAGCTAGCTGGGTGCATTTGGGCAAGTTGTTTGAGCCTCAGTTTTCTCATTTGTAAAATCAGGATAATACCTGCTTAGTCCTTCTCACAGGACCAAGTGAAGTCACATGCACGAAGGGACTGTGCGCAGTCATACAGCATTTCATAAATGCAAGGGACTCATTAAAAGGTCTCACATAAAACCAAAGAACTGCTGAAATAAGTCCATGGACGTAAAAGCTTCCCTGAAACATTTTCCTTCTTTGAAGGTATTTGAAATCGACAACTTCCTGTTTTGATTGTCCTTGTCTGAAGTGTTCATCTAACTAATTGCTACTTCATACAAGCAACCATTTCCACCTGGAAAGTAAGGACTTTGGAATCCCCTGCCCATATGTTAGACCCAGGGGCTCCCTGTGGGCCAAGCAGATCTGAAATCATCATTTGCTTCTGTCTCCCTCCATTGGAATAGAAGCTCCTCCAAGGCAAGGACATTGCCTATCTAGTTTACCAGTACCGGGTCCAGGATACTCAACGAACGTTGTTGAATAAAAGAATACACTGGGCCAGGCACAGTGGCTCACACCTGTAATCCCAGCACTTTGGGAGGCCGAGGCGGGTGGATCACCTGAGGTCAGGAGTTCGAGACCAGCCTGGCCAACATGGTGAAATCCTGTCTCTACTAAAAATACAAAAATTAGCTGGGCATGGTGGTGGGCACCTGTAATCCCAGCTACTCAGGAGGCTGAGGCAGGAGAATCTCTTGAACCCAGGAGGCAGAGGTTGCAGTGAGCCCAGATCACGCCACTGCACCCCAGCCTGGGGGACAAGAGTGAGATTCTGTTTTAAAAAACCAAAAAAAAAAAAAACAACAATACTTAAGTTGCTTCTCCCATCAGGATACTGGAGTTGCAACTGCAGCAAAACCAAATAAATAAAAGATGAGGAGTAGAAGGGAGAAAAGGGAGAGAAGGAAGCAGGAGGAGGAGGAGAAGGAGAAGGGGGAGGGGGAGGAGAAGAAGGGGAAGGCGGAGGGGGAGAGGAAGAGAACATAATTTTAACAGGTGGAGGGCTCTGGTAAATGATTCAGGAACATCATCTCCTACACATCCCTTCCCCTACTCCCTCCTGGCTCCTAAACTCCATGGGGAGAATGCTGGTTTTGCTGACAGGATACTTTTCAAACCAAAGCTGAAAGAACTTCAAAACAAGGTGACATCCTAGGGATACAAAGTGCCATGACTAGGACACGCTGCTTATTTAGTAAAATAAGATACACTTTGGCCCTTTCTGTTGCTGTCATGAGGAAACAGTGGTTCCAGCTGACTTTAAAACTGCTGCCTAAATGAAGGAATGAGGATCTTCTGGGAAATATAGGCTCCTAATGGAGGGTTGTGATTTGAAAAGGTTCCCACGCAGTGATTTTTTTTTTAAAGGCAGCGGCTGCTTCTCCACCATAATCTGTTATATAATTACTGTGTAACTTTGTCACTGCCTCTTACAAGACAGATTGAAACTTACCCACCTAGACCAGCATCACTGACACTTTTCTAGAATCTGTGGGACTCATTGGAATTGCATTAGGAGAATTAGGGAATCTGGTGATTTTAACCAAATTAGTTGCAAGAAAAAATGGACTCAGGGGCTCCTTTTCCTTCCCAGGCCTGTGTGGCCCTCACTCTGTAAGGGATGCCATAAAGCCAACCTCTGGGAGAAGAATGTCTTCAGAAAAATTGAACTTGGTGCCTTAGTAAATGTTTGACCCAAGTGACTCCTCCCCCACCCCTAACTTTTGACCTTTAGCATTGCATATTGGAGCCTGAAGCATCTGAGAAGCTATTTTCGTCAGAATTCTGTGATGAGGTTAACAGAAGCTGACTCTGGATAGCTTAAGCAAACAAATGAATTTATCGGAAGGATATAGAGTAGCTCACAGAAGGAGAGGCTGAAGAATCTGCTTTATTCAAGGATAAGAGAAGCTCTAGGAATTCAGGTTTTGTGAATAATGCAGTTTCCTTAGTTTCATTGCCTCCAGGGCAAATGATTTCCAACCATTCTCAGTTTTTGTGTCACTTCTCTCCACACTGAAATTCCAGGTCAAGAGTATCTGATAGGCCTACCTTCAGTTAGGGATCCAACCTCCCTTTGGCCAGGATAGGGGAAGGTATTGTGATTGATGGTCGTCTCTCCTATAGGGGAAAAGTGGGTCCCCAACAGAAAAATCAAGGCTCTCTCTCCTCAGGATGTTGTGGCGCCGTGGCTTCCCTTTGGCAGGGGAAGATGTGGCACTGAGCTAAAGAGAGAGGCGTGGAGGTGGGTTATATTATTTTTAGTTCACTATCTTCCAGTTCGACCTCATATCTTCTCTCTCCTCCAAACTATGAATTAGCATACCAGGCATTTCCACACCAGGATAGCATATGCTTATTCTCCTCAGGAACAATCTGGAATGCGTGAGCAGTTTAGAATTTTGGAGAAGGGAAAAAAATGAGTAAAAGGAGTGCTACTGGAGGTGGGAGGAGTGGGTTTCATGCCCTCCTTTTGAGCTGTTGAATTGGTTTAAGTTCTCCCCAGAACAACACACTTTTGATATAATTTGATAGAAACTCCATCATATTTCCACTGCAGTACTTGAATTTTCTGTTTGTATTTTTGTTGTTGTTGTTGTTGTTGAGATGGAGTCTTGCTCGGTCACCCAGGCTGGAGTGCAGCGGCGCGATCTCTGCTCACCACATGCTCCGCTTCCCGGGTTCACACCATTCTCCTGCCTCAGCTTCCCAAGTAGCTGGGACTACAGGTGCCCGCCACCACGCCCAGCTAATTTTTTTGTATTTTTAGTAGAGACGGGGTTTCACCATGTTAGCCAGGATGGTCTCGATCTCCTGACCTCATGATCTGCCCACCTTGGCCTCCCAAAGTGCTGGGATTACAGGCGTGAGCCACCACACCCCGGCCTCTGTAATTTTTTTAAATGAGAAAACAAAGACACAATAATAGCCAATGATGTCTAATTCCCTTTTCTAAACAGACCTCTCTAAATTTTATCTCAATATTTTATCCAAATGCATCCTAGAGTAAAACAAACAACACTCAATAGAGAAGAAATTTAATTGTTATGCCCGTGCAGGTTCTAGTTTGGCAAATATCTAATTCTATTGTTTTAGAAAATATATGGGTTTGCTTCTCCCTTAAGCTCAGTTGTTACATTTATTTAAACTTTGTTGCATTTTATATAGTCAGTAAAAAGTTAATCATTGACTTTGATTCATGTTAGAGCAACTGGGTACGTTCATTCTCCTTTTTTCTCTTTCTCCTTTCATTTCAAATTACCTATGCTAGCACCGCAAATTTTCCTCATGCCGCTATTGCTATAAGCCACAAAGGCAGAAGGGAGCTGACATTCACAGGACACCTGTCAAATGCAAGCATTATAACAAGTGTCTTTGCATATATTATTTCATTTACACTTGTAGTATCTTCACTGGACTTGTCTGTAACCAAAAACCCGAGAAGACCCGAGAGGTTAAAAAAAAAGTATCCAAAGTCACACAGCTAGTACTTGAAGGGTTCATATTGGAACTCTGTCTGATGTCAAAGCACATTCCTTTTATTATATTGCCAAATAAGATAGGTATCAGTTCATCCACAACTACTAAGCACCCCAGGAACAAATGCATGTTAGGAGTCCCTGAAGGCTAAAATGGTGCTATAAGAGATAGACGAAAGGGCCAGGAGCGATGGCTCACACCTGTAATCCCAGCACTTTGGGAGGCCGAGGCAGGCGGATCACGAGGTCAGGAGATCAAGACCATCCTGGCTAACACGGTGAAACCCCGTCTCTACTAAAAATACAAAAAAAATTAGCCGGGCGTGGTGGCGGGCACCTGTAGTCCCAGCTACTCAGGAGGCTGAGGCAGAAGAATGGCGTGAACCCGGGAGGCAGAGCTTGCAGTGAGCCAAGATGGTGCCACTGCACTCCAGCCTGGGTGACAGAGTGAGACTCTGTCTCAAAAAAAAAAAAAAAAAAAGATGGACGAAAGGAAGCAGACAGTGAGGTCTTGTATCTGACATATAGCCGCTTGGCTCTCCCTGCCCCTTCAGGAGCACCCAGAGAGTGGGTGGACTCAGAAGGTGGGTTGCTGCTGAGGTCAGTATTGAGCAGTTCTAGCTCAGGAAGCAGGGTCACTGAAGGCTGGGACTAGGGGACCACAAAGTAGTTCTGGAAGCGTATAGACTAGACCAAACACAGCTTTCATTTATGGGAACACTGATTCATTCTTTGATACAATGAGTACTTACTGTATGTGTCTATGAGAGGCCAGGTATACAAAGATGAGTAAGACATGGTTCTTCCTCCAGGGACTTCAATGTCTATTGAGGAAGAGAGATAAATTAACAAGCCATTCGAGTAAATACTATAAACTATATTTGCCACTGCACTTAGATGACCCTTCTATAGTCAACATTTCATGGGAACATGTTGATTTTTGACAACTCAGTATCCATTCCACCTTGATTTCCCTTTGAAGGATTGCCTGCTGAGTTGTTAAATCTGTTCCCTGAACCCCTTACTCACCAACAAACAGCCACCTGACCCAAGCTGGAACAATGTTCACTCCCTGGAGTGAAGAAAGAGGGTGAAAAGATGGAGAAATGATGGAAGAGCATTCATTCTGGGGCAGGGCACTGACAACACTGTTGAATGTTCTAACCATACCCATCCCTACCCGACCCATTTCTATCAGTTTCTGAAACTTCTGGTCCATCCTGAGAGCAGACAGAAATCCTCCCAATAATTCCTCACCATTTAACAATGGACAAACAACAAAGATCCCTTTGGTGAGATATGGGGTGTTGAAGACTGAAAGCAGGGAGACCAGTTAGTGTCTATTGCAGTAATCCAGGTGAGTATGGTAAGAGACTGAACTCCATGACTGGAGAGATGGTGAAGGGAAGACAAATTCCAGAATCAGAAGAGACAGAGCTAGCTGGACTTGGTGACTACTGGATGGAGAAAGTCAGGAATATAGAAGAGCAAGATGAGTGGTTTTTCAGAAACAAAACGGGGCAGCTCAGCTCCCCTCACTTCCTTTCTGTTGATCTAGAAGTTATGTTCTCACTTGGCCTTGACTTTGGCATTTTCTTTCTTGCTAAGGCTAATTTCCTATACCTGCATCTTCCCAGCCCTGAGATGTACACATCACTTCCTGCTAAAAAAAATTATCTCCATTATCTAGGAAACTTGGCAGGGACACCAAATCCTCTTTTCATCCTGTATCCTACAGCCCAGGATATATGTTCAAGTAGATTCTTGGAAATAGTCCTGAATAGCACATAGTACTCCAACATCAACAAGCACACTCTAATGATGACGGTGTGTCACAGGATGCTTACTAAGTTTGTGATCCCATTTACATGATCAACTACGTGACCACAGCCCACACAGTTCACACAGCCTCACCACACCTTCCCTATAGGGATTCTCAGCATGCTCTGTGCTATCAGCTCTGCTACAGAGGAAAGGTGCTCAAGTACTTGTGGTCAGGTGGAAAGAATTCAATAGCACTTGAGCATGCAGAGCTGGACTTGATGGACAGTGCTCTTTACTCAAAAGGCGCACACAGGGCACAAGCAGGCAGCAACCTCTATGAGTCAGAGCCTGCTCAGCCTACTTGTCCTTTGCACCATGTCTTTTGAACCAATAAATACAGTAACACCCATAACTACAATGTCTTATCTGCAGGAAAATAAGGCAGTAGCAAAATTGTGCAAGACACTGAACAAGCATCTATAAGAACTAAGGACTTCTGGCCGGGCGCAGTGACTCATGCCTGTAATCCCAGCACTTTGGGAGGCCGAGGTGGGTGGATCACTAGGTCAAGAGATCAAGACCATCCTGGCCAACATGGTGAAAGCCCATCTCTACTAAAAATACAAAAATTAGCTGGGCGTGGTGGCACACACCTGAAGTCCCAGCTACTCGGGAGCCTGAGGCAGGAGAATTGCTTGAATCCGGGAGGCAGAGGTTGCAGTGAGCCAAGATCACGCCACTGCACTCCAGCCTGCCAATAGAGTAAGACTCCATCTCAAAAAAAAAAAAAGCTAAGGACTTCACCCTCCCTAGAAAGCCCCTAAACTCTGGATTTGGGGAGCTCACCTTTGAGATAGAAAAAATTAATTGATAATGGCTTTGGTTGGGTCTTTCTCTAGTTTCTTACACTAGGAGATACTTTGGAACACAGGTACTTAAAAATATATTTTAACAAACAAATTAGTAGTACTAGAATATCACATTATTTCCTGGTGATCTTTTGAAAGATTAAAGAAAGGTACTGATCTAATAGCTTTTGGAATCCCTGCATTTTAAAAAACATGTGATTGAATAATCCCATTATGTAGGGTTGTGCAAGTAAACAATATGCTATGGTCAGTGGTCAGGCTGTAAAGGAAAAGGAAATCTTTTTTTTTTTTTTTGAGACAGAGTCTTCGCTCTGTCGCCCAGGCTGGAGTGCAATGGCATGATCTTGGCTCACTGCAACCTCTGCCTCCCGGGTTCAAGCGATTCTCCTATCTCAGCCTCCCGAGTAGCTTGGATTACAGGCACAAGCCACCATGCCTGGCTAATTTTTTGTATTTTTAGTAGAGATGGGGTTTCACCGTGTTGCCCAGACTGGTCTCGAACTCCTGAGCTCAGGCAATCCACCCGCCTCAGCCTCCCAAAGTGCTTAGGATTACAGGTGTGAGCCACCACACCTGGGCTGGAAATCTTGATAGATAATAGAAAGAGAAGACACAAGAAGGTCTCACAATTTGTCCTCTCACTTTCTGCCAGATGATTAGATCACTGTATTTGTTAACAGCTTGATCACCTGTATTTTATTTCAAGTAAATTTTCTTCAGTTTCTTTGCCAACAAAGCATACTGGATAGAAATGCCTCAGAATCAATTTATCCTGCTTCACTAGTTTTATGCATTTTAGATTTAAGGAAACAACAATTAGAATATTTTCAATGATGAAAAGAACTCCATTAAGCTGCCACAAATGTCAAAAGTTCCTGGCTATGCTAACACTTATGTAATTGTTCTGGAAACCCCACGCACCGGAATAGACCTACAACACCAGGCATGACTCACTGAATATTTCTAAGCACATTCTCTCTAAAATGATCTCCAGTTGGGATTTATTTTTTCAAAGAAAAAAAGTAAAAGACAAAATATGGTACATCAAATCCCAAAGTTTTTTCTGTGTTTTTTTTTTGGGAAAATACTGTTGCTTCACACAAGAGCATTAGAAAATGCTGCTGTTTTCATTAATAAAACAACCAGATGGGCAAGCATTAAAATAGGTTGAAACTTTGAAATTCTTCCTAAAAAAAAAAACACACACACACACATAGAGAACATGTGGGTTCTCAAATTTCCAAATGGTCTTCATTTCCTGTTGTGATTTTATTCCTAAGTTGGTTTTTTAAAACTTGTGGCTGGCAGCATATGACTAGTGTCCTAATCCCCTGAGCAATGTTAAGGAAAATTATACATGCCATAAAATGCTAATCAGCACAGGAAGGCCGGGGACCACACCACCAAGGCTCATTTGTAGCATATACTCCAACAGCTTTTACTGCATATCTTCTGTAAGTCCAAATGCTTGGGGGAAATTTACCAAAGTATATGGTATAACCTGTATCTCCAAAAGCTGATGTTGGATGCTACTTTCAATACCAAAGTAGTGCATTTTTCTTTTCTTTTCTTTTTTTTTTTTTGAGACTGAGTCTCGCTCTATAGCCCATGCTAGAGTGCAGTGGTATGATCTCGGCTCACTACAACTTCTGTCTCCTGGGTTCAAGCGATTCTCGTGCCTCCGCCTCCTGAGTAGCTGGAATTACAGGTGCCCACTACCATGCCTGGCTAATTTTTGTATTTTTAGTAGAGACGAGGTTTCAACATGTTGGCCAGGCTGGTCTTGAACTCCTGACCTCAGGTGAGCCACTCGCCTCAGCCTCCCAAAGGGCTGGGGTTACAGGCATGAGCCACTGCGCCCAGCCATGCATTTTTCACTAGTAATATTCAGAATGGAGTTTAGGAATTCAGTCAATGGCAAGCCAAACCAGAAGTGGCAAGGCAGTTCTGCCAGGCAGTGAAACATAGCAATTTGTGTCTAGGCAGTAACATGGGATCTCAGCACGTGGCTGTCATCAGTCTGTGTTCCACCTGCAGAAAGGAGAAGGTGAACCCAGCAAGCAATAACCATAAGTGGATTAAGCAGCCTGGAGTGAGGCCCCAGGGCCAAGGAGGGGGCTGAAGTTCTGGGAGGGACTGAAGTTCTAGGAAGGACTGATAAGAAAAGGCAAAATTCCAGTCTTAGAGAAACTTAGAGGCAAAATGCAGAAGAAAGAACAAAGGCAAAAGCCCAGTTATTTGAACTGGAATACAAGGTAGAACCCCTGACAGGAATCAAGCGGAAACTTCACAGCTAGAAGTAGAGCAGGAGCTCAGAACAGAACCCAGAGCCTGGCTGACCCGATACTGAGTGACATGAGCTACTTACATTTCCTCTAAGAGCAGACTTGGGCCCAGCACCTGGGGTAGGAATGAGCGCAGACTCACACCAAAGTCCTCCTGGCTCCAAACCCTGTTTTTTGTTTGTTTGTTTTTTTGTTTCACAACTTTATCCCTTTTGACAAGCTGTTCTTGTTATCTAGAATTTGCAAGCCCAAACTCCTCGGGCTACTCATTCTTCAAGATCTAGTTCAAAAAGCATCTTTTCTGGGCAGCACTTCCTGGTTCCTCTGGGTTCCAGGAATGCTTTATACATGTCTCCATGATGTGTCTACTACACCTTGTCTTATCCTGCTTTAGTTCAGGTCTCTCTCCCAGCCTAGCCTTCAACCTTCTTGCCCAACAAGCCTCAGCATCTCTTGAACCCAGCATAGTGCCAGTATAGAATAGGGCCTTGATAAATGTTTTATGATAAATAAATGAATGAAGTGACTGCGTGAACTAATGCTTAAGTGAAAATCGTTTATTGGAAATTAATTTACTAGATGAAAATCCATCAATCAATAAACAGGTTAATCGATACCATAGATTGAACATGGAATACAAAATAGTAACAGTAGCTAACATGTATGTATCACTAACTGTCCCAGGCCCTGTGCTCAGTCCTTTACATAGATTATCTTCTTTCATCTTCACAACCCGAGATATGAGTGCTATTTTAAAACCCATTTTACAGAAGAGACAATACAGGCAACATATTAGAATCTTTAAGAACTCTTTCTGATCTACTTAGCAATAAGATCCCTCGCTTCTGGGGCCCTTCACTTGCCACAAGGGATATAGTGGCTGTTAACGGGTGGGGGTAAGGATGCGATCAGACTTTGCTTATGTCCCATTCAATCCTATTGCCAGGTCCCATGCAATATTTGCCTTTCCCCTCCTGATGGGAGACACCATACTAGAATGGGCCAGAGGCCTCTTCATTCTCCTTAGAGCTCTTTACCCTGCTAGCTTCAGGGTGTGAGATGCAGTACAAACTGAAGTGAAATTATAAGGAGTATTTGTAATCACTTGATATTTGCCTATCTACCTCTTTCCAAAGACCACATGAAGTACTTCACGTATATTATCCTCTACTCCTCACTCCACCCTGTGAGGTAGTGTCTTTATCCCCTAACCCCAGAGGTTTAGCAACTTGCCTAATGTCCCAGAAGCTGGAAGCAGAGTCAGGATTTGAACTGAGTCCCATTCAACTCCAGTTTGATGCAATTCAACAAATACCCACCAAGCACCTCCTCATGGACATGGATGGGGACATGGCCATAATCACCTTCACTGGCTATTGTTCAGGATCTCCTTTAAAAGCATGATTTTAGTGGCAGCTTTTTGGTCTGCTTATTGGAAAAAGTCACAAAGATCCCATTCATTGGTGTAAAACGTTTGGCATCACTTAGCGACAGACACTATCTACGACGCTGGATAAGATGCACAGAGGCTCCAGCTGGAAAATCCAGAATCCTCCCAACTTCTGCTGTTCTCTCTCTTTCTTTCTCTTTAGGAACTCATATGCTTATGTTTACCTGTGGCCATTTTTGTTGACCTGTTCATGAAGGATGATAACCTGTGAAATGATGCACCAGCAGGAGAGAGACAGACCCAGAGTCCACACTCTGTGCTGTTTGCTTTGTGAAATTCCAGACTGTTTAATCTGCTCTATCTTATCCTAATAACTCCAGATTCCACTTTTCTTAATGACTTTCCCCTCCTTAAGTGCCTACAGAGTTATCTTTGAGGAAGGAGAAAAAGAATAGATGAATCATTTGCAGGAAATGGGGGGAGAGACGTGTGGTTGGAATGGCAGATGGCTGAGCATGTGGGCACATAGCTGTCTCTGTTGTTCCTTCCACCACCCTGTGGAAACGAGTCCTTTGGAAGTGCACATTCATTCCAAGGTGGGGGCTGTGCCCACTTTCAGGTACTAACACGTAAATCCACATCCGCTCAGTCATCTTAGACATCCAAACTCCAGGCTCAAACCCAGACTGGACTATTTATTCTCTCCTTGAAGTTTTGGCATTAGACCTTCTAAAGATAAAGTGGTAAACTACTTTCAATTAGTGACAACAGAATTTCTCGCACTGTCTCCTTTCTCCCGCAGGATATGAAGTATGTGAATATTCTTCATGTGCCACAGTGCAAGTTGCCTGACTTCCTAAGGGCCTAGCAAATGCCTAGAGGGAAGAGGGAGGAGGGACAATGTACATTCAGATAAAAAGACGAGTTAAGCAGGAAAACATTGATTGTTCTTGCTGGGGCTTTTTGTGGCAAGGGCGTGGAAAGGACATAAAGATACTACAACCTCAGGGACAAGTGCTCATGTATAGTTCCTCAAAGTTAACTTCCTGCTCAATGTATGGCGATGACACTAATTCTGGTCATTTCACTTAAATAACTGAAGTGAGTTTCTACAGTCCAAGAGTATATAAAGTTTGAAAGACTATGACTTTTCCGAAAGGCTTCATTTAGCCCTTCTGTTACTTCTATGCAAATTTCCAAATGTCATCTGGATGTATATGCTAGGATAACCATTTGTTATTATTTTATTTTTAGATGTATGACGCTTGTTTTATCAAGAGTCTCTTTCATTGATTTCTTGTTTCCACTTTCGTCACCACCATCTGCGCCCCCTCCCTTAGACCTATACCACAGCACATTAATGTGCAGAAAGATTAGAATTTGTCATATTTTCTCCGCCAACAGCCAGGGCAGCTGCAGGTGAAGGCGGGATGGAGCCCACCTGTCTTTGCTACCTGAACGCACCGCCCTCTGGCCTCGGCTGGCTCCAGTGTGCCACGCCCAGCCGAAACACAGAGCTGCCCAGGCTTTCTGGAAGCTTCTGGTCTGAGGGAGGTGTCTCCGAAGATCCTTTCGCCAGCCGACTTCAGTGATCCTGTATTAGGCTGTCAACTTTAACAGTCTTCACAGTTTCCAAAGCTTTACTACTCTTAGAGGACACATGCCTTAAAAAAGGAGGGAAGGAACCACGCTGCCACCAAAGCAGCCGGAAGTGCCTTAACTTGTGGAACCAACACTAATCGACCCTAACTGTGCTACTGAAGGGAACTGCCTTCCCCACTTCTGGGAGAGACTTACAGAGCGTGGAAGGGGGACAGTCTCTGTCAATGATGCACTAACCTCCCAACCTGATTTCCCTGAATCTGAGGGAAAGTGAGGAGTGGGGAGGGGGATAGAGAGCTTGAGGGGTCACTATGAGCTGGAGTGCTGTGGGCAGCCTTTCTCATGGAATAACATGGATCAACTTTTTTCTTTGTTTCATCTTTTAAGTGTACATCTTGCCTGTTCATGTGTTCATAAACTCAACACTTTAATCATAGTTTCCTGAGCATTAAAAAGCAAAGGGAAAAAGGAAAAAAACAAAACAAAAACAAAAAGAATTTGTCATATTTTCCTTAGTGCAATAGGTGTTTCGGTAAAATATGCATCTGGAAGTTGAGATTCGTGTTTTAGCACATATTATTATACATCACTTGGAAACAAAGCCTTGTGGTTAAGAGCATTTTTTATTAATGAACACTCGTTAAAAATCAACTTTAATAATAAACATCATCTGGTTAAGCGTAAGGTCAGTCCAGAAATGGATCTGAGTAATCATGAAAATAGTTCAGCAATCATAAATCTTAATAATAGAATTTCCACCTCCATACCTATTATGATTCGGTGACTCTTCTACTGAAAGTCATTCATATCTCCACAAAAACACTAATTCATGGATTTCCTAAAAGACTTGAAAACTATTCTTTATAATTTTAAGTCATGACTATACTAGTACAATTTTTGTGTCTCTCAAGATTCTTCACTTGACCCCCAAGCCTTAGCCTCTTCCTGAATGGACATCTGGGGACCTGCTGTCTCAGCCTCCTGCGGAAGAAGCTGGGGTTTTGGGAAGATCACCTCTCACCTGTTGCAACAGGAACCTCAGTGGCTACAGACATGGGTCTCACCTGATGGGACTCTGTACCTCATACCTTATGGCTGCTCTCCTCCCACCTCTTCCAGGCAGTTTAGTGGGATGTGGAATCTGGCTTACCCAATAGCTCCCTTAAATCACTGAGTTAAATTTTGAATCAAGGGACTAGAGGTCAAGAAGATAAATTCCTCTTTCTCCCCACATTGCTCCTCCCACCGCCCTCCCCACCTGATGGACTGTTTCAAGGTGATGTGCAGGACCCAGCAACCGGCTTTGTTCCTTGTGAAGTTATGTCCAGTTCCTTAACACACCATCTAGTATTTGCATTCCTTCCTTTCCTGCCTCACCTTTTTCTCAGTCCCTTTTATAGCCCTGAAATTGCACCACCCAGCATAGACTTAGCAAGTAATCTTTGCCTCAGGTTTTACGTTCTAGAGAATTTGGCAAAGACGATGAGTTAAAAAAAATCTCGTTATATCTTCAATTTGGCCTACAAATTTGGCCTATTTTCTTCTAAATAAGAAGGAAAAAGGGAGTTCCATAATTCCCCTTAAGATTAATAAGAGTTGCTCCAATAAAGTATGTATGGGTTGAGAATATGTTCTCTAAACCTCATCTAACTTTCTTGTGAGTTTAATCTCACCACAATATGATTGGATGCTAGAAGTTATTTTTCTGGATTGGTTGCTTCTGCCCAGTTTGATATGGTAGCTTTTCCTATATACATCCAACCTACAGGTATTTGCAAACCTACTTCCTGATCTCCATCTTGTTATTGTTGTTGCTATCCTCTGTCATCTTTGAGTCCTTACCACCCATTTTATTTTCAGTGAATTCCAGATATATACCTGAGATAAAGCCAGTTCAAATAAATATTCAAAATCTCTTTGATTCAGGATATTCTGTTTTGTGTAAAATATATATCATTTAATCAGCTGCTAAAGAATATCAGCTGCCAAAAGTAATATGATATTTGGGGATTGCAAACAGACACTTTTAAACTATCCCCATTCTGAGAAAGAAAGAAGCAAGGGACTTTTACACTTCTTTATTTAATGGGCAAGATAATAAGATAATTCCTCCTCCCCCTCTGCCTCTTCCTTCTCTTCTCCTTCTCCTCCTCCTCCTCCTCTTCCTCCTCCTCCTCCTTTTTTAAGAGACAGGGTTGGCTGGGTATGGTGGCTTATGCCTGTAATCCCAGCACTTTGGTAGGTTGAGGTAGGAGAATCGCTTGAAACTAGGAGGCAGAGGTTGCAGTGATCCAAGATCTCGCCACTGCCCTCCAACCTGGGTGACAGAGTGAGACCCTGTCTCAAAAAAAAAGAGTCTCGCTCTGTCTCCCAGGCTAGAGTGCAGTGACCTGATAATAGCTCACTGTAACCTCAAACTCCTGGGCTCAAGTGATCCTCCCACTTCAGCCTCTTGAGTAGCTAGGAATACAGGTGCCTGCGACACCTGGCTAATTTTTTTAGTTTTATTTTTGTAGAGATGGGGACTCACTATGTTGCCCAGGCTGATCTTGAACTCTGGGTGTCAAGTGATCCTCCCACCTTGGCCTCCCAAAGCACTGGGATTACAGGTGTGAGCCACTACACCCAGCCCAGGCAAGATAGCATCTTCCTATGGAGGGGTTGGGATAAGGATAAAGGCTTTTGAATATTTAATAGTATCACTCTCTCTCTTCTGCTCATGCAGAAGGCAGGGAATGTGGTGCTAGATGAGTATATTAACACTGCTATTTAATGAGTTAAAATTTATCAGAGAGTTTGTATAAATAATCTATTGCTAAAACAGAGCTTCAGACAAGCAACTCTCCTGGGGTTCAAATAAAACAAGTAAAACCCAGGACTCTTTGACCCTGACTGGGCCTAAGGAGTGAGGACAGTTCCCATTAAAATTTGAGATTAAAACTGAGTTGAGAAGGAAAAGTCAGGCATCAAAGAATTATTTCTCAAACTGTGCGTTAGAATTATTAAGTGGCTCCACTTTTTTTTTTATTTGGACTAATGATTGACAAATGGTATTTGAGTTCAAAGGCTAAAATGAACTTAACATTATGGTTGCAAAAGAATGTATAAAAATAAAATAGGATCAACAATCTACTCAAAAAATGAGTAAAGGATATGAATAGACAGTTCACAGAAAAAGAAATTCAAACAGCCTTTAAACATACAAAAACATGCTCAAATTGACTCTTAAAAGAAATGCAAATTAAAGTTACCATGAGATGCCAATATTCACCTCTCAGAGTGGCAAAGGTTTGAGAACACATTGTGTCAGCTAAAGTATGGGGAAATACATTACTGGTGGGAATGCAAATTAGTACGATCTCTGAAGGGGGCATTTGGGCAATAATTATCAAAATTATAAACTCATATACTCTGACCAAACAATTCCATATTTAAGAGTTTTACCCTACAGATATATTCACCACAAGGTGGATGAATGTATAAAACATAATCATTGCAGTCACTGCTTGCAATAGCAAAAAGATTATGAACAACCTCAATATCTATCGATAGGATGGCTGACTAAATAAATTATGCTATGTCCATGCAATAGAATACTATGTAGTCATTAAAAATGAGTCTGCTACAATTGCATACCAATAACACCAATAATAAATGCATATCCTTGTACATGCATGGACTCCCCCTGAGAAGATACACAAAATGCTAGTCTAGTCAAAAGTGGTTGGTGCCAGGGAGAGGAACTGGGTGGCCAGGAGAGACTGACTTACTCTATGCCATAGCCTTCCTTTTATATTTTGTTCCATGCACAAATGTCACCTGTCCAAAAATAAATCAACAATGGCTTATTTTTTAAAAGAAAAAAACAGTATAATATGTGCAGACATTTTAAAAGAGGCTTTCATCTAATTTGTGAGTAAACTATGCTGTGTAGTTCCAAGTCACTTGGCAACAGCACAGACTTTTAAAAATATATGCAAATAAGTCAACTTTAAAGACTAAATCAGAAATTAGAATTATCAAATGGCTGCCCATATTACTTTATAAGTAAGTAAATAAATCTTCATTCATTTCCCTTTATAACTGACTCTTTCTTGTCAGCATAGCCATGGTTTGTTTCTAGTTGTTTTCCTTGAGCTCTTTGCAGTAAAGGAATCTAACAAGTAAATGAAAGAGCGCTTGAAAAAGCAGGCTGTGATGTTGTGAGGTTTAAACTGTCCTTAAAATAAGAACTAATTTGTGTAAGGATTTAAAGGCTATTCTTCTGTACTTTGTAGTCTCCTAATTGCTTTGTGACAAATTTTGCCAGTAAGTTTTCCAAGAAATGCATGTGAAGAGTGAACAAATGAATCAGAATAATTTACTGTACTAGAGAAAACATTTCCATTTGAAAGAGCTAATCATTCATTACTTACGTAAATGTACTTTAGAAAGGAGCATATATTATCTTCTCCTTACGTATTCCTGATAGGTCTCCTTATTATATCACTCAATAACCATTTGATTTTCATACATAAAGTGAAGTACTTTGGGTTTCCTCATTGTAAGCTCAAATCACCCCATTCCAGTTGGAAGGGCTCCATCAGTCATTGAACACGACCATCCTTTTGAATCTTGAAAGTTGATAGTGTTCTAAAAAAGCACTGAATGCTACCCTTATAACTTCTTCATTAGGTCACAGTCCTATCTGTTAGCTTCTTGAAGGCAGTGTCTCTATATTATTTATCTTTTTATCCCGTGGAATATCTTATACCAACTCAGCAAATATAGAAAGCACAGATTTTTTTTTTAAAGGTAGAAGACACAGTCATTTTGGCAAAACTTAAAGCAGTTTATGTCTGTCACACACCCTGCGGTAGATATCAATGATGCTTTTCCAAAAGCAAGAAGGAATTCTGATGTGGTCCAGGGTGCTGAAATGGAGACCTAGTATGGGAAGGGGCCCAGCAGCAGATGGAAAAGGTATGACTACGTGCCTCTTGCTACAAGGGCAGACTCCAAACCCCAAAAGGCAAAACACAGCTTGAGGGCCGGGCGCGGTGGCTCACGCTTGTAATCCCAGCACTTTGGGAGGCCGAGGCGGGCGGATCACGAGGTCAGGAGATCGAGACCACGATGAAACCCCGTCTCTACTAAAAATACAAAAAATTAGCTGGGCGTGGTGGCGGGAGCCTGTAGTCCCAGCTACTCGGGAGGCTGAGGCAGGAGAATGGCGTGAACCCGGGAGGCGGAGCTTGCAGTGAGCCGAGATGGCGCCACTGCACTCCAGCCTGGGTGACAGAGCGAGACTCCATCTCAAAAAAAAAAAAAAAAAAACAGCTTGAAAGCATGTAGATGACGGTATAAATCCTTCAAATATGGCCCTCCCCAGCCCCATTTCAGCAATAGGAATAATAATAACATCATTCCTTACACTTTCGTTTGTAATGGAAAAATGGGCCTTTCTTTACAAAATCTCATATTATAGAACACTGTTTGTAACGAAATAGGCTGCAATGGCATTCTCATCCTGAAGGCAATGGGCCCTTAGATTGGAAATGCCACTTCCTGGGTGCTGAGTACTTGGAATTTCTGCAGAAGCTTCCCTCCAAAGAGTATTTCTGATGCTCTTACTCAACTTTCAACTTTTCTGTAGGTTTGAAATTTTTATAATGAACTGTTAGGGGGGAAAGGCAGTGTCCCTCCCCTCACTACCCCAGGGTAATTACTGCCACTGGCATTTGGAATAACATTTCCCCCTCTTTCGTGGCTACAATTGCAAGCATCTCTTAGTATCTCCCTGTGTGAGGTAAGATAAGTATTCTGTCATCTTCTATTAATAGGGAGAAATTCTGAGTCACAAGAGGGCTAAGTGATTTTTCTAGCTGCAGAAATAGGAGGAATAAAACTAAGCAGGTTGATGAATACATTATTTTAGCAAGAGGATGATTGTGGTGGTACTGCATCCTTTTTCTGGACAATTGCAATCGCTTCCTAATTGGTTTTCCTGCCCCCAGTTTCTCTCTCCCTTCCAGTCTACTCGCCCCCTTTGTTACAGAATTATATCCTGAAATCATGTCACACCCCTGTATAAATATCTATGATGACTTCACCTAAAGAAAAATTCAAAACTTCTTATCATGACATCCAAAGCCCATTTCTATCTGGCACTACACTACCTTTCTTGTGTTCTCTGCCAATCTTTGCCTTCCATACCATTCACCTGCACTGCACTGGTCACGCATGTCCATCCCTCCAAACCTTAGCTCATGTCATCTTTCTGTCTTGCCCAAAGTGTGGGTCTTCTCCTATCCCACTGGATGGGGGACAGTGAGAAATCTGCTCCCTGGGGAATCTAACTCAGATGCTGCCTCCCCTGGGACGCTTCCCAGCACCCCACCTCTACCTTCCACCTCCCACCCTAAGGTAGATGAACCATTTCCTCCTCTTGTTCCCATAGCACTTCCTTTCTACTGCAATGACCACATTTATTACATTACATTCTAGCTACCTGGGCACATGTCTAACCTCCCCAATTAGACTTATTTATTTTTTTTTTTTGTGACAGCAAGGCCTGAATCTCACTCATTTTCATAAGCCCCAGCAGTCATTTCAGTTTTAGACACATGATGCTGCTACCAAGATACCTTCTTCTGTTCTTTGTAATCTCCCAACGCTTTGTGACAGGTTTCACCAGTAAATAACTCAGAGTGCATACCAGTTCAAGAGTTGCATTTACAAGGGCAAGCAGATTAGTTATGCCTGACACAGCATTTTCCTGTTACGAAGTTCTCATGCTTGTGTCTAAAGAATACTATTTGACTCATCTTTCCAGTTACTTCAAGAACATTTCTACAATTGCTGAACAGAGTGGATGAGTGAGGAATCTGACTATCTGGGATGTCACTTGAAGCTTCTCAAAGTTTGGTCCATCTGTATAAGCCACTGCTGGCTGCTGGACTACAACATAGTTGCCTGAGCCCATCCCTAGATCTTCTGAATCAGAGTCCCTGTCGGGGAGGCCAGGATATGGACTGAGAGCAAGTAACTCCAGGTGTTTCTAAACATTTCATTTCTAGACCTACTGGTCTGGGTGGGAAGCTCTTGGGCTCACTGGAAACCTCTGCCTAGGCAAGGGACTGTTGGGGGATGATTGTTGTGAATGCTTCTAAACCAGTTGTTAGTCCAGGCCACATATCAGAATTCTCTGGGCAGCTTTTGGAAAATATCAATGCCAAGATCCACCTTACATCAATTAAATCAGAATTATTGGTTATGGGACTTGGGCACCTATATTTTATTTTTTTAAGCTTTCCTTTTAAGCCAGTTTGGCTATAGAGTACTTGTCAGATTCTTTTGATCAAAATCAGGGGTTAGTAGTTAGAGGCTCCAGATTTAGGTTACATTCCACACCACACTTCATCTCACTCTCACTATAAATGTAAATTTCACAGCAAATTTAACTAGATTAAAAAATATGCTTTAGCAGTAGGTACAGTTATACACACTGGGAAAAAGTCCTTCTCTCTGCCATAAGTACTCTAATTAACAGCACATTGCATGAAAGGGCCACACTGAAGTCAGCAATGTTCTAAAGGTGAACCTGCAGGTCGTGTCATCTCATGGGGGCAGGATCCTAGGCTCAGTGCTGGAAGCCGCACCATGACACAGACAGTTGAGCTGTCTGCTCTCTTGTACCTTGGTCATGCAAGGTCCATGTGTCCTGCCACACCTCCTCTACCGCATATTGTAAGCACACCAATTTCAAGAACAGAAATAATTTGTTTTTAGGCCAGGCGCAGTGGCTCACGCCTGTAATCCCAGCACTTTGGGAGGCCAAGGTAGGCAGATCACCTGAGGTCGGGAGTTCGAGACCAGCCTGACCAACATGGAGAAACCCCATCTCTACTAAAAATACAAAATTAGCCAGGTGTGGTGGTGGGTGCCTGTAATCCCAGCTACTCAGGAGACTGAGGCAGGATAATGGCTTGAATCCAGGAGGCGGAGGTTGTGGTGAGCCAAGATTGCGCCATTGCACTCCAGCCTGGGCGACAAGAGTGAGACTCTGTCCCCCTGCCAAAAAAAAAAAAAAGAAAAAAAAGAAAGAAAGAATTTGTTTTTAATATCCTTTATACTAAATTTTAAAAACCCTCAGGTCATCAAGTGGATGCACATTTAAAAATGCCTGCTAATTATTCCTGCCTAAAGCATAAAGTACTATAGCTGGTTACACTGAATTACTGAAATTACTAGAGCACTGGGATAGCTGAGTTCATGGAGGTTCCTGGAGTGTGGTGCACCTGGAAAGGGCATGGAAACTGAAGCCCCTTCCCACATGCCTTGCCCTACACATCTCTTCATCTGTATCCTTTGAAGTAGCTTTTATAATAAACTGATAAATGGGAAAACCCCCTTGGCCTTTAAATTGAAATGGAAAATAGCCATAAAGTGGAACAATATGTACCTGAAAGACTCTAGTCACTACACTGCATCATCAAACTTAATCCGTTAAAGCAAACTTATTATGTGATAACACCAGAGTACTAGGAGAAAACGATGCATGAGATGATTACATAAAGTGCTTAATAGAATGCCTCATGCAAAGTTGCTTCTAAATAAATAATTACAAGAAAAATATAAAACAGTTGGAAAATGCAATAATGTAGATGTTAAACTAAAATTTAAAAGATTTAACATTTGAATACCCACCACCAACCTAATCAAGATGTAGAACATTTCCCTCACTCCAAAAAGGTCCCCCATTCCCCTTTCCAACAAATTACCTGTCTCTTCAAGACAACCACATGTAGGCAGCATGACCTCCCAGATATCTATGCCCTAATGCCTGGAACCTGTGAATATGTTACCTTACATGGCAAAAGAGACTTTAAAGACCTTGAGATGGGGAGACTATCCTGGATTACCTAGGTGGGCCCAATGTAACCTCATGAGTCCTTAAACGTAGAAGAGGAAGACAAAGAACAAGTCAGAGAGAGAAGCGGTAGAAGAGGCAGCAGAGATGTGAGGTATGAAAACCATGTGACCTGCTGTTGCTGGCCTTGAAGACACAGGAAAGGGGGCACATGCAAAGGAATGCAGGTGGCCTCCAGAAGTTGGGAACATAGAAAGCAAACAGGGACCAGAGTCCTACACCCATAAAGACTAAATTCAGCCAACAACCTGAATAATCAGGGAAACAGGTTTTCCCCTAGAGCCTCCAAAATGAAAAGCAGCCCTGCTGACACCTTGAGTTTAGTCCAGGGAGACCCATTTGGGACTTACAACGTACAGAACTAAAAAATAAGAAATTTGTGTTAAGCCAAAAACAAAAGCAAATTACCATACAGAAAATATAACAAAAGGACAGAGAAATCCCATCATAGAGGCTTTTTCCCTGGGAAACTGGTTAGGCAGGGGCATGACCTAGCAAGGGTTTACACTTTTTTTTTTTTTTTTTGAGAGGGAGTCTTGCTCTGTTGCCCAGGCTGGAGTGCAATGGCGCGATCTCGGCTCACTGCAAGTTCCGCCTCCTGGGTACATGCCATTCTCCTGCCTCAGCCTCCCGAGTAGCTGAGACTACAGGTGCCCACCACAACACCCAGCCAATTTTTTTTTTTTTGTATTTTTTAGTAGAGACGGGGTTTCACCTTGTTAGCCAGGATGGTCTCCATCTCTGGACCTTGTGATCTGCTGCCTTGGCCTCCCAAAAATGCTGGTATTAAAGGTGTGAGCCACCATGCCCGGCCGGTTTTACACTTTTGAGGTTTGGGTAAGGAATCTAAAACTTCTGGTAGGTCCAGCAAAACCTGATGGATTTATACCAAAGGATATATACTTATCAGATGTTAATAAAAATAATCTTGGAATCATGTATGTGCAAAAATTAGTATGGAAACTGTGCTAAGCAGGTGTCTGTTTACTCAAACCTGGGTATGCTTCTACAATGTGGCTTCTAGCACAGCCTTTCTCATGTGTCCATGAATGGAAGTTTCCTTCCAGTCACGGGAGAGTGGCTCTCATGCTCAGCTCTGACCCTCCCCTCTTTCCCCTCGCTGTATTCTGAAAAGCTCCTGCTGGGCATGAAGTCGGAAGGAGGGAGGAAATTCCCAGAGAATGGGACTTCTTGTATGCAGGACTCATAATATAAATGTGTGTTTCCATTAGCTGCCTTGAACTCAGATCACTGAGAGACGACGGCTATGTGGCTCAGGGTAGTAGATTTCCAATTCTCCTCTTGCACAATATGCAGTCCATAAGATCAGCTATGAGCCAGCATTGATAGAGCAGGGAAAGAAAGTCCTAGAGTGATGGGGAACTCCTGGTATGCAGTGTGTTTTCACTGTCCCCAAACTATCCAGGTATCTCAGCCCATTAAGAAACCTGAATTTCTGGGTTACTTATATCAGCAACTAAGAGGGGCCATAAAGCAGTTGATTCTGTTCTTTGAAACTTTTTTCAAAAATTTGTATGGATTGTTTTTCTCTTCCTGAAAACGAAATTAACACTGTAGTGTTTTTTTTGTTATATGATCCCTTTTCAGCAAAGTCAATAAACATTTATTAAGAGTTGTGGTCGGGTGCGGTAGCTTACATCTGTCATCCCAGCACTTTGGGAGGCTAGTGGATCACTTGAGGCCAGGAGTTCAAGACCATCCTGGGCAACACGGCGAAACCCTGTCTCTACTAAAAATACAAAAATTAGTTGGGCATGGTAATGCACGCCTGTAATTGCAGCTACTTGAGAGGTTGAGGCACAAGAATTGCTTGAACCTGGTAGGCGGAAGTTGTAGTGAGCCGAGATTGTGCCACTGCACTCCATCCTGGTGACAGAGTGAGACTCTGTCTCAAAAAAAAAAAAAAAAAAGAATTGTGTGTGTGTGTGTGTAACAATAAAAACAGGTAGCAGTCAGTGAGTTATTGTTCTAGGACTGTTTCTACCCACTTTACAAATATAAATCATTGATTGCAATAGCTCTGTGACAGAGTATTCCCATTTTACAGATAAGGAAACAGACATGGGGAGATGAAATGGTTTCCCTGAGTCATAGGGCCAGAAAGGTAAGCCAGCATTAGAATCCAGGTTGGGCTGATTCCACAAGTCCTAGTCTTGACTAGCAAGATAAAATGTAACAAATTATGTAGAAGGTATCATGGTATACCAGGTTGAATTCATTTAGGGCCACTCATCAGGTTGGGAGCAGTGTGTACTAATGAGCTTTGAAGGGACTGAGATGCAAGTTCGGATTCCAGCATAAATTACCCGACATTTGAGCCCAGGCTTCCCCACCATAAAGTTGTGATAATGGTATACCTGTTATGCAAGGTTATCACAATGGTTAGATTTAACCTGTACAATGGTTGGTGTAGAATAAGTTGTAGCCACTATGTTGTTATTTCATGATATGTCCAGATATAACTTTTATAATTAACCCACCAACAGCCTTAAGCAGTGTTGTTTAGACTGGAGTTTGGGGCTCCCTAGGGTTCTATTAATATATTCTTGCGGGATCTGCAAGTTCTTAAGTTTGAAAAACTGAGCTAAAGCATTCCTGTATTGTGGACACACACAGTTACTTCCACTGATTTCTGAAGCAAAAATAGGGTGGCAGGAAATAGTACCCGCTTAGAAAAATAATGAGTTCTCTTACACAAGAGCTATATGTACTACTCACACCTGCGTAAATAAAGGAACACAAGATGGAGAGAAAAGTCACCAGAGGAAACATAGCCCAGACGGCAGGCTCAAGGCAAATATTCCACATCAAGATGCAACATGGATAATGCCCGACACCACACGTGTGGTGCTTCATGACAGGACACAAGAAGGTTTTGGAGAGCTGAATACATACAGTCTCTCGCCTCCCTGGCTGGCAATGTAAGCTATACTTTCCCACTAAGGATCATCGCTGGGGCTTTCGAAATAGTACAATGGGAAACAAGGTACCGTCATCTCCTTTCCAAAAGAAGGTAAATGCACTTAGAAATGTACTGCAGAAATGCCAACGTCGTGACAGTTTCTTATACATACATTTATATATGCTTTTTACATTTCCTGCTTTGTAAAAATAAAGGATAAGGAAGAAGAATCAATGAATATTTTCCCAGTGGAAGGCATGGAATTAAAACATCTGAAATAAAAAATTAACATTGCTATCTTTAAATTAATTTCTTTGCTAGAGACTGTCTAGCTTTTTAAAAAATTCTAGATAAAGTCTGCACAGGAGCCTGAATGTAAATTAATTTGTCTTTCATCAGATGATGTGAAACAGAAATGCAAGACAGCTGATGAAGAGCATAATTTTTAAAAGCTTAGCCAAATTGGCTAAGGTCTGAATTTCACAATAGTTCATATTTTTCTTCAGGTGGGATCATCCTGGCAATGCACCAATGTGCCATCTCGCTCATAGGGAAGCTCCAATCTCCCCCTAGATATACTTGTGGGTGAATGATTCTGGTGTTGACATCCAGCTACCTCTGCCTTGAGGTCTAACCTAGCCTGCCTTTCCCCTTCCCCCACATTGTTTGGAGAAATCATTAACCCGTGCTCAATAAGCCCTTGCAGCTCCTCATCATGGGGCAAGCTGCACGGAGCTTCCACGTGAGAAGCAGTCTGATTGCAAACCTGGATCTGCAATTCCCAGGGGCTGCCCTCATGGAATTTTAATTGGGGGCTATTTGAAATTCCCTTTGGCTTTCTCACAGCCTATCACTGCGTTTAAGTCATTTTACCTATTGTCAGTTCCTTAGGCCTCTTGTGTTCCTCATTTGCTACTGTTGTGGTACAACTTCTTGGTGTCTCTTGAAAGCACCCGTCAGAAGACCTTAGGGACAGTTTTGTGCACCCCATATACATTTTACATTAAGCCATACTATTTCAGGTGTATCCTTCAAATACGGTTAAATTCAGTTTTGAAGTTTTAGCTGCACTGAAAGCCATTGTCACTTTGAGGGCCTACCTGGGACCCCTAAATGTATTTACATTTTAAGTCAGAACTTCCAAAACTGTCCTTATTTGCTGAAAATCTGTTTAACTGTTTTCACATGATGTGTTAATAAATGTCATTGTATTCACAGAGATTATTCCAAGAAGATTAAAGGTCATGCTAGCCCATTTGGATCTTATAAATCTCAAGTGCCCTCAAACTCAGGAAAATTCCTGCAAAATTGGAATGTTTCTCAAATGGCCTAGAGAAAATTTTATAACCAAAATACACTGCTTTTAAAAGAAATTTTTTTTTAACTAACAATTTTTAAGGACCTTTCCAGGGAGAAACACCAGGAGGAATTCAAGCACAAGCACAGGTGCTCGGTGCACACATACATACACACACACACACAGAGAGAAATGAGAATCTATGAAAGTGCTTCTCTGCACTCATGAGAATGCATCACAGATGATCTGCTATCTCCAATCTTTAAACACAGCCCTCTTCATATGAATGATATCCTCTGAAGGGCACTGAGGCCTCTGGAATTAAGGAAGCCTGTAATTCTTCCAACTACTAGAGCCCTTATCTCCTAAGAGAGCTTTTCCTCAGTGCCTCACAGGAATGGCAATATCACCACCAACAGCATTCCTTATGCAGGAATGAAGTGGTAATATTTTAAAAATAATCTTCTGAATACCGACTTTGTGCCCTACACTTCTGGTGTGTCATCTCAGTTGTCTCTAATCCTCACAGTCCTGAGGGAGGAATATATATTCCCAATGTTACACACTTCCGAATTCCTTTTCTTGCTTTTTCTCTATAGCGCTTTCACTTTCTAATATATAATTATTTGTTTTGTTTATTGGACTGTCCTCATTAGAATGTAAACTTCAGTGAGGCAGGTTATTCTTGTGTTTATTCTCTATTGCTTTCCTGGAATCTAGAATAAATGCATCAATCAATGAATGAAGTGAGGCCCAGACTACTAGTGAGTGACAAGAGGTTTGAACCCAGGCTTATGTGCTGTGCTGACGCACTAGATAAGCAATGACACTTGTGAAGATTAGGATCTAGGGCATATTCTAAGGGAGAGAGAATATGCAACATTTAGTGAATGGTTGACTGATGAAGGGTTGCGTGCAAAGAAAACCACTGGTGTGTAAAAGGAGCAGAGAAAGCAGCCTCACTTTTGATCTTTGACATCTGTGGGGAGGATGCAACAGAAAACGTGAGGCTGGAGAAAGCCTGGCGGTGAAAATTCAAAATGCTGACCTTGAAATTCTTCACATGTGGACAGGGAATACCACGTGGAGGTGAATATAGTGTCCACAGCACTGTATGTAATCCGTGCATGTGGGCATCCTTGAGTCTGGAAAGGGTTTGGCCTCACGCCTTGACACTCTCCGTTGCTACTGTGTGCCCTTGGGCAAATTCTTTAATCTTTGTAAATGGGATAATTTACATGTTTTTTTCTGAAGACTGTCCGAAATTATGCACGTAGACATAGAAACAAGACGGTACCCATCATGTACTAAGTGCCCAATACGCATTGTTGTATCAGTTTGCTGTGGCTGGAGAACAGTGTTCCAAAGGTGACCAGTAGGGAGAAGTCAGAAATGTAGCTGGGTCCATTCTGGTAACTGTGCTAAAGGATTTTTGATCCTGGTCTACGATAACACCCCCTTTACTTGACAGCTGAATTGGAACGGATTAAATCGGTTAGGGTAGTATCTCAGTGGGCTTTGCTGCAGATGAGCGAGTCCAGGCGGGCTGTCAAGCAAGCCTCAAGGGGCATCTATGGGATGCCCAAACCGTGTCCCCAAGCCGAGGCCTTCTCACAGGTCAATTCAGAAGGATGAAAAATCAATTCCAACAGCTAATAGCACCCCACCACCACTTTAGGACATTTCACCGTACCCATTTTGTCGTCACAGGGACCCTATGAAGCAGAAAGTTTTATCTTCGTTATGCCGACGTGGAAGACTGCAACTTAGAACGGCTAAATGATTTAACTAAGGGCGCTTACCTAGGAAGAAGCGGGGGACATAATGCAAACGAGGGCTGTTCCCACTCCAGAAGCCCTTTTCGCAGCATTTCTAGGACTGAGCGGTCAGAACACTTTAATCAATGCGCCAGGAAACACTGGCATTCCCTTGGCGATAAAGTTCAGAAGCATGGATAAAACTACAGTTTCGATGTATCCTCCCGAATCTATAGTCATACTCAGGTAGCTGCGTATTAAAACAGGCAAAGTGGAAACCCAACTTCCCTCCCTTTCTCTTCTATTGGAGGTCCTGTGCTGAACCTCCAACAAGTTTGCTCTTCTCAGTTCCGCTGAAGGGCATCCTGCCTCTTCCCTCCCTGTCCCCAGGTCCCAATGACTGAAGCTTCTCGGGGTGGGAATTTTTGTGGCAGATCGTGGAGGATAGGGGGAGTCAACTCCAGCGCAGGCCTCCCCCAGCTGAAACTGGAAGATACCCAGTGAAATACAGGCGTTTTGTTCCAACGGCTGCCCAAAAATGGTGCGGAGAGGAGCTCGGCAATCCCCACCTTCGTCGAACACGCTCCTCCAGGGGCGGCCTGCCTGCAGCAGAGCTCCAAAATTGGCAACCTGGGCCTCGCAGCCGCCTTTTTTTAGCCTACATTTCCCAAACCAGGGAAGAGGCGGGTGACTAAAAATGCAAATTGCAGCGGGGGTGTTATCAGGCATGCCCGTGGGTGCGGGGCGTCGGGCGAAGGGAGACCCCGCGACCTTAGGCGCCCTCGCGGTGTTCACGGTGGGCGCAAAACGCAGCGAGGGACGCTCCCCAAAGCCGCACCCCGCCGGGCGGCTGCCCCCGCTTCCGCCTCTCAGGCAGCGGCGGGACAAAGCGCGGCCTCTTTTCCGCCGGGGTTTAGGGAGGGGAGGCCGGATTAGGGCCCGCGCCTTCCGGCCGCGGCCCTCCCGCGCCGCGCCGGCCGCACACAGGTGGTTTTCCGCTCGGGAGGGGCAGGCTTCGGCACTTTTATATAACAATAGAGCTCTGCGCGCGGGGAACGCGCCTCCCCGCCGCCGCGGCCCCCACCCGGCCACGCCTCCATCCGGCTTCCAATCCGTCCGCCCCGCGGCGCCTGGGCCGAGCGCTGCTCGCTGGCCTGGCCGGCACCTCCCCAAAGTTACCTGCTGGCTCTGCAGCGCGGTAGAGACGTTCCCCTCGACTCCTTGGGAGCCAGGAGCCAGGGGGGTCCCGGCAGGCACTCGTCCTTGCTCCCCCCACCCGCCCCAGATCTCTATGGAACCGGGAGTCCCGCGTTCAGCCCAGTACCCGTCCACCGCGTCGCGCACATCCCCGTGCCCGCCAAGCGGGGAGACGGGGACTGCGGGGCGGTGGCAGGGAGCACAGCGCGCAGGCGCGGCTGGTGCTCCCCGGAGTGCCTGGCGCTGGACAAAGGGAGGAGGCGGCGGCAGGAGAGGGCTGGGGAGGCCCCCTCTGACATGCCTCCCTGCCAACTGTAACCAATCGTCGAGCCCCCGCAGCCTGCAGGTCTTGCGGGAGGACTTCCTCACGCCTCGCCCATGGCGGGGACTGCCGGCCCGGCCCGGCGCGTCCCAGCACACCTCGTCCAGGCAGCCCCGCCAGACCGGCTCCTCCGTCAGAAGCCTAGCTCCTTGCCCAGAAATCATTAACCAGCGCGACCCCCCCAGCAGGCGATGGTGGTGGGGGGGCGGGGGGGAGAGATTTAGATTCACCCGAACAATGGCTTCTAACTCCCCACGCCGCTGGAGCGGAGTACAGTAAAAGCACTGGACTGACTTAAGAGTTTGTTTCTGCACTCTACATTGTTTTAAAGAAAATACAATGTTATTTTAAGAGAAAAGGTTTTCTTCTGATTTTGTGCACAACCAGACGTTTGTTTGTTTGCTTTAAAATGTTTCAACAAAATCCTGGTTTGTTTCGAAATATGTTGGATTAGCATTTAACACCTCATCGGTCACTAAAGCCCAGTCAGTTCACCAGCCCCAACACAGCCTCGGCTAAAAGAACATCAGAGCAAACAGAGCTGGGCCTTTAAAACTGGCAAACAAATGCCACACACCGCCTAAAGAAGGGGGATTGGGGGAGGGGAGGGTTAAGGCGAACTTGGGTCCAAATGAGTTTGAAGGGAATACAAAGAACAAAAAGTCAGCACAAGTTTTCCTAAAGCTAGCTCGCGAACGCAAGCGTCGCGAACAAGGGCTTTTGTGCATGCTAATTGCGCCATTGGTGCGCAAAAGTTCCGACGCGAAGTGTGAACTCTCAACAGAAGGAAACATGAGACAACTGAAGTGCCCTGGTTTATGTGCCCTGCTCCTCCTCCGCTGCCGCCTCCCCTTCTTTCTCCTTCCTCCCGCCGAGCCCGCTGTTGCAGCTTGTTTGCACTGGGGCTTATCCGGAGCGGAAATTCCTTTCCGTTTTTGTGAATGACAAACTCATTAACAATTCATCAACACAACCTGTTCCAGCCGGCCCGTCCCCACGGCAACAGCCCCTTCCGCAGCACGCTCATTGGCTGGCCTGGAGAATGTATCCATTGAGACGCTCGCTGTTTGTATCCATTGAGGAGCTGCCTCGCGCAGGGGGTGTGCGAGGCTGAGTCCAAGGGATA
Source organism: Nomascus leucogenys (assembly GCF_006542625.1). NCBI lineage: Eukaryota > Metazoa > Chordata > Mammalia > Primates > Hylobatidae > Nomascus > Nomascus leucogenys. The sequence goes on from NC_044390.1 coordinate 16,282,577, forward strand.
GTGAGCAAATCGAGTCTTAAATAATCCGGGGAGAAAGACGCCCGGGTAGATTTGAGGTGCAGCCTTGGAGGGAGGGATTAGGAGCCGCTAGACTTTTTTTCCTCCCTTCTCAGTAGCACGGAGTCCGAATTAATTGGATTTCATTCACTGGGGAGGAACAAAAACTGTCTGGGCAGCTTCATTGAGAGAGATTCATTGACACTAACAGCCAGCGGCTGCAGCTGGGTGCAGAGAGAACCTCCGGCTTTACTTCTGTCTCGTCTGCCCCAACCGCTAGCCTCGGCTTGGGTAAGGCGAGGCGGAATTAAACCCAGCTCGGAGAGCGGCAGCTTCGCGCGCGGTGCGCTCGGTCTATGCCTGCCCCGAGGGGCGTCTGGTAGGCACCCCGCCCTCTCCCGCAGCTCGACCCCCATGATAGATACGCTCAGACCCGTGCCCTTCGCGTCGGAAATGGCGATCAGCAAGACGGTGGCGTGGCTCAACGAGCAGCTGGAGCTGGGCAACGAGCGGCTGCTGCTGATGGACTGCCGGCCGCAGGAGCTGTACGAGTCGTCGCACATCGAGTCGGCCATCAACGTGGCCATCCCGGGCATCATGCTGCGGCGCCTGCAGAAGGGCAACCTGCCGGTGCGCGCGCTCTTCACGCGCGGCGAGGACCGGGACCGCTTCACCCGGCGCTGTGGCACCGACACAGTGGTGCTCTACGACGAGAGCAGCAGCGACTGGAACGAGAATACGGGCGGCGAGTCGGTGCTCGGGCTGCTGCTCAAGAAGCTCAAGGACGAGGGCTGCCGGGCGTTCTACCTGGAAGGTACGCGCCCAGGGAACTCCGCGCGCGGGGCAGGGCGAGGGGCGCAGGGCTGCGGGCGGGGCGCGTGGACTGAAAATGTCTCTGCTGCGCTCAGCTGTCGCTTCGGAGCCGCGCTGCTCGCCTAGGGGCCGGCAGCCGGCGAGGTAGGGGCCGCGAACCGTGCGTTCCGCACCAGAGAACCGGGCCGGCTCAGAATCCACCCGCTTCCGGCTGCGGTACCGGCGGTTTCTTTCTAACGGGTTTTGCGCCTTCTTACCCAGAACATTCTCCACCATCACCCTGTTTTCTATCGTTCGATTTTGAATTAAGATTTGCAGGACGGGAGAGATTGTTGGGGATGCAAATTGGCATATCCTAGCTCTCAAAATATTCCAAAAAGTTGCCATTTTGTCTATTTCCGGATTCAAGCGAATAAGGGTTCCCTGGCGAGGCGGGCCCGTTCGTTCCATTCCCGAGAGTGCACATTTAAAGTGTGTTTCTCTTATATATGGTTCTGTATGTAGGGGGTTCGTAGGGTGCTTGTGGTGTTTCTTGCGCCGGGCTGCGGTTCTTACAACCTGTGAAAACTACTACGGCTTCTCAGGTTACACGATTGCTTTTCTCGTTCTGGCAGGTGGCTTCAGTAAGTTCCAAGCCGAGTTCGCCCTGCATTGCGAGACCAATCTAGACGGCTCGTGTAGCAGCAGCTCGCCGCCGTTGCCAGTGCTGGGGCTTGGGGGCCTGCGGATCAGTTCTGACTCTTCTTCGGACATCGAGTCTGACCTTGACCGAGACCCCAATAGTGCAACAGACTCGGATGGCAGTCCGCTGTCCAACAGCCAGCCTTCCTTCCCAGTGGAGATCTTGCCCTTCCTCTACTTGGGCTGTGCCAAAGACTCCACCAACTTGGACGTGTTGGAGGAATTCGGCATCAAGTACATCTTGAACGTCACTCCCAATTTGCCGAATCTCTTTGAGAACGCAGGAGAGTTTAAATACAAGCAAATCCCCATCTCGGATCACTGGAGCCAAAACCTGTCCCAGTTTTTCCCTGAGGCCATTTCTTTCATAGGTGAGACTAATAGTCGTCGCTCTGACATTTAAATGCAAAATTCCTAGCCGTTCATAGAGTTTAAGCTGTTAATCGTTCTTGCTGCTTGCTAATTTGTCGGACTGCAGGTCTCTAATGTTCCCAGAGCGTCCTTAATTCTGGTTTATCTTCTTGCTAAGGGAAGAAAACCTGCCTTCTGACATGGCTGCAGATCACAGGTGTATTTGAAACGCTGTTTCTTGAATCTTTGAATTCAGTCATTGACAGTCGTTCATAATCGGACAACAGATTTTTCCCACAGTCTTTGGACTCAGGGGAAGGGTCAGATAGAAGTACTCACTATAGACAGGAATTTCAGCACTGCTTTATAATTTGAAAACATCTAGGAGTTATTTTAGGACGTCAAGTTAGTTGTTGGAAAGCAGTATGAATGCTAAATGTTACCCAGTTGAATGATACTGTGATACTGGTAACAGTGAGACAGTGGGTAACCTGAGCCCAGCAGGAAGAACTGTGGGCTGGAAGCCTGGGAGAAGTGAATCTCCAGGCATTGTAATGCATTTCCTATTACAAAGGAACTCATTTTCAGGCCATGTCGACATCCTGTTCCTCCTAATGGGCCGTCCCCTGTGACTTCCCTCTCTCTTTTAAAATGCCTGAATACCTCCATTGTTAGCTGCACAACATTTGGAGAATAATTTAATAGACCCTTGCAGTCTGGTTGTCTGTATAAAAGGCATTCACGAACATATTGCAGGGTTTCTGGTATTCACATGCTGAGGCAAAGAATGCACCCATTAAGGAGTTTTTTGTTGGCAGAAACTTAATACAAAAGCTCTCTTTTCAGAAAATATCTGAAATATGTAATTGTGTCCAGTGTACATGTTTCATTTCAATGATACATTTTCTGCTGCTTGTCGGGCTCAACTGCCACACATAACTATTATTATTATTATATTTTTAAGTTCAGTTTTTAGACTGATCATTCACAAAGGGTGGTTTTCAGTCTACTGAGATCTTGCTTTTCTTTTTGTGTTCACAGATGAAGCCCGGGGCAAGAACTGTGGTGTCTTGGTACATTGCTTGGCTGGCATTAGCCGCTCAGTCACTGTGACTGTGGCATACCTTATGCAGAAGCTCAATCTGTCGATGAACGATGCCTATGACATTGTCAAAATGAAAAAATCCAACATATCCCCTAACTTCAACTTCATGGGTCAGCTGCTGGACTTCGAGAGGACGCTGGGACTCAGCAGCCCGTGTGACAACCGGGTTCCAGCACAGCAGCTGTATTTTACCACCCCTTCCAACCAGAATGTCTACCAGGTGGACTCTCTGCAATCTACGTGAAAGACCCCACACCCCTCCTTGCTGGAATGTGTCTGGCCCTTCAGCAGTTTCTCTTGGCAGCATCAGCTGGGCTGCTTTCTTTGTGTGTGGCCCCAGGTGTCAAAATGACACCAGCTGTCTGTACTAGACAAGGTTACCAAGTGCGGAATTGGTTAATACTAACAGAGAGATTTGCTCCGTTCTCTTTGGAATAACAGGACATGCTGTATAGATACAGGCAGTAGGTTTGCTCTGTACCCATGTGTGCAGCCTACCCATGCAGGGACTGAGATTCGAGGACTTCCAGGCACATAGGGTAGGACCAAATGATAGGGTAGGAGCATGTGTTCTTTAGGGCCTTGTAAGGCTGTTTCCTTTTGCATCTGGAACTGACTATATAATTGTCTTCAATGAAGACTAATTTAATTTTGCATATAGAGGAGCCAAAGAGAGATTTCAGCTCTGTATTTGTGGTATCAGTTTGGAAAAAAAAAATCTGATACTCCATTTGATTATTGTAAATATTTGATCTTAAATCACTTGACAGTGTTTGTTTGAATTGTGTTTGTTTTTTCCTTTGATGGGCTTAAAAGAAATTATCCAAAGGGAGAAAGAGCAGTATGCCACTTCTTAAAACAGAACAAAACAAAAAAAGAAAATTGTGCTCTTTTGTAATCCAAAGGGTATATTTGCAGCATGCTTGACTTTACCAATTCTGATGACATCTTTATGGACACTATTATCACTAAGACCTTGATATGGCGAAGTCTTTAGTCTTTTTCATGTATCTTCCTCATGATTTTTTTCTCTTTATATAGTTTGACTATGCCTTACCTTTGTAAATATTTTGGCTTGTGTTGTCGCAAAGGGGATAATCTTGGAAAGACACCAAATCATGGGCTCACTTTAAAAAAAGAAAAAAAAAAACCTTCAGCTGTGCTAAACAGTATATTACCTCTGTATAAAATTCTTCAGGGAGTGTCACCTCAAATGCAATACTTTGGGTTGGTTTCTTTCCTTTAAAAAAATTTGTATAAAACTGGAAGTGTGTGTGTGAGCATGGGTACCCATTTGATAGGAGAAATGCATTTGATTGTGAAGAAGGGAGAGTTAAATTGCTCCATTATGTTCGTGGTGTAAAGTTTTGAGCTGGAATTTATTATAAGAATGTAAAACCTTAAATTATTAATAAATAACTATTTTGGCTATTGAATGTGTGTTTTTAAAAAAATGTCAGTTATACCTATGTGTGAAGTGACACATTGTAGAACTTTTTCATTCAGGGATTGATTTTGACTTGTAGGCATAGCAGGGCAAAGTTCTTTAAGCTTTTCCTAGAATATTTTTCAGCAGCAGTTTATGAAATTCATAATTTGCCACGAATAAAGATGACATCCTAGAATGGACTGACTGTATCGTGCATATGAACAATACCTCTTCTGAGTATAGTTCAGGCTTAAGATTTTAAAGCCCCTGAAGAAAAATGAATCTATAGAGCATAGCTTGCTGAGGAATACAATTTGGATATTAACCACAGAGAGGTGTAGCAAAATAAAAAGATGACAGCCACATGTTAACCTCCCTATCCTTCACTGTCAGGATCTTCTGCTCTATAATGCTGAGATAATGCCAAGGAGGAAGTAGGGATAATTCTTTTTCCAGTCTGTTGTCATTGACAATTCTACCTGCAGATACCCTAGTGTGAGAATGATGAATCCAGAATGATGTCTCCATTTTTTCCCCTAGCATGCGCATGGCAAGGCATATCTAAGCTTCCTCACTGTGTCAGGATATGGCTTTAGAATTTTACATTGGCACTTAGGAGGCAGCTTTGCCATCCCTGTTCTAATGTGCTTTTTTGTTTAACTGGTTTGGGATGTGGGTCAGAAACCCCTATTGAAACTTGTGGGGATTATTTTAGTTTCTTTTCAAGCTAAAGGCTTTATATCTTGTCATTTTTCTTGGGACCTACCCTCTCCTCCCCTCAAGTGTAAAAATATACAAACCAAAATAAAAGGCAGGTGTACGGAATCAAAAGAACTAGAACATACTTATATTTGGGGCTTTTTTTGCATGAGCTCAGTCCCTTCATGTGAAGTGGGGAGAAGGATGAGCTTTTCACCCACATGGCACATGTGTTGACTGCTTGGTTGTCTACACTAATTTAGGAGGCAAGTGGCCTTCGTTCGATGGCAATCATATAAAACTGTCCATGGTGATTTTTAAGCAACTAAGTATAAAAAGCAAACAGAAATAGTGCAGAAATATATACACCAAGTCAGTCTGTCCTATTTGGGTGTCCCAAGTCAGCAAGAGCACAGAAAGGAGAAGTGGATTGCAGTTCAACTTGGCTCATGTTAATCCAGTTCTGAACGGTTTCCGCTCCTGGCATTCCCTAAACTGCCTGTTCAAAGTAGGGATTTGCAAGCAGCGTTAGCAATTTCCTGTCCAGCTGCAGCTCAAGTAGCTGAGTGCTTTTTCCCCCCTTTCTTTTCTCTGATTTCTTTTCTCTTTCTTTTTCGTTCTTTCATTTTTTTAAAAAAATATGGGCTGTGGATAATTTTAGTGCATTTCCTCTTTGTGGATTATTATCTCTTTCCTCCTAGAACCTGCATACATTGAGTTCCTACTGCTTGGCTCAAGCCGACAGCTGGCCTCCCCAGCACTTCCTCTCGTTTTACTGTGGGTTTGTTGTTTGTCAGTCCACTTCTGAAATTAATAATGTTTTCTGGCTAAGTGCCACAAGCCATTACCACAAAGGGGAAGTAACACATATGAATAGCAGGAAGCCATGCAGGGTCACAGTGTGAGCTGAACCTGTGGAGGGAGCATAATTGAGCCTGGCCCATTCAGCAAGTGTCTGACGGCAATTTGGGGAGAGGGAGCTCGCTGCATCTAAGCAGCTCAAGCTGTGAAAAAAAAAAAAAAGTTTCCAATAAATTGGGAGCAAATGGTCTTTGTCACCAGTCTGAATAAAGGAGAGACAGAGTATGAAGAGCTTAGAGCCTCCATAAAGTTGCAATGTTTGAGGTTTCTCCCCCTTCTCCTGACATATTGTTTCAGAAGGCTGGTGAACAGAGGGGTGCCTGTTTCCCTCTATTCTCACCAAAGGACTCATGTTAAATGGGTGGTTTTTACGGTTCACATAGGCCAGAAGATTCAAAGAGCTATTCTCTTTCCTTCTTTTTCTTCTGTGGAAGGTGGAAGGTTGTAACTGACAGCATGGGCCCCCACCTCTCTCTGTGCCTCCCTTTCTTCCAGCTATATCAGGGCTCCTCTGGTTCCTTTGTGCTTGCAGTAGCCGCGTGAAGGCGATCATTTTGCATCTTGGAGTTGGGCTGGCTTCCTGAATGGAGCCCGCACGGTTACTAGGGCAACCTTTGCCAGCAGCTGCAGTTCCACCGCCTCCTTCCTCACCTGCTGTCCCCATTAGTAGCTTCCTCAGGTCTCTGAGAAAGCGCTACCTTTCCTGGCCTTTTGCAGGGGCAGGGGGTGGGGTGGGGTATGGCTTTTGGGAAGGGGAGGTTATCTGCAGGTTTCCTGGGAGCTGCAGGAGACAGAGATTGCAGTGGTTAATGGTATGAACTGGTCTTAGCGTTAAAATAGGAATGAAAAAGGGTTATCTGGGGATAAAAATACCAACACAGTCTTCAAAGGAATGAAAACTGAGACTTGCACCGACCTGACAATTAGGAGACCTGAACTGTAGCTCCTGCTTTCTTGCTAATGAATCAGGTAGCCCTGGGCAGGGCACCCAATCTTACCACATTTCTTTTTTCTTGTCTGTAAAAATGAGGGAGTTTTTACCTCCCATTCTAGGATTCTCTCATAATTCCAGCTTCTGTTCATGGATTGGTGACACTTATTACATGATAAAATGAGGTGTGGAGCAGGTGAAACAAATAACTAACATTTATCATGAGTACCAGATACTATACTTTGCATCTCATTTAATCTTCAAAACAGCTCTGTGAGATAGGTCCTATTATTATCTTTATTTTGCAAAGAGGAAACTGAGGCAGAGAAAGGCCAATAAAGCCTAAAGCCACCTTTATGGGACACCTGACACATAATGTTAGAGAAGGTTTGCATATCTAGTGCTTGTTACTGCAGAACTGAGCCTTTGGCTCTTCCTGTTGGAAACTGCTTGTCATCAGTATTTGCTCCCCTTTATAAAGTCTCATGATGTCGGCTTGGAAATGCTGTCCCCATTATACAGCTGAGGAAGTGGAGGAAGAAGAGGTTAAATGACTAGCCAAATTCCATGTGAATTCCACAGCCACATGGGAGGCCCCAGCTGGTGTGCTGTCAGAGAGGTGTCCACCGGGGATAAACTTCCATCCTCCTTCTCCGCAGAGAAGTTGCTCTTCCTTGGTCCCGTTGGCACTTAAATTATAAAACTACTTTTCCTAAGAATCTCTAAAATGGCTACCAGCTAGCATAGGGCCTGACCCTGACCCTGACCCTTGCCCATACTCCCCTTTCAGGATGACACAAGTAAACTGGCCCCAAAGAAGTTCACTTCCTCACTCTGATCCCTCCTAGAGGCAAATTGGGAGAGGGAGGTGGGTCAGGGGAAAGGGGAAGGGTGTGAAGAAGCAAGGAAGAGAGGCAGAAGACATATATATGGTGCAGGTCTACAGAAGAAGAGAGGTAAACTGACCAGCAAATTAGCAAATAATGGAGATGGGGGTTTTTAGGATACAGCCAAGGCAGATCATGTGGTAGCTGGCTGTAAGAAAATATCCTTGAAGTATCCTCTTAAAAAAACTCAGTCTTCAGACTTTCAGCTGCTTCAAAAGGGTTACTTTGGGTGTAAATTTATATGCAGTTCCTCACACAGCCATAATCTTTTTCGGAAAGATCCTGCAAGACTTTCAAATACCCTTGTTCCTCCCGTGTTCTCACTGCTCACTTAGCAATTGGTCCTGAATCAGTCGTTATGGTGAACGAATTTTCAAACTTCTTTAAAGTCCAAAATCGATTTCCTAAGAATATTGAAGGGCACAGAACAAAGTTCAAACAACTCACAAATATTTATCCAGGCCTTGGTGTGCATTGCACTGGTTCGATGAAACAAGTTAAAAATAAAAGGCAACCAAAGACCTCCCAGGAGCCCTCAGAGGCTGAAGGCAATGACCTGTTTCTAGATGGAACTGCTAAAGTGCCCAAATCAGAAAGGAGCCCTGAAAAAGCTATCGGGCAAGCCCTTGTATTTCCATATGTGCTTCCAGCTAACATTTTAGACCCCACATTTTATTTTTTTATCTAGGAAAGGATTAATAGCCCACCTGTATGCAATTTGACCCACTCACTTCCTTAGTTTGTCATGGAAAACACCACTAGAGAAGTCGTGCATATCTATTATCTATCACTGATGTAATAAAAACATGTTAAACCACCATACCTTCAAACATGAACTCTCAGTTACTCAAAGGAAAAGTGAGGAAATATCACTCACTTTTTGATAATGACATCCAAGAAAGCAAGAAGCAAATCTGGAAAAGGTTGCTAATTCTAAGGAATTCTGTTTCCTACTTTTGGGGAAACTTAAGTATTTATCACATTAAGTATTTTTCATTGGGTCCAGCTTAATTCCTATTGCAAACACGAACAGAAGGAGGAAAGAAAGAGCGGAAGGAGCAGCAGGGGATCTTCGGGTGTACCTAGCTCTCTGAAAAATTGTAGCAGGAATATCCTTTTATCTTATGTTCCATTTATTTATTGCTACATTACAAAGCGCCCCAAAACTTAGTGGCTTCAAACAACAGTCATTTATTTTGTTCCTAAGTCTGCATTTGGTCAGGGCTCAGCAGGGGAGGCTGGCCTCTGATCAGTGCAGTTTTGTCAGGGGCAGCTCAACTGCTGGCCAGAGGAATCATTTCTAATATAGTTCACTCACTTTGCTGGTGAGTTGGTTTTGGCTTTGGCTGCCCACTGGGACCTCTGCCAGGGGCCGGGGCTGGGGACTTTGGTTCTCCATGTGGCCTAAATTTCCACATAGTATGGTGGCTGGGTTCCATGGGTGAAATCCCCAGAGAGAGAGAGAGAGAGAGAGCCTGGTGGAAACTATTGATTTTCATGACCTGCTCAGAGGTCACTTCTGCTGCATACAAAGTTTAAGGAGAAAGGATGTAAAAATCCACCTTTTAATGGAGAAGAGGAAAAATTCTGAAAAAGCACAAGAGATGGAAAATATTGTTGCAGTCATTCTTGGAAAGTACAATGTGCCACATCTTGGTTGCATGAAAGTTGTTTCAATGTGGGACTATGAGAGTAATAGTGAGTACTCACTGAGATAGATATGAAAGTGTTTAGCCATATTAGTTTCTTGGTCCAATCTTGAAAACATTAACGTTTTCAACAACTGCTATAATTGTTCTTTTAATCCTATTTTTTTCATCTGTTTCTAATGTTAACAATAGAGTAATGCCATCAAAACACTCTTTAAAGGCCGGGTGCGGTGGCTTACGCCTGTATTTCCAGCATTTTGGGAGGCTGAGATGGGTGGGTCACGAGGTCAAGAGATCGAGATCATCCTGGCCCACATGGTGAAACCCTGTCTCTACTAAAAATACAAAAATTAGCTGGGCGTGGTGGCGCGTACCTGTAGTCCCAGCTACTTGGGAGGCTGAGGCAGGAGAATTGCTTGAACCCGGGAGGCAGAGGTTGCAGTGAGCCGAGATCATGCCACTGCACTCCAGACTGGTGACAGAGCGTGACTCCAACTCAAACAAACAAAGAAACAAAAAAATTTTTAGATTGACCCATAAAATAAAAGTTTTTATAAAAGAATATTAATTTTTTTATTTTGTCAGAGAAAACATTATATTTGATATTGAGTCACCCAAGTTATTGAGTGTAGCTATGGTACATTATTTTCATGCAAAATATAGTGTTTCATTGTATTATGTTATAGTAGGTAATCTTACATTGGTAGAATTTGGGTTTTTCCCCCTAATTTTGACTATTATGAACAATACTGCTAAGAACACTTCTGTGCATGTACTCTAATGCACATGTATACATGTTTCCCGGTGGTTTACAGAAGAGTGGAATAAGCATAGTTTGTGCAGAACCTCAATTTCAGACAATTAAAATTGTTTTTGAAGTGGATATTCCAATTTATATTCTCACCAATGGTACTTAACTTTTCATACTCTTCCAAATTTTTTATAAACACTTGTTTTGTTTAAACTTTTTAGTTTTCACCAATCTAGTAGATGTGAAATGGTAGTTCATCGTGATTCTAATTTCCATTATTCTGATTCCTAATGAGGTTGGATCCTTTTCTTGTGTTCATTGGCCATAAGATATTTTATTTTGTGAAGAGCCTGTTCAAATCTGTTGTCAAGTTTCAGTTGTGTTCCTTCTATTTTTTTATACTGATATCAGAGGTGCTTGGATACTCTAAATACTAGTCCTCTATTGAGTATATGCATTAAAAATATCGGTACAATGCTTTTCAAACTTTGTTCCTCAGGGAAGGACCAGGCTGCATTTGGAGGCAGGATGTACACTGCACAGCTCTACAGGGTATCAGTCAGAAAGCTAATGATACAAATGGCCATGCCCAATCTGTATAACCCTACATGGAGTTCTAGGAGACTCATGTGGGCCTTGTGCCTAAAAATATTTGAAATCCACTCATTGAATCCATTTAACAAATGTGGAAACAGAGTCAGAGAGATTGAGTTGAAAGAATAGATACTTTTGAATATCTAGATTGAAGTGGGGCTGGCCTAGAAGTGTTTTTGGTTATACTAAATCTTGAACTCAGTTTTGAAGAGGGGCTAGTTTTTCACATAGATGTGGAAAAGATGCGACAGTTGTGAGTTATGAATTACACGCAGCTTTGGAAATAGTAAAAGACAAACTTCCTTGCAAGAGATGGCAACAATGTTTTTCAAGATGTAAAACAGAGATAAAAAATCAGAATGCTTAGGGATGTGAGAGATAAAATTTAAAGAGAAGTTGCAAAGTGCAGAAATAACTGTATTTTTTTGTCTGCCTATCCTCCCTTCCCAATTACTTGTAGTTGTGGAATTCTACAGTATCAGGGAGGACTAGGTTCAGAAGTCTACAACAAAGAATGAAAACTGAAAATTATCAAAACTCATGAGGGTTTATTCTCATCTATAAAAGCCAGGAGTGGGAAATTCCAGCCTGGTAGGACAATTTTATGAGATCATTTGAGATTCAGGCTTCTTCTATCTTTGATCTTAAAGGTCCCAAGATAGAGATTCCCTGTCCAGACTTACTCACATTCTGTCACCGAAAGAAGGAAAGAGAAAAAGAAAAAAGGTTTACTTCCTTGCAGAGTCAATTCTCTTAAAGATGCCTGCTGGAAATCCTACAGCAGACTTGTACTCCATGTTCTTAATGGCTGGAATTAGCTACATGGCCATAGCTAGAGAGGCTGGGGATACAGACTTTTAGTTGGACACAAGCTTCCCCTAATATTAGGTTGGCGCAAAAGTAATTGTGCTTTTTGCCTTTAAAATCATTGCAAAAACTGCTATTACTTTTGTACCAATATAACTGAGGTTCTGTTTCTCAGGAAGTAGGGGGCACTGAATGTTAGTCATCTACCTTCTTTTCTGGAGAAAACTCCATTCCCATCATAGGGAAGGGTACATAACCCAACCCAAGCCAAAAAAGGCCTCATTTTCTGGTTTCAGTGATTGTTTGAGGGGTGGGACATGATTCCATTTCGGCCAATCAACTTATACCTTGGATTCATCTATGGAAAGGATTTTCTCTTAGGGTTGCTAAGCCCTGGACTTACTGATTCAGAATTTTTGGAAATGAAGCCTGGGAATCTGTTTTTTTATCAACGGCCCTCAGGTGATTCTTTTGATTGTCCTGTTTGGGAATTACCAGATCTGCCATGTGTAGTAAACTAACATTTAATCTAGCATCTCCTCTCTTAGGGCCTTCAAAGAACAACAGCGTGAAAGGGAGCTTGCTAGATGTCTTTCCAAAGATGGACATGAAAAGGCTGAGCATATAGTGTAGATACAACTGCACCATAACTATCATGGGCTCACGACTATAGACTCTCTTAGAGTTACGATTTTTTTTTCTAGTTTGTTACTTGCCCTATAAAGTAGCACTTGAAAATATAAATAGTCCTAAAAGCACTTTATTTTAATTTTACCAGGGCTTCTAGGTCTGCTTTGCTGGGATTTGGTGTCAGAATCTGTGTTCACTTAATCAGTACCCTTTGTGATTTTATTGACCGATCCGCCAACTCTTATGTTTTGTCTTTCTAGGCTGAAGTGTTTTAAAGTCTCTTTGGTTTCTTTTCAAACCCTAATCACTTTAAGGGACCTCCTTTAAGTAAGTTCCAGTTTCATTATGCCATTTTTGAGGTTTGATGGCTGGAACTATACTCAGTATTTCTGGAGCCAATGAATTCTGGTGTCTCTCTGTGTATATGTGTGTGCGTGTGTGCAAACGCTCATAAGATTGTGCTATTTTGTTTTTGACATCCTTCCTGATGATGCTTGCTTTTGTGACTGCCACAATACATTGGACCGACCCCTTCAGGGAATGGTCAGCAATGATGCCATCATCCTTTTCCTGGATCACGTCTGCACTCAGAGCCCTTGGTCTTCTAAGCACAAGGTGCGTTCTCTTTTCCTGCAGCTATTCCTGTGCAACCAACTGCACTGAGCACGACTATTTACTGGCTACTCACACATCTCTGTGAGACCTTCCTGACATTTTTCATTGTCACGATGATGTTTGAATTCTCAAAAAATCTCGATGTCATCGATAGATTTGAATTTTCACTTTATTGATGTTTAAATCACTTTTGAAAATTGATAGGCATACATACATACAGATTCATGAAATACACATTTTTAATATATCTTCCAGCAGAATAGTGATTACTTCTCTAATCTGCCCTTATAATATCCATCAGCAGCCCACAATAATAGAATCGGATTGACAAAACAGTGAGCTTCATATTAAAATATAGCTTTATGATAATTTCAAAAATCCTTATTCCCCTCCCCCAATTTCAATGAGATTGCTATTCTCAAACCCTTCCTATAAGGAAACTTTGGAATTGCCACTGATCTCTATCCAAGGTTTCACACTTTTGAGTCCCTTCTAACTCTTTGACAGAAGCAATTCAGGTTTAAAACTTTTAAAATGAGAGATGCTGGCTGAGTGGACCATAAATTATGCCCATGGTTTGATGAGGCTATCTCTGTTCTGATCCTATTTTCAGCTGAGGAGTGATGGTTACAAGCTCAGTCAGTGGGTTCAGTTTTCCCAGATGTGAACCCAGATCTGTCACTTGTTAGCCATGTGACCTTGGCTAGTCTGTGCAGATCCTCAATTTCAGGCAAGTCTCTCTGAGCCTTGGTTTCTTCACCTGTGCAATGAGAATAATAATAACACTTAGCTGATGGAGTTGGGAGGATTCAATGAGAAAATTGATGTAAAGCACCTAGAAAAATGCAAATAAATTGTAATTGGTGAGGCTCTGGGGAATGGAATTATGTATGCCACTATTCATTTATTAATTCAACAAGGCATGGACAACCTATTATATTCAGGGAATGTTCTGAGGGCCATAAAGAGATAAATTAGACACAAATCTTGACCTTTCAGCCTTGAAATGAAAACAGTCTTCAACATAAATCATTATAAGATATAGAGTAACAAGTAGCATAAAGAACATAGTCTCTGGATTTAGACTCTTGAAGGTTCAAATATAAGCTTCATCACTAGCTACCTGTGTAACCTTACGCCAGGCGCTTAATCTTAGTAAGTTTCCCATCTGCTAAAAAATGGAAATAATAAAGGTATTTACCTCATACTGTTGTTATCAGAATTAAATGAGAAAATGCATGTAACGTGCTCAGCACTTCGACTGTCACATAATGTGTAACATAAACTGCTTTCATAAAAGAGATCCAGAAGTACTGCAAAAATTTAGGGGAGCAAGGGATTTTTTTTCTTTTGTTTATATCCATTTGTGGAAAGGAAAGTTCATGGAAGGCTTCTTGCAAGAGACTGATAAATCATAAAGCCAATTTATTATTTTTGTTTGTTTGTTTTTTTGAGACAGAGCCTCACTCTGTCACCCAGGTTGGAGTGCAGTGGTGCAATCTCAGCTCACAGCAGCCGCTGCCTCTTGGGTTTAATCGATTATCGTGCCTCAGCCTCCTGAATAGCTGGAATTACAGGCATGCATCACCATGCATGGCTAATTTTTCTATTTTTAATAAAGACAGGGAGGCCGGGCGCGGTGGCTCACGCTTGTAATCCCAGCACTTTGGGAGGCCGAGGCGGGCGGATCATGAGGTCAGGAGATCGAGACCACGGTGAAACCCCGTCTCTACTAAAAGTACAAAAAAATTAGCCGGGCGTGGTGGCGGGCGCCTGTAGTCCCAGCTACTCGGAGAGGCTGAGGCAGGAGAATGGCGTGAACCTGGGAGGCGGAGCTTGCAGTGAGCCGAGATCGCGCCACTGCACTCCAGCCTGGGTGACAGAGCGAGACTCCGTCTCAAAAAAAAAAAAAAAAAAATAAAGACAGGGTTCTGCCATGTTGGCCAGGCTAGTCTCGAACTCCTGGCTTCAAGTGATCTGCCCACCTTGGCCTCCCAAAGTGCTGAGATTACAGATGTGAGCCACCATGCCTGGTGCAATTTATGAATTTAAAAAAGAATACATTGTGCTGTTTGCCATCAGGCTGGCTCAACTATCCTACGAGGTAGGTTTTGTAGGGATATTAAATTTCCATCTTGTAGATGCCTAAACAGAAACTCAGAGAGTTTAAATTAAGTAACTTGCTGAAGATTCCCCAGGTACTTGGTGAAGCTGGTATTTGCTCACAGGGATGTTTGACTTGAAAGCCCAGCTGCTTCTTTTTTTTTGTTTTGTTTTGTTTTGACGGAATCTGGCTCTGTTGCCCAGGCTGGAATGCAGTGGTGTAATCTCGGCTCATTGCAACCTCTGCCTCCCGGGTTCAAGCGGTTCTCCTGCCTCAGCTTCCTGAGTAGCTGGGATTACAGGCGCCTGCCACTGCGCCCAGCTAATTTTTGTATTTTTTTAAGTAGAGACAGGGTTTCACCACATTGGCCAGGCCAGGTCTCAAACTCCTGACCTCAGGTGATCCACCCACCTCGGCCTCCCAAATTGCTGGGATTACAGGCGTGAGCCACTGTGCCTGGCCAAAAGCCCAGCTTCTTAACATCTGCTTTATACCCTTCTCATGGTGTATTGCTCATGGTACAGACTACTCTCTTCCCAGGGTGAGAATAGAGTTGAATTTGCGATCACAGCATTGCTGATGAGGCCAGAATCAAAATCAAGGGAGTCTGTGCCATACTTCTTCTAAGTTATATAAAGGTCAAGAGAAATATTCCTGCTCTGCGGTAAAGCAAACAAAACAGACAAAACCACACCTTTTAAGTTACTGGAAGGTTAAGTTCCATTGACTGATGCTGGATACCTCTGATAGGTTTTTATCCTTTGGCTGTCTTGTCCTTGTCTGTTTTCTGGAACTCCAATATCCTCCACACTGGCCATTAAGCTGTGGCTAATGAAAACACAAATTAGTTACATTGCTTACAGGTTAGAGTCTTTGAGCTACCCTAATCCCTTGATGAGAGATGGGAAACACCCTGGTTTTATCAACAGCAGATTGACAGACGGTTTTCTAATAGTCAAAATGGCATCTACACTTATGGAGCCCTTCCTTTGTGCCAGGCTGGATGCTGTGTGCAGATGATCTCATCTCATCTTTAGTACCCTCACGTGAGGTAAGGTTACTCTCACACAGTGGTTAAGCACAAGGTCTTGAGCTTGATGGCTAGGTGCAAATTCTGGCTCCATCACTTACTAGCTGTCTGACGCTAAGTAAGTTGGTTAACCGCCCTATGCCTTAGTTTCCTTATCTCTAAAAGAAAAATAACAGAAGAGACATGGTCAGAAGTAACTGAATCAATACACTCAGTATGATTAGAACAGTGCCTTGATCATTGTAAGTAACTAATACATGTTAGCTCTGTCGGGCAGGGAAACTTTTTCCTCTACCCTCTTAGGTTTAACTTTTGGAGGCTTGAAAATTAAACTCACAAAAGATAGATTAGCAAGAGAAAAGATATATTTTTATTCACATAAGTACTTGGGAATTTACCGAAAAGTATGACTCAAGGAGGTGCTTAGAATTGGGTGAAGGAGAGGGTGAAGGAATAGGTGGAGAGAGGGAGAAGATTACTTATAGGAAAACAAATGACTTGTAGGAAAGATAAATAGGCCTGTAGGAGAATAGATGGGAGATACGATCATTTTGTGACAATGCCTGTTTAGGTGATTTCAATCTTTCCTGGTTACAAAACTCCTGGGAGGGGATTTTTAACAGTTGAATTCTTTTAGGAGGCTCTGCTTTTAAGCAGATAACGGATGTTTAGAAGAAAACTCTTCACAGTGTTATATTCTGGATTCTTTCAGCTCTTATTATCTCCATTTTGTAGATGGGAAAATGAAGGCTTAAAGTGATTAATTATCTAGGATCTCCAAGTGGTAAACAGTAGCGCTGAGATTTTGAAACCGGGCTCGGCTGACCTCAGAGCCTTTGATCTTCCCGCTAAGAGATCTCAAAAGGAGAAACTCTAATCTTATCTGAAAATTCTAGGAGCATATAAATTCTTTGGGATAAATTTAACATACTGGATCTCAGCGTCATCATTTGCAAAATGAGAGCCTTGAACAATATGAATTTTAATGGCCTTTCCATCTCCAAAGACATTCCTTATTTTGGGTGTTTTAATCACAATTATTAGAAAAGAAATAATGGTCACATATCAAAGAATGTACTAGAGGAGACATTGCAATGTGTGTGTGTGTGTGTACACCCACGTCCATGTGTGTACACCTGCATATGTGTTTCGATTGCTCTGAAAAGACTGATTGTCTTAGGAAGGAAAGGGACCAGCCTAAGATGTAGATACTTTAGTTATTTATTTCCACTGCATATGCTGTTGACCTAGGATTCTGCACGTCCTCAGGGAGTGTCTCTTCCAGGCCTTTTCCAAAAGGTGATTGGCAAGGGAAGTTCTTCTAAAAGAGATAAGTGGCTTCTAAAAGTAAACTCAGAATAAATGGAGTACAAATTCTGTTTACTAAATATTTCCTGGTTGATGGCCACTAACGTGCAGCCCTGCATGACACGTTCTTTGAGGAATGGAAGAAGTGAAGTTGAATTCTGTTTCTCCATCATTTGGGAAAGATATTTAGGAAGCTGTCCTGAGTAGAAGATTGCATCATTTCGGAGCAGAAACTCAAAACTATAGTAATGGATGCTACAGTGTGGGAGATGTGTTTACTTTGGAGACCACTGAGAGATGTGACAGGCTTTTGAAAACTCATAACAAAATTTGTTCAGTACATTCTTTGTGGGATGTTAAATTTGCAGAATTCTTTGCACGGCCACATGCAATTTCTGTGAAGTTCACTTCCTCTATGCCAAATATCCCTTTGCATTTTGTGTGGTTGTGCTTCAGAATTGTTGGGTTGTGCTGATGGTGGTTATTCTTACCAAAGTCTTTCCCTCACTCCTTGGAGGACAGATAGGAAAAGTACATGCATGAGCTAGTTGAGTCAAACATTTTCCAATTCTTCTGTTCCTCTTGTTTCTTTTCAAAACATGTATATATTTTTAAATATTTCATTTTTAGATGTTGAGTCTTAGTGATACTAATCTCGTACCATGATTCTTGTATTGATTCTGAATTTTCAAGATGATTTCTTCAGCCTAAAGATAGACCAATTTAAAGTCTAACTGTCTGATGAGGTGAAACCTATAATTATACAAAAAACAAACAAACAAACACACACACACACAAACAAAAACAAAGAAACGGGTGGTTATGTGGGAAGAAAAGTGGAAGGATTACCAGCTGACACCCAAAGACATAACCTAGCTTTTTCCCCCACCTGAGAAAAATAAATAAATAAAAGCTAACCAAACAAAATATGAGGAGAACTGTAAATAAATAAATTACCATTGTCCCTGAGAACCTGCCTGCATGGGAAGGAGAGGTGGGCTGTAGCCCATAAGGACCAGAGAAACAAGAAAGGAAGTGGGTGGGATTGCTACATGAGTAAGGTTCTGAGGAGTCATTAAAGCAAAAGGGAAACTAAATCCCACTGATGTGTAGATTCAAGGCTCCGAGAGGCCTTAAAAAGTGGGTGGAACTCCCAGGTCATCAGGAGGTCACAAAAGGACAGAGGAAGCTCAGGCAGCCTGGAGTCACGCTTTCTAAGGGAAACTAGAGTTAAGCCAGTTCTTTGACTTGGCTTAAGAAGTATGCGTAAATCAACCTGTAGGGATGGGTGGGGAGAAGTGAGGTTTAAAAAAAAATGTTTTGAAGCCTATTCCTTAATTTGAAGTGATAATCAGCATTTTTAGGGTTTTATTTTTTTATTTTAGGTGCACTGGAGATTTGTTTTGGTGGGAAGAAGGAATTCCTTCCTGCCTGCCTGCCTGCCTGCCTGCCTTCCTGCCTTCCTTCCTTCCTTCCTTCCTTCCTTCCTTCCTTCCTTCCTTCCTCTCTCTTTCTCTCTTTCTTTCTTTTCTTTTTTTTTTCAAGGTCTCCATATGTCACCTAGCCTGGAGGGCGGTGGCGTGAACATGGCTCACTGCAGCCTTGACTTCCCAGGCTCAACTGATCCTCCTTCCTGAGCCCCCTAAGTAGTCAGGATAACAGGTGCATGCCACCACACCTGGCTGTATGTTTTGTTGAAATGGGGTTTCGCTGTGTTGCCCAGGCTGGTCTTGAGCTCCTGAGCTCCAGTGATTCGTCTACCTCAGCCTCCCAAGCGTTGGGATTACAGGCGTGAGCCACTGTGCCTGGTCAGACCGAGCGAATTTCTTGACATATGCCTAAATAAATTAATTTTATCTCTTTCTTTCCTAAGGTCACTCTTCCCTTTAGAACCCAGGACTTGGATTCATATGCAAGAAAACTTTCACAGAACCTACTTTTTGGGTCTGGGAGTAAGGCTGAATTGGGTATATATTCCAGCTTCACCACTAATGCACAAGCTATTGCCAAGACCTAGGCAAGACCAAGTGGCAACAATGTTAGTGATGGTGCTGCCTAAACGTCAGGATTGTCAGGAGACCAATGGCTGTGAAATGCTTGGCACGGACATTGGCATATACCATAGTAACTGTCTGATTCTGAGCAAGACTCCTCATCTCTCTTGACCTCCGTTTTCTCTTCTGTGAAAGAACCATAATGCTATTTTTTTCAGGGTTATTGTACACTTTAAATGTGATGATGTGTTTGCCACCATTCTTGGCAAATTTTTCTACTTCAAGTCTTAACTCAAAAGTCACCTCTTCTCAGAAGCTTTCTGAATTCTTTGAAAAGATTAGGAGTTGATTTAACATGGTCCCATGGCAATTTGTCTTTGTTGCCATTGTATAGTTTCTCATATTCTATTATAGATGTTGGCTTAATTCTGTCCCTTCGTCTTTGTGGCTTAGTGTCTTTTCATGTAGCATAGTTGTTAAAAACTAGGCTTTCAGAGAGATTGGACATTTTTGCTTAACAATACCCTGTGATGCTGAGCTAGTTACTTTTCTTCTCTGAAACTCAGTTTTCTCAAGTATAAAATAGGAGCAGTAATACCTAGCTTATAAATACTAACGTTGACCTATCACCTAAGATGGTGCCTGGCACATATCAAATAGACAATAATTATCTGTAGAATGCATGAACAAATAGAAGCACTGTGCATATTAATGAAATGCATATGGAAAGCTCAGTGCCCTGCACTTGGTAGACTCTTCTTTTCTTTTTTCTTTTTTTGTAGGGGGATGGGGGCAGGGTCTCACTCTGTCGCCCAGGTTGGAGTGCGGTGGCGTGATCTCAGCTTATTGCAGCTTTGACCTCCTGGGTTCCAGTGATCCTCCCACCTCAGCCTCCTGAGTAGCTGGGACCACAGGTACACGCCACCATGACTGGCTAATTTTTGTATTTTTTGTAGAGGCAGTGTCTCACCATGTTGTCCATGCTGGTCTCAAGCTCCAGGGCTCAAGCAATACTCTCGCCTCGGCCTCCAAAGTGCTGGGATTACAGGCGTGAGCCACCATGCCCAGCTTGTAGACTCTTAATAAGTCATTGCATGTCATTAGATAGGTAATGTATACAATCATCCCTCAGTATACTTGGGGGATTTGTTCCAGGACTCCCCTCAGATAGTTCCCTCAAAAACTGGAGATGCTCAAGTCCCTTATATAAAATGGAGTAGTATTTGCATATAATCTATCCACATCCTCCCATATATTTTAAATTATCTCTAAATTACTAATTATACCTAATACAATGTAAATGGCATATAAATAGTTGTTATGGTGTATTTTTAATCTTTCTTTCTTTTTTTCTTTTCTTTCTTTCTGTTTTTTTTTTTAAAGACAGCCTCCACCTCCCCAGGCTCAGGCGATACTCCCATCTCACCCTCCTGAGTAGCTGGGACTCCAGACACAGGCAACCACACACAGCTAATTTTTGTATTTTTTGTAGAGACAAGATTTTGCCGCGCTGCCCAGGCTGGTCTGGAACTCCTGGGCCCAGTTTATCCATCCACCTTGGCCTCCCAAAGTGCTGGGATTACAGGCGTGAGCTACTGCACCTGGCTATTTTTAATCTTTTTTTTTTTTTTTACTGAGTATATTTGATTCAAGCTTGGTTGAATCTATGGATGAGAAATTTCAGAATATGGATGGCCTACTGTACTTGCTTATTTTCTGGGTACGAATGGTATATGTCTTATATAGGGTTTTGCCTAAAAGAAGCAAATAAACAAATGTTTGCTAAATAAACATTTGTTTCTCACCCAGAGATAGGAAGAAAGTCTTTAGGAATCTGATATGCTAAATGCACTTAGAATTACAGAACTTTTTGGAGAAAGAGATCTTAAAGCTCTTCTGAACCCTTTTCTTATGCTAATTTTAACTTTTGTTTGTTTGTTTGCTTACCATTTCTTTGGTTTCTGCTCTTATTTGAACATTTCCTTCCTTCTACTTTGGATTTACTTTGCTCTTTTTCTAGCTTGTAATTTGGGAAGCTCACATACTTAATTTTAGACCTTTCTTTTCTTTTTTTTTGTTTTTTTTTTTTGTTTTTTTAAGATAAGCATTCAAAGCTGTAAATTTCCCTTTAATCACTGCTTTAGCTGCATCCACAAAGTTTGATGTTATAGTTTCATTATTAGTCAGCTAAAAATATTTTCTAATTTTCCTTGTAACTTCTTCTTGGTCCTATGGATTATTGAGAATTGTATTATTTGATTTCTAAACACTTAGAATTTTTCTAGACATTTAATTATTGATTTCCAATTTACCTTCATGGCGGCTATGAGCAAACTCTGTATAATTTCATTCTAAATAACTGAGACTTGTTTTATGGCATATCATATGGTTCATCTTAGTGAACATATCATGGGCACTTGAAAAGAATATGTATTCTGCAGTTGTTGGGTATATTGTTCTATAAATGTCAACTAGTTGCAATTAGTTGATGGTGTTTAGATCTTCCATATTTTTACTGACATCTTGTCTAGTTGGTCTATTAATTGCAAAGAGGGAATGTTTAAATCTATAACTTCTATTGTTGAATTATCTATCTTTCCCTTTAATTTCACCAAGCTTTGTTTTGCATATTTTGAAACTGTATTATTAGTTATATACTCTCAATTTTTAAAAATTTTGTGGATGAGAAAGATTAAGTTTTGCAACATGCTTTAAGAAAATTTGTTTGGGTTATTATAAATGTGTAGAGGCTTAAGTTACACAATTCATACCATGCCTACATTTATAAAATGTTTTTTAAAAGTACTCTTATATCTCGCCTATAATCCCAGCACTTTGGAAGGCCAAGATGGGTGGATCACAAGGTCAGGGGATCGAGACCATCCTGGCCAACATGGTGAAACCCCATCTCTACTAAAAGTACAAAAATTAGCTGGGTGTGGTTGCGAGTGGCTGTAATCCCAGTTACTTGGGAGGCTGAAGCAGGAGACTCGCTTGAACCCAGGAGGCGGAGATTGCAGTGAGCCGAGATCGCGCCACTGCACTCCAGCTTGGCGACAGAGTGAGACTCCATCTAAAAAAAAAAAAAGCTCTCTTATAATCCTCCTTCCAGAGATAACCAGTCAAAAGTTTGACAAAGCATATTTTGGATTTAAAAAATGCTTACATAAATATATAGGAACATATATTTTTATATTTTTACATAAGCAAGATTATATTCATATGTTTTTCTGCAATAAGTTTTTTTCCCCACCAACTTTAACAATTTATGGAATGTCTTTCCATTTAACTGAGCATAGCTTTACCTCATCTTTACAAACAACTTTATTACATCGTTTTCTATTGTATGAATGTCTAATAATTTATAAAATCAACTTCCTATTTTAGAATATTTAGCTTCTTTGCAATCATTTACTATGATCAGCAATAGTATCATGTAAGTTATTGGTTTATGCTTCATTAATTATTTCCTTTCAATAATTCCTGAAAGTGGAATGACTGCATCAACAGCCTCCCATGTTTTACACTGATCCCTATTGCTTTATTGCCCTCTTTCAGACTCGCTACCCTCATCTCATTGGACATGGCTACTATTTTTATTCTTTCTCAGTCAGTAGGGTAGCACTCGTTTTAAAAGTTAGCCATCTCTGCACCACAATAGAAGTTCATGCAATGTCAGGTCCAAGTTTTTAATGGCAAAAATGTTGAAAATATGCAAAGTAGGGAGAAGAGGAGGACATGATGAGCTTTCCATCTCTAACTCTTGATTCTCCTTCATCTCATTACATGGAAATAGAAGAGACAATTCATGTAGAAGAGAAAAATCAAAGTTTATTAGAGATGTGTGGGATATGTAAATTGGATCTAGAGCATTTTAACTTGAGGTCTCTGTTTTCTTCAACCCATTGCTATCAAGAAAATGACTCCCATCCCCATTTAGTGCTCTAAATTTAGAAGAAACATTGTAGAAGACAATATCCCATAGAGGGATACCCAGGGCAGGATGTTATGGGAATAGGATGGCTGTTTATTGAGCACCTGCTCTCTGTATTCCAGATGCTTTTACTTATATTATCTCATTTCTCCCACATCGACCCTGTGGGTTAGGTAGTGGTGTTAATCACTATTTTATCCTTACAGAGGAGAAACCCTAAGCTCTTAAAGGGCAAGCACACTCCCTTAGAAGTGGCAGAACCTGTATTTTGTGTGTGTCTGTTTGCACTAAGGAGCACGCTCTCTGGTCTCTATGAGTATCCCCCAGGGAGTGAGTGTGGGGCATGGAGGGGCAGTAGAGAATGGAGTTGGTCTCTGTCCTCCAGGGGACAAATGCCTTTGTGAGCCTCAGGGAATCTGCTGGCTGCATTCATAGATCAAGACTCAGAACTGTCCTAAACTGCCCCTTGCTTTTGGCAACAGTAGGGCTTATGTTTGTTTCCAGAAATCACGGTAGTGATCACAATGAGGCTGTGTTCGTATGCAATTGGGTTTGACAGAAATTAATTTTTAATAAGAGGCTCCATTCAGTCAAACAATTGCCTTTCGGGGCCCATGTCGGGGTCGGTTGCCCAAGGCTGGGCACTGGCACAGAGTGTGCTTTTGGCTGTGGCTTGAGAGAGAATGAGAGAGAGAGAGAGAGAGTGAGAGTGAGTATGGTGGGTGTTGAGGGGGAGGTACTGACTGGTCTTTGTCAGATCTTAATTCAGGACCAGGCATCGGTCTAACCAGAAGCTGGAGGAGGCAGCTAGGTTATTTATTTGATTGCCAAAGAAGAATAATGTGGTGCCCCCAAGAAAACCCCTTCTGATTCCTCACACTGAGAGCCCTTCCAACCAATTCAAGGTCTGGCAGATGCTCAGGGCATGAGTTTTTCCCCTGTGTTTTTGTTAAGTGTTGCTTACTCTGTGCTGTTATTTAACTCTAACAGTAACCCTGCAAGGCACAATGCTACGGTCCATTTTAAAGACGAGGAAAACTACAGCTCAGAGAGGTTAAATAACTCAGATTATACAACCCTGTGTCAAATTATTTTGTGTCCTCTTTGTGGAGTTGAATCTCCATCTTCACCATCCCTCTAAGGACCAGTTATTGGAGTACTGGAGGCATTGTTGAAACTATCAGGTTTGCGCCATCTCTCTCAATGGAATGACATTAAACAACCGCATTTATTTATGCCCATGACTAATATTTCTCCATGCCACTCAGTTAAGCTTTGCATCAGTAACCTCTCTTCTTTGTTACTGACACCAATAAGGTGGCATTCACACCAATTTCAGAAGATCTGGGGGGCCTCTGCATTTTCTCTTTTAGAGGCTGCTTCCATTTTACTCAGGAAATGCACACTTTTTGGTGTGTTGTTTTTTTTTCTTCCAGTTCTACTAAAAGGCAGAATCTTGCAGCTCTGCCTTCTCAGTGTGGGCGGCACTGCCATTTCCAGCACTGCAAACTTATCTACCAGCCGCCCCCAAAACCTTTATCAGGAGACATGGTGACTTCTCTCCTAAATTACACAGGTCGGCTTAAAAATAGACTGTAGGGGTTCCCTTGTCAGGAGAGCTGTCAGGCTGCCCACTTTTGACAGTTTCTTCTACCTCCCTTCTTCGGTACACATCAAAGCATTTTTATTTTTATTTAAAAAATGTTCTGCTTAAGTGATCTGGAGCCCTGAAATTACCAAAAAGGCTCATTTAAAGCATCTTAGGGAACCTTAAAAATGCTTCAGTTTCATGATTTAACATCACGTGCAACTTGATTTTCTACATTTCACCATCTTTGCAGGGGCATCGTTAGCATGAAAATGAATTTTAAAAATATGTTCTAGTGGAAGTGAACACCCTGACATGAAGAGTTCTGCTCTGTGTCTAGGCTGACAAGTTGGGGGGCACAGAGTGGCTTTGCATAGTGAGTGCAGCAAAAGGAAATGAAAAATTCAATGAATAGAAGACAAAACAAATAAAAACCAAACACATAAAAATACACTCTGGAAATAAAAACAAATAATAATAACAATAAATACCCCACCACACAGAGAAATGCTGGGAAAAAGAAGGGCCTGCCACTTGGGTAAATATTCTTTAGTTAAATCTTTTCCAAAATTCTAGGGTTTGTTGAGACATCTTGTCCTTTGTGTGGGGGAATGTCAAAATCTCCATTTTTTTTTCTGTAACCTTTTGCCTCTCCATTCCTCTCCTCTTATCTGCTGTGGCTGTTCCTCCCTTATATGGCTGTCCTCGGAAGTCCAGGAATTTGAATGTTATGTGAAAGGCTAATTCTAATTGGGCTCAGTGACATTCGTGTCAAATGGGAGATGTATGGGGGTCACCCTGCGAAAAATCAACAGGAACCCACATCTGCTGTTCTGCATTGCTTCTTTCATTCCATTCTCTGGAAATACCATTCTCAGCTAAATGGCCCAACAGCCCTGTTTTCCCCTCCACCAGGCCTCCCTCTCCCTGCCACCCACTGGTTCCTTAATTAGCAGGGCAAATAGGATTCCCTAGCATTTCTTTAACATTTCAGCCTTGCAAAATGTTTATGTTTACTATCTCATTTATCACACATAGAAACTTGTGAGATAAGAAGGACAGGTTTTATTAAATCATGTTCATTTTATAGCTGAGGAAACCGAGCTTTTAGTAGGTTCTAGTTATTGCTTATGATTGCACAGCTCATTAAAAGCAGGGGCCACTTCCTCCCTCCCAGCCCCAGGTTTTTTGGCGCCCAATTTGGATGCGTTTCCTTAAACAGAATGCTTCCTGACTTGGGACATCAGGCAACATTTGTGGATCCAAGTTCGAGATTATTTTGTAATAAGAAAGCTCCTCCAGCTTAATGCCTCCATTTTATATAAGCTTTTCTTATCTCAATCTAGATGACTTCATACTTCAGGAAGTGTATAGCTTCATTCATTCAACAAATATTTACACTGTCCTAGTTTGAGTCTATAGCAGTGAATAAAACAGAGAAAGCCCCCACCCTGATGAAGCTTACGTTCCAGTGGAAGTGACCAAGAATAAAGATAGAAACAAATAATACATGATAGGTTTGTTGGTGAAAAGTGCTGAGGCAGAAATAAAGAAAGATGAGTAAAGTATTGCTAGTTTATATAAGGTGATCAGGAAACACCTCTCTGTAACAGTGTCATTTGATGAGATATCCGAGGAATTGAGGAAGTAGGTGCTCCAGATATTTGTGGGCAAAGCAGTTCTAGAGATGGGCACTGGCATGTGCAAAGGCCCTGGGTTGGGAGAATACTTGTCATGTTAGAAGAAATGCAGTTAAGATAGCCTGGCTGGAGCTGAGGAAGGAGGTGAGAGTGGGGAGAGGAGATCAGAGAGGTGGGCAGGGGAGTGTTGGTGGGATAGAGTCACAGTGAGAATTTTGGTGTTAACTCTGAGTGAGACAGAATACCACTTGAGGGGTTTGAGTATGGGGTGCTGCTATCTGAAAGGGCATTTAGACAAATGTCTGCACCCTGCTGGGTTGCGGCCCAGCTCTGACCCCTTCTATCCCAGCCTCGATCCCACCCAATCTCTTTTCATTGTTCACCAGGAATGACTACATACCTCAGATGGCCCAGTGCAAAAAGAAAACTTGGGGCCTCTTGCTCAAATTGCAGGAAAAAAAGGGTACAGTTGAAGGTCCTAAAATACAAGGCTTTTTCCATCCTTCTGCAGCTGGCTCTCAACTTGTAATGGTGTTTTAAATGTGCTATTTGATATTATTCTAGGTAAAGAAGCATTCACATTTAAAATTATTAGCATGAAATTTACCATTCATCTTTATATTGTGCAATGCCAGTTTTAAATGCAACTATATGAATCTTGTATGCAGAATCGATTAGATTATACATTCCATGTTTTGTAGTTCATACATGCATATGTAGTTGTTACCAGAGCAGAAGAAATGCTACACAAAATTGATTCAATTGTTTTTATTTTTTGCTATGCAACATTCTACCAACATTACCTTGTGCTTACTGATGAGTAAGGAACAACTAGAAGGAAAAGGAACTATTGGTTGTTCCATCTTTCCTTTTTTTCTGTATCATCATTTTCAGGATAAGTGGTTGGCTAATAACGGCAAAGTACTAGGAGTAACAAAGGATAAGATAAGTTTCCTTTGTTGTTTAGGCTTCTCAGGATGCCATTGCTTTCTTCCTACATTAGAAGCAAGTTCTGGTTAGAATGTAGAGTGTAGTCAGCACCCCCGCTTACTCAGTCATAAATGTAACATGCTTGCCTTGTATTCACTTTCTGTCTTAATCTCCCAAACTGTAGATCCATTAGAATTCTGGGCTTATGGGGCATTGAAAATGCTCTATGTGAATGGAATGGTAATAAATGATGGACACGTGTAGTGTGGATCTCTCCTTTGCTCATTTATATGCCACATTACCCCATTGGTTTTTGCTTAAAAACAAAGGCTCAAAGACAGAATTATTAAGAACTTTAGGACAGTGACATCAGAACAGTACACTAAGCTCATGGTGCATGAAACACAGGCTGCACGCCCAGGAAGCTTGCCCTGTTGCTCACCCCATTCTTTCTAGAACTAGCCTTGCCTCGGGTAGGAGATAATAAAAGGACGATTGCAAGAGAGAAATAATCCTGGGGCCTGAGGCAAGTCCCTGTGCCTTGGCCTGGTGACAATTCACACTGCCTATATGGAAGGAGGCTCTTAACAGATGCTGGTTGAGAAGATGGTACTGCTTAGAACAGAGGAGGGTTACATCAGAAAGCACAGAGAAATATGAGAGAAATAGACAAAGGAGAGACACATATAATGTAATTGTAAGTGAAAGAGAGAAAGCAGATGAGGAGTGGATGAGGGAGAGACAATGGCTGATAATAGTGACATTGGTGGTTTTGGTTGAGTTGATTTTAATTTTAGGGCTAGTGGCAGGGATAGTATCAAAGAAAAGGGAATATTTATAAAATCAGGAAATAACCAGGGCCCAGGAATAAAGATGCAAATTTGGGTATGAGTAATTATTAATCAAGAAGGGGAATTGGGAGTTAGTCTACTGATTTTATGGGAAATGGGGAGAAGTAATGAGTTTAGGATGGTCCTTGTGTGCATATGGTATCTATCTATCTATCTATCTATCTATCTATCTATCTATCTATCATCTATCTATCTATCATCTATCTATCTATCTATCTATCTATCTATCATCTGTCTATCTATCTATCTATCTGTCATTATCATCATCTTTTTTTTTTATTTGGGGGAACATGAAAGAGTAAGCACCCAGGGGCAGGATAAAATGTCAAACAAAAAAAGACAAGCCCTCTGAATTTGGAGAAAATGAGAAACTTGGGCTTTGGTTTCAGACTGTAGAATAATGTCAGGAATGAGGCATTAGAAAGAAGTTGGTTGCCTGACATTTGTTAGTGATTTATGGCTAAGGTTGTGGGAGGACAGTTGTCACCTAAAAGTAGTTACAGCACAGAGAACTTCTATGGGCCATCTGTCTGAGTGTGAAGGGATGCAGAGGGATCTCACAGTCCCCTGGGACTAAGATCTGGGATGATTCTGGGGAAAAGGCTGTGGTCTATTCTGTGTTGCCCTGAGACCAAAGCAAGAGGTGCCCCTGCCCTGGGCCCCATCCTCGAGGGGTCCCGGCCTGACCTTCCTTGGGATGCAAGGGGGAAAGAGCCTGAGAGGTTAAGGGGACAAACCCATCTGAAGCCCAATCCTTCTTTTGAGACCATGTTCCAGATACCAAGGACACTGGAACTCCCAGTCTCGATTCCAGATACCGACTGGGTTCCTTCTCTGAGTTTGTCCCACTTTCGAGCACTTCTGGCCTGTAGGATGGCCAAGGGCTGGCTGAACTACCCCCAGATGTGCCCTTGAGGCTGCTTGTGTTGTGGAATGGACCTGGGAGTTATGGAAGTGGGGAGGCAGGGGGCATGGATCAGGGAGTGGTCTCCCCATGTTACCATGTTCCAGTACGGAATTCTGGGGTGTCCAAGGAGGCTAAATTTGAACTTGACCTTTCTTGTTATTAAGAAGATATAGTTATCGGAGCAGGAGAATAGAATATATTTTATTTAGCCATTTGTTCACTTCTTTCTTTAACTTTGAATTATTTATTTATTTGATATGTGGGCATTCATTTGTTCTCCTGCCCTAGCCCTGCCTCTGTATACATTCTTTCTTGGGTCTGCTGACTTAGGGTGATGAGCGTTCCCCTTATCCCTTAACCCCTGCATTATTATTGTTGTTTTGTTATTATCGTTAGCAATGTAATGGGGACCCTGTAAGATTGAGAAGCAGAGTCTTTCTGCCTAAATATGCTCTCAGTTACTTGTCAGTTTGTGAATGGATACAGGTGTTTTAAGGTGGAGAATAAAAATGTCTTGATGTTTTAGTCATCATTTACTTCTTTGATACCTTGCACATGAGGGAAGAGACAGAAAGACCAGAATTACTGGTTAAACCAAGTATCCTATTTCAATCAGATGCCTGGAAGACATTCTTTACTTTGGGAGCTGGGGCTAGGACTTCCTTCACAAATTGGAGAAGAAACTAGTCTGTCTATGTGTCCTGTTTTTGTTTTTTTTTTCCCCTCCGTCCCTTTTAAGCCCAGGTCTTGAAACTTTTTCTTCCTTGGGCTTGAAATTAGGAATTTTCAAAAAGGGAAATGAAATAGCTTGGGCAGGGAGAACAGTGAATCTAGAATGTTCTGTTGAGTTTGGATTTTTTTAAGTTTTGCTTTGTTCCCAGAACATTCAAGCAGAGCTGGGGTCCAAGCAAACGTGAGGGGAGTAACCTTAGGATCTCTTTGTTGAACATGTGACCTGACTTATGTACTTTATGACAGCACGGACAGGATTAACAGACATGGTTTAGGTTCTTGTCAACAACAAGACACATTTCCCGAGCGCTTGCTAATGTGTCAGGCATATGCTGAACATATGTTATACGTTATCTCATAATTCATATATCCTAATACAGTTGTTGTTCTCATTTTACAGATGAGAAAACTGAGACTTTGAGAATTTAAGATACTTGCCCAATATATTACAGCTAGTTAATTCTGAGCTGAACCTGAAAATGATTCTTTTTGATAACAAAGTTCACACTTTTGGCCACAATTCTACACTGACCAGCTTTCCGAGAGTACTTGGTCCAAAGTTGGGGCAGCTATTTCATTTAATTTCTAGAAGACCAACATTTAGAAAGGTCACCTAGTCTGACCCTTTCAGTTCATTAGCTGAGAAGTTACAGACCCAGAGGGATCAAAGGACTTGTTTGAGGTCAAGCAGCTAGTTAATAACAAAACTAGAACCCAGGTGTGCTAGGATCTGTATTGGCACTTATTCTGCTACATTCTGATGAAGAACTGGTTTGGAAATGCAGTTTAAGTAATGGCAAGCAGGGAAAGTGGAAATGTTTTCTTTTAAAATTGCCAACTCCTCTTGTTTCCCTGCATTGTCTTTGCCCTGTAACCTGTCCTATTCTGAGCACTTCTATAAGAACATGAATAGCTTATGGTTTGGCACTACTATGTCATATTAAGGATGAAGGCATGTCTTAGTCTGTTTTGTGCTGCTATAACAGAATACCTGGTAGTTAGTAATTTGCAAAGAATGAAAATTCATTGGCTCACAATTCTGGAGGCTGGGAAGTCCAGTATCAGGTGCTGCTGTCTGTCATGGCATAGTTTCTCCTACAAAATTTCTAAGCCAAACGTGTGTTTCGTTTTTGTGATTGTTCCATAAAAACTCTCTTCCTTCACTTCATTGGTGAGTAGGGTGTGGATGGGGGCAAGAGAGGCATGCCCCAATTTTCAAGTAGAGTTTCTAATTTATACTTGGTTTCCATGTGGGAACCACCCTTTGTTTTCCATCTTGCCTATCGGAAACTGTGGGGAAAGTCATGTGATGTTTCTAATTTAAAATTCATCAGCATTAAAAAAAGATGAGTTTGAAAAACGAAACTGAGAAAATTTTGGAACTTTTACCTACCATATGGGTTCAGAAGTTGTTTCAGTTAGCTTTGGCAGTAGAAAAAATGGCCCCAAAAGTTAGTGGCCTACATGGCCATCATTGATTTGCTCACAATTGTGTGAGTCAGCAATCTGTGCTGAGCTCAGCTGGGAATGCTCATCTCAGTTTTTACTGTGGCCACAGCAGTAGCTAAGTAGATGTTTTGCAAAGAAGGCTATGACCATTCCTTCCATCCCTATCCAAATGCCCCTTTGCCATGTGACTTGCCACTTCTCCACTAAACAGAGGAGTTTATTTCTCTACTCCTTGTATGTGGATTTGACCATGTGGCTTATTTTTTGCCCTATGAGACATTAGCAAACATGACACAGAAGATATTTGAGAGGTACTTGCACATTCAGGTTTGCTCCCTTGCTGCTGGGAACCTGGAGACCACCTCTCGAAGCAACCTAAACTGACTTATTAGAGAATAAGAAGCCATGTGGAGAGAGACCAACCATCTCAGCGTTTCTGGCTGAGGTCTTAGGCATGTGAGTGAGACCATCTTAGACCTTCGGTTTGTGTCAAGTTGTCTCAGATCAGAACTAAGAGAAATAATAAATCATTGGTGCTGTATGCCACTTAATATCTACTTTTTGGCATGTTTGTTTAAAATACCACATTTACTATCCCATTCAAATCTTATATCCACAGCAATCTTTAAAAAGCCTATTTTTGCATGCTTAAAAGAATCTGAATGACTACCTAGCAATCTAAGGCAGTTTCATACATTTTGCTTTACAAAATGGTGATATTGATATTGTCGCCTGACATAAAACTCCTGAAACTGTTGTTATTAAGCAAAAGTCCTCATTGGCAAAGAAATTTAATCAATGAAAGGTAAATCAAAATGATATGCTGGTACCACAGATTTATAGAACAGCTCTAAGCAAGCTGTTAAACTTCCCTCTCACTGCAGAGGGGATCAAAAGCTAAAAATACTATCAAAAATTCAAATGGCACCTGCAGCACTTTCCTAAATGGATAAAGGTCAAGTTTGTAAACTAAATTAATGATGCTCATGTAAGAGATAACTAAGAATAAGCTGCAATCTGCTGAATCTTTTTACATTTTCCTCTTGGGATATAAGTTTTCTTCAAGTGAGACCACGAAAATTCCTTTGTACTCTTTTATTTCCTAGGTTAGTAGGTGGTTTGCAATATTAGGTCTAATCATATCAATGTCTTGAGAAAAAAATTCCATTATACTTTCAACATATGTTGGTGCATAAAAATCCACAAAGAAATACTCTCTGCTATTATGCTGTTGACAGTAGATGGAGATCTAATAAGGAAATGCTCATTTTGGCCAGATTTTCTAAGTTTCTCACTATTGCTCCCACGTCTATTGGGACAGAGCTGTCTCTGGCAGCTGTAGGCTTTCAGAATCAAAGCCAACAGTAAGCAGGGCATGTCTGAGCATATCACACGTGGCTCAGGACTGAGGCAGCTCCTGGGGGATAGGAGGGCCAGGCTTGTGGAACAGGGGTCATAAGGATTAGAAGGACTACATAAACGTGCTGGAATGGATGGATCTGAAGCCTCATGGGTCGTCAAAAGCTCACGCCATTCAGTTTTGGAGTGATTTGTTTTTCAACAAAAACCAATAGGAATAGAGCAACCTTAGAAGACTATTCAGGACAGAGTAGTCCTTAGGGAAATATTACTAATTATGATAGAGAAATTATGAAAACAAAACTTACCAGATGGGAATAGCATAAAAATTACTATTATTAAAACTAATGATGGTGATAATGATTCTGACAATATCAGTGTTCTTTATTTTCTATAACAAAGATCTGACATATAATGATGTCATTCAAATACGATCACTGTTTGTTAAAAAACGTTTGCCCTACACTTCAATTTGTAATATTAACATCTATTCTCTTCTATCTAGGGATGTTTTTGAGGAGGTAGTGTTAACAGAAATATTAAAAAGTATAATATCTCTAGGAATTGGAGACACAGAATTGGCTTTTTACACATAATGTTACACAATTTAGTCAGATTGTTTTCCTCTGGACATCTCAATTGTTTGGGGGGAAAGGGAATTTTCATTGTAGGTAAGGACAGTTTTATCCTACTACTCTTTGGGCAAGCTCTTTGGGCTGGCCTTAGACTTTAGGAATTGAGGGGAAAACTTCCTTATCTTCCTTCTTATTCCTCAAAGCCCATCAAGTTGGAGCTCTTAGCATAGTTGAGGTGCATTATGACATACAGTAATATTTTCCCAAATATGTTCTTTGTAACATTCGTTCTTCAGGATGATCAGTGTGAAAGAGATAAGGAGTCAGATAAGTTTGAGAAATATCATATATTCAATCCTACTTTTTGTCACAATGCACATTAGTATAATATACTGAAGACTTTACGAAATACTGTAGTAAGCAAATGATTGTCTCTTTTTAAAATCTAGTGCTTGTTGCTCTTTTTTTTTTTTTTTTTTTTTTTTGAGACGGAGTCTCGCTCTGTTGCCCAGGCTGGAGTGCAGTGGCGCAGTTTCGGCTCACTGCAAGCTCCGCCTCGCAGGTTCACGCCATTCTCATGCCTCAGCCTCTCCGAGTAGCTGGGACTACAGGCGCCCGCCACCACGCCCGGCTAATTTTTTGTATTTTTAGTAGAGACGGGGTTTCACTGTGGTCTCGATCTCCTGACCTCGTGATCCGCCCGCCTTGGCCTCCCAAAGTGCTGGGATTACAAGCGTGAGCCACCACGCCCGGCCTTGTTGCTCTTATTTAAATATAAAAAATGTCTTCCCCCATAAAATGTTTTAATATCCCACGTATCTGGCATTCACTAGAGAAATATTGAGTTAGTTGGTTCAATTTAATGAGACATTATATATATGTATAGGTATGTATATGCGAGACATCTTGGGCAGATACAATGACAAGCTAGATATGATATTGCTCTCAGAAACCTAATCAGTACAATAGGAAATATAAAACTGTTTCATAAAAGTATTATATGAAGTAGAAAGAGATAAAGACTATCAGTAGAATGCTTTCATTGGGAGGCTGACGTGGGCGGATCACGAGGTCAGGAGATCGAGACCATCCTGGCTAACATGGTGAAACCCCGTCTCTACTAAAAACACAAAAAATTAGCCGGGTGTGGTGGTGGGTGCCTGTGGTCCCAGCTACTGAGAGAGGCTGAGGCAGGAGAATGGCGTGAACCCGGGAGGCGGAGCTTGCAGTGAGCTGAGACCGCGCCACTGCACTTCAGCCTGGGCGACAGAGCGAGACTCCGTCTCAAAAAAAAAAAAAAGTTTATAGAAAAACCACAGACTTGTTTGAAAAGACGCCAGATTAGTATAGAGATAACCACTGACACATTTTATAGATAAATATTTGTTGACAAGAATAAAAAATTCCTTTTCTTTCTCTACCCTTTGCTGATTGTATATTGCTATTAATTATGATTTTTATTAATTACTGTTATCACATATATTACTAATTTAGATTCAATATAAAATACATTTTTAAGAGTAAAGGAACATTATACATTTTTTCGTGTACTATTTATCATTTATTTTCAGTAACTAAAAAGACCGTGTTCTTAATTTAATATAAATTGCCTAGACAAAACTTCATAGCTGTTAATGGACTAAAGTTCATTAACAGTGTGAGTTAAGAAAAAAAAAAGAGGCATGGGCCGTTGTATCTGGAGAAACCAGATGTGCCGTTACCTAGTGGAGGAAGACAGTTACCAGATCAATGAATGCTCCAGTATATTTTGAGCCTTTTAAAAAGTCTCCTTGACTTTTTCATTTTTAATTTTTACATTTCTTTGTTTCCTTAAAAATCTAGCCCAGCCCTGTACCTAGCTTCCCATGAAACAATAGTAGAACCTTTTTAAGGGACCTGTATCAGTCCTGGTCATTCCCTTGAAGCACATTTGGATCGCTCTTTAAATAGCTGCAGGCATTGGTAGTGCTCTTTCTGCTTCCCCACTGGTTGGTTCTGAATATGTAATTACCTTGAGGTCGAAAAGAGAGGATTAACAGAACTTATCCTAATTGCTTGTTTTTGTAGAGTTGTTAAAAAAGATTTGGGCTCCAGAAACAAGGGGTGTAGCCAGACAGAAGGCAGCCTGGAGTTCAAAAGTCTTGTAATCTTTGGCTCCACAGACCTATAAAATTGAAGTGTTGACTGAATGCAAACAGCCTGCAGTCTGCGAGGCCAGGGCCCAAGAAAGGACAAGAGGCCCATCGGTCATTTGAAAAGCCAGGGGTTTCATAATGACTCCGGACTGACCTGTTAATGGATGGCCCCATTTGATTTCGCCTTCCCTATGAACACCAGATCTGGAGCTGTCTGCCACACAACAGAGCTTTTCTTAGCTCCTGTGTTCCTAGAATTTAAGAATAAATGAGGTCTCTTGGAAAGCCCCAGCATGAAAGAAGTAAATTGGAAATATTAAGGGGCAGTGGTGCAGTAATAATACACCCTTGTTTCCTGGTGTCACTCCTTAGGTAATGGTTATAGGCTTGTAATTTGTGAGCAAGAAGATTAAGCTAAATATTAAAACATTATTGCAGGCAAGTAGGAGCAGGGAACTCTTCTGGGAAAGTGCGAGTGATCAGTCACCTCCTCACCTCTAAGTATTAAGGGTTACCGGAGGTTATAAGATTTAATAAGTATGGAAAGTTTTGCTGGGTGAGAGGGCGTCTTAAAAATTAAGCTGGAAGCCCTTTCAAGGGTCTTACTTCACAACAAATCATGCTCTGAGAAGGAAAACTTTAGTTTGAAAGCAGAAACCACAGGTTATACCTGATTGATTTGCAGAGTAAAAGGTAGATATATTATTCCATTTAAGAAGATGTAACATCATATCACTTGAAAACATTAAAGCTGATTATAAAAAGATGTTAGAAGAACAATGGAGACAGACGCTCTTTATTTTTATTTTTCACTAGGCAGAAACAGGAAAGGACTAATGACAATGCCACTGTTTTCTTTTCTTTCTGAGATGTATTTTTGTCAGCAAGCTAACTTTCAATTATTTTAGCAGAGACCTATTTTATACAATTTTGAAAAAAAACATGAATGGAAATAAATATTCTTAAATGGTTTCAATGAACTGGCTTTTTTTTCCTCTTTCTCTTTGGAAGAAGAATCTTTTAGCTTTAGAAAATCATTGTTTTATAGTATGGTTTTTACATTTTCCTTAAAAATAGGTCCATTCATCTTGTTTTATCTTAGTATTTGAACTTTTGTAATATGAGGAGAATTCATAAAAATCACGCTTACATTGCTGACTCATATTCATTATTATATTTAACTTTCTCCAAAACAAACCAGGGTTTGATAGTTGAGAGCATTTTTCTTATTTACTTCTTAAATTTGTTTGCGATCTTTTAAAACTAACAAACTAAAATAATTTGAGGTCCACATTTATGGAAAGATGTACTTATTATGGGAGCTTTGATTATTTCCATCTCTTTTTCCTCATAAACAAACCCCTCTGAAACCGTTATATTTCTAGAAAGTGTTGTCTCTTCGATAATGTGCCTTGCATTGTCAAGCCTCTGACTTTCAACCCTTGGAAAAAAAAGCTTTGAAACCTGTTAAACATCTAGGCTTCAGAAAGTAGTCACTGCCTTTTCTATTTAGAAGGAACTTCTTAATTTAATTCTTAGTAGAATAAGTGACTATTCTGCAAATAATTATTTCAGTTCTGCATAGTTTGGACTCTTGCCTGGCAGCAGCTCTTTCTCTAACACCGGTGCATTAGCCCCACAGGCAGTCTGAGAGAAATTGGGCAAATCTTGTAGCTTGTGTGGCAGGGTTCAGCATTTAACTCATAGCACAATTTAGATGTACAAAGAAACATAGCTCCTTTATTTTGTCTAGAGCCTGTCTCTTCTAGGACCTCCCACCTTCTGGTTTGTGGGAAAACTTAATTCAATTGCTATTATGTTTTAAAATTCATCCAATCTGACAAGTTAAACAATCTCTTTACGTAATATTTAGTCTCTCATGTGAATAAAAATATTCATTCTCAGATAGTTTTCATTGCCTCTTATCCCTGTCTACAGCACTGAGTCCATGTGAGTGTGGAGGTGAGTATTGCTTAAGCTCGGACAGCCCAAACAAAGGAGAAGATTTGGGGGTCTTTAGACATGGTGTCTTCTGGGTCCCAAGGTCATGGCTTTTGGTTTTTTGATCTCTAAGTTATCTCCTGGCTTTCAGAGCTGAGGACTGTAGCATATATTGTGGACTGTTCTTTTGGTTCAGGCAATGCTACTAAGGTGGCCCCTAGCTGTGTTGGCATCAACCACAGAGTCTCTGGCAGGTCCTCCATATGGCCTTGTGTTCCAGGGGTCCTACACAGCTTCTGTTGTGAAGTCCTTATGCTTTGCTCTGGTGGGCCCCATAGTTAGCCTACTGGATTATACTCATTCTGAACCTAAGCAACAGGGAAATGAGTGTGACTTGGGAACACTAAAGCTCAAGGCTTTTTACCTAAACACAGGGTACTGCTATGGTTACTTCCAGTGACTGTGCCTCAGATTGGATACTTGGCTAAGTCAGCCCCTTTCAAACTTCCAATTTGGGGTAGCTGATCTCATTGGTATCTCACTTTTCTAACATTTTTTTTTTCCTAGACGAAGCCAAGATGAAGAAAATTTGGAGGCACAAATTAACTTGTCTCTTTTCCTCTCTTCTCTCTCTTTTTCTTCAATATTATGTCCAGAAAAGGACAGACTTTCTTTTACTTCCTTTATGACACTCTGTTTACCATAGAGATGACCTAGCTTTGATAGGAGGGTAGGCTTCTCTTCCACATCATGGTAGAGCTCTATGATCTAAACCTTCCAGACTCAATTTTTTATATGCTGACGGAAAGAATAAAGTGATCTGAATTTTTTCTCAATGTAATAATATGACTTGCAAGGCTGTTGTCTTGGTGTATTTTATTTTCCATCTCAGAAGCTGATAATTCTTTACTATACCCTGAATTTGCTCTGCAAAAAATACCATGAATAGTATTAGTGGTAGTTGTAACATCTCTTTGGAAATGTCAGGGAAGGTTGGGGAGTTGAGCTGAGACATATTGGATCCATTCCTTCTTTCTTTGGGCCCCTTGCTTCAGCAATATTCTTGGTATTTTGCTTAATTAAAATGGAAACTAAATGTAACCTCACTGTGTGTGTGTGTATGTGTGTGCGTGCGGTTTTCTCTGCCAAAATACAGTCCACCTGAGATGTTCACCATATATTTTGCCTCCCACTCCATCGATTGGTTCCTATTACCTTATCATAGCACTTAGTCTTACTAAATTATATATTTTTAATTTGCCTGCCTGTTTATATTATGTCACTCCCACTAAAATATAAATGCAAATAGAGGAAGATTTATAATTTTATTCACCATGGTATTCCAGTGCCTAGAAAGGGATATGCTCATACCAGGGACTCACCAAATATCTGTTGAATAAATAAATTTATAAAAAACAGATGGATGAATGAATCCACATCCAGATTCTGCAGTCAACTTGCTTTCTACTCTTCCTTCCAGATTCAAGATCTCTGCAGAATTTGACCTTGCATAGGCTTATCAACAATGGCTGATTGTCAATGATATTACTATAGATGCCTAAGCAACCACATTCATTGAGGTTAACTCTAAGTTATGTCTTTATTTAAAAATTTTTTTGAGCTTGAAAATTGGAGAGCATGTTTTCTGGGGTTGGACAGATACTATCCTGATTATGAAGGCGATGCAAGAGAAATGTATGCAACATTTAACAAGTGCTACAAACTTTTAATAACACCTTGTTCATATGTTCATAATTTTATTTTGGTGCCTGACCAGCACGTTTTTTTTTTTTTTAAGACATAGTCTTTCTCTGTTGCCCAGGCTGGAGTGCAGTGGCGTGATCTAGGCTCACTGCAACCTCCACCTCCCGGGTTCTAGCGATTCTCCTGTCTCAGCCTCCCAAGTAACTGGGACTACAGGCACGTGCCACCACGCCCTGCTAATCTGTGTATTTTTAGTAGAGACAGGGTTTCACCATGTTGGCCAGGCTGGTCTCAAACTCCTGACCTCAGGTGATCTGCCCACCTCGGCCTCCCAAAATGCTGGGATTATAGGAGTGAGCCACTGCGCCTGGCCCTGACCCAGTACTTGACACACAGTGAGCATTATTAGTGTTTGCTGAATCTGTTTAGTGTGAAAGGTGAATCTGGAATTTCCAATTTTGCCTTAAGTCGTTGCATAAATGATCTTGAAGTTACTAAACCCCAGGCAAAAATGATATAGTTCATGGTCTGTTCATTCTAAAAAAACAAACAAGATCTTTTAGCCCTATTATGCATTATTATTATTATTATTATTATTATTATTTGAGACGGAGTCTTGTTCTTGCCACCCAGGCTGGAGTGCAATGGCGCGATCTCAGCTCACTGCAACCTCCACCTCCCGGGTTCAAGTGATTCTCCTGCCTCAGCCTCCTAAGTAGCTGGGATTACAGGTGCACGCCACCACACCCAGCTAATTTTTTGTATTTTTAGTAGAGATGGGGTTTCACCATGTTGGCCACGCTGGTCTTGAACTCCTGACCTCAGGTGATCCACCTGCCTCAGCCTCCCAAAGTGCTGGGATTACAGGTGTGAGCCACTGTGGCAGGCCTAGTCTGCATTATTTTATCTTAATTTAGGTTCTGTTGTTAAACTGGAAAACACCATTGCTGGAGTTTGGGTTTTCAGTCTTCTGGAAATCTCTGCTAATAATTTAATAAATGTAAAACATAAAGTTTCTTGCAACTCACATTTCAGTTTATGATATCAAAACTGTGCCCTGTCCCAACATGCTACAACATGCTAGTTGGTCTTGAAGCAGCAGAAGCAAACTATTCACAAATTAATCAAGGATACCTTGCATTGTGATTGAGAAGTTGCACAACCATTGTTGACTGCATGGGATGACAGGTTGCTTAGATCTCCTATGCTTGGAGGAGGTGCAGAATTGCCCAGAGATCCAGGAATAAGTTGTTACGGGCCTGTGTCTACAATGAACACAGAAGTCCTCTGCTTTCTCATGATTATGACTGTGAGTTATCTCAGCTGCGTGCCCAAACCATTTGGATCGCCGGGAAAAGCATCACCTGTATTTAAGGGCTGGGCTTGGACAATTGAGATCTGGGCAAATCACCATGGCCATGGGACTTTTGGCATATTCAGGCAGTTCTTCAGCTGTTCAGTGAAGTAATTAAACTGAGTTATTCTCACTCGCTGATGATGCCAGTGGTGCAGTTTAGGGAATATTTCAGGCCTACAGATTTAGACATAGAATTAGGATGTGCTGTTAGTGTCTACTGATCTTTTCCCGGCATAAAAGTTACACCAATTTCCATCAACATGGTGTACACTTTATTGATAGTAGGCCACTTAAAGCAAAGTGGGGCTGATAGAGAAAGTGACTTTATTTGATTGAAAAATATGTATTGAGCACCTATTGGGTATTAGTACTGTACTACGTAGGTCCTGAGAGGGATGTAAAGGAGCAAAAAATGATTCTTACTTTCAAGAAGCTGACAATTCACTGTTAAATACATTTATATTTTGACATAAATAGCATATGTTTTGATATAAGAAGACAATTTAGTATATTTTTAAGTTCTCATATGGCATAGGGTAGGGAAATTCCTTTCCTTAGACTATAGCATTAAGAAAAAACAAAGGGGCTGGGCGCGGTGGCTCATGCCTGTAATCCCAGCACTTTGGGGAGCTGAGGCGGGCGGATCACAAGTTCAGGAGATCAAGACCATCCTGGCTAACATGGTGAAACCCTGTCTCTAGTAAAAGTACAAAAAATTAGCCGGTCGCAGTGGCGGGCACCTGTAGTCCCAGCTACTCGGGAGGCTGAGGCAGGAGAATGGTGTGATCCCGGGAGGCGGAGCTTGCAGTGAGCCGAGATAGCGCCACTGCAGTGCGGCCTGGGCGAAAGAGCGAGACTCCGTCTCCAAAAAAAAAAAAAAAGAAAAGAAAAGAAAAACAAAGGTAGATGGGTTGGTGACTTTTTTTTTTTTTTTTTTTTTCCAGGCTTGGTTTTGCTCTGTCAACCAGGCTGGAGTTCAGGGGCGTGATCACAGCTCACCGTAGCCTCGACCTCCTGGGCTCCAGCCATCCTCCCGTCTCAGCCTCCTGAGTAGTTGGGACTACAGGCGTCTGCCACCATGCCTGGCTAATTAATTAATTAATTATTTTTTTTTGGTAGAGACAGGATCCTAATACATTGCCCGGCTGGTCTAAAACTCCTGGGCTCAAGTGATCCTTTTTCCCACTTTGGTCCCCCAAAGTCTGGGATTACAGGCATGAGCTATGTGCCCAGCTGGTTGATGGTTAAAAAAAAAATCTTTTGGCAAAGATAGCATCTTCTCACATTTCCTTTGCTTAGGTACTAGAACCATGAAAAAATGGCGCTGAAAACTTCATAATAGAAATGAATGGGTTTTATTGAAACAAAAAAATTCTAACCAATCAAAACATGCGTTATTGAATTGGAAGTTTATGATGTATTTGCAAACCTTCTTTGACATCTATTGTCCTTGTATCTTCTCCTCCCGATGTTGAAAGTACACAGCAGAAAAAAACCTTTGTGTTGAGATTTATTTTATCCTTTGCATGATTTTCAGTTTCTTTTGGTTACCAATTTAATAAGGATGATATTTTTAATTTCAGGACTCTTGCTGATTATTTTTATTTCTCAGGAAAATCCTTTTTTCCACCCTTCTATCCTGCCCACCAGCAGAGAGAATACAGAGCCTTATAAGTCTCTCTTTCCTCCTGTGGCATGCCTTATAATGCCAGTGTTCTTCACTTCAGCTCAGCTTCCAAATTTAATTCATTTGTTAGGCCTATTTTTACCTTCAGACATGAAATCTGAATGTGTTGCTAAACTATCAGAGAAAGTGCTTTTCTTTGTGCCTTCCATCTAAGGCAATGTGTGCTTTCCTAATGGTATTATTTATAGCTGTGGGCTGTGAAAACGGAGCACAGACAAGCTGCCTACATCCCATGTCACACTTTTTTTTTGTTGTTGTTGGAGTAGTTAGTCATTAGTACTGAAGTGTTTGGTCACGAGCAGGAAAGAATGAAAATGTAAAATTCAGTGGGCTTCATTTCCATGGTTCTGGTGTGAAATTTGTGGGGGAGATTCCGAAGTGAGGTATGTCCCAGGTACTCACCTGAAAAAGGGTTCCAGGTACATGGTGTGTCCTCAGCATCCCTGGCCCCATCCCTTCTGTCCTGGAATTCTGTGTTTGTGGATATATTAGTCAGGACAGGCTAGTTTAGTTTATGCTACAGTAACAAGCGGCTCCCAAATCTTAGTGTCTTAGAGACTGATAGATCTTCTCCACCACATCCTTTGCCGATTGGCTGTTGCTCTGCTTCCAGTCATCTGCTGGAGCAGTCTCTCCCTGGAACACTTGGTCACTGTGGCAGAAGGAAAGGAAACATGGCGAATTACTTCCTGGCTTGAAAAGCTTCTGTGTGGAAGTGACACACATCTCTTCTGTCTACATTTCAGAAGGGATGGGGCCAGGGATGCTGAGGACACACCATGTACCCTTTTTCAGGTGAGTACCTGGGGCATACCTTACTCCGGAGTCTCCCCCACAAATTTCACACCAGAACCGTGGAAATGAAGCATTTTGAATTTTAATGACCAAACAATTCAGTGCTAATGACTAACTGCTCCAACCACAACCAAAAGCGTGACATGGGATGTAGACAGCAAACCACTTTTGAATTTGACAGGCAGTGAAATATATTCCTCCCTCAGAGAGAGACACCTCAGGGAGGGGCACCCAAATATTTGGAGAACAGACTACTACAGTGGGGATTCATTGACTTTCACTTGATAACAGTGAACACAAAGTAAGACATTTTCAGACAAGGACTGAATCTTGTGACTAAACTTGGGGAAGAATGAATAACTTTTTTAACTTTTTTTTTTCTAGGGGTCGGGAGTAGACATAAATGAGGTAGAGGGTCTCACTGTCTGGAACACTAGGCTTTTGAGGGTCACTTTCTTCCTTCCTTCGTTCCTTCCTTCGTTCCTTCCTTCTTTCCTCCCTCCTTCCCTCCCTCCCTCCCTTCCTCCCTCCCTTCCTCCCTTCCTTCGTTTTCCTTCCTTCCTTCCTTTCTTTTTTTTTTTTTTTTCCAGACGGAGTCTCACTCTGTTGCCCAGGCTGGGGTGCAGTGGCACTATCTTGGCCCACTGCAACCTCTGCCTCCTGGGTTCAAGCGAGTCTCCTGCCTTAGCCTCCCGAATAGCTGGGATTACAGGTGCACACCACAACACCTAGCTAATTTTTGTATTTTTAGTAGAGATGGGGTTTCACCATGTTGTCCGGGCTGGTCTTGAACTCTTGACCTCAAGTGATCTGCTTGAGGGTCACTTTTTCTAAAGTGTTTGTTTACATCTGAGTTATATGTTGTTTCTGTATCCATTGTGTTTGTTGTTTGATCTACTCAGTTGAAAAATGAACTTTTGGTTGTTCTGAGTTCTTGGTGACTCTCATTTGGCACGTGCTTATGTATTCAGGTGCGTCTCTCGCCGCTCCTGCCTCAGACTCTAGGCTCCGGCTGCAATTCACTATCTGTTATTCTAGACATTTCCTTACAGTGCCTTTTAATTTTGCCTTGTCTGGCCGTCTCCTCTTATCCTTTAGGGATCAAAGTCAACATCACTTTTCCTGGTGTACGTTAGGTGCCTCTGTGTTCCAAAAGAAAACTGTCCTTTTTGATATTTGTTAAAACATTTATCCCATGGAAGTACTGTAATGCATTGTTTATCCATCTCTCACTACGTCTAATTTATCATTGCTCTGTGAGGTTCACAACTCCAGCCTCATTTCTCCTCATTCTCCTCCTTTGACCAGAATGCTTTCGCCATACTGGTTCACTTTCTGTTCTATGAGTAAGCCCAGTTCGGTTTCACCTTGGGGCCTTTTCAGTATCTGTTCCTGCTACCTGAAATGTTCTTCCCTCTCATCTTCAGAACACTGGCCCCTTTTTAGTCATTCATGTCTCAGTTTAAATAAAATATCACTTTCTTAGAAGTACCTTCTCTGACTAATCTATCTAAAGTCGTCACTTGGACTTTGGCTATCATATCACATTATCTTTACATACATAAGGGGCATGTAAAGATATTCTATCCAGTACTTTTCTTGTTTATTTATTTAACATCTGCTTCTCTTCATTAAATGAACAATAAAACAAACCCTAAAAAAGTAATGGGCTGGTTGAACTTTGGAGGCTCTGTTAAAAAAACAAAAAGCAAAAAACAGTGGCATCTTTATCCTTTCAAGGCTACTT
Organism: Nomascus leucogenys; assembly: GCF_006542625.1. NCBI lineage: Eukaryota > Metazoa > Chordata > Mammalia > Primates > Hylobatidae > Nomascus > Nomascus leucogenys. The sequence goes on from NC_044390.1 coordinate 16,327,144, forward strand.
GTAAAGTTTATCTTCAGAGATTCTAGAATATAGCACATAAAATCTAAGCCAGTGGTGTTCAAAGCGGCTTCTGTGGGGCTCCTTTTGAGGTCACTGTAGGGTGTTTGGAGAGGGGAGGAACAGGGAATCTGAGTGTATGGGATTCCCTGCCTCCTTAATCTGGCTCATTTGTTCCCCATTATAGCTATAGAACAGCAACTTTTTCTGAATTAAAAATGTAGGCTTTTGCATAAAGTTTTGAATCCACGTTTTTAAAAAAGGGGTGAGATGTTTGAACACCATTGGTCTAAGTAACAATTTGGGGAAGTAAAGTTACATACATGGGGACTGGGGACAAAAGGAGAACAATTTAGATCCTGGCCTGGTTCACAGAGTGGCTCAGAGAAGTAAACATACCCATTGGGGATACCATCCCTCTTCTCATCTGCTCTACCTCCTTACCCTTGCACTCACCCCCATGCCCTTGACCATTACCTGCAGACCAACGTCTAGCATTTGATTTACTCATTATCTTGATCTTAGCTTTGTCTTTGGTCTCATGGAAATTTCTGTATTTTACATTGAGAGATAGGATGTTGCATATCCTGCAGAACCTCTGCTTACCCCAGGCAGGTTGATGTCAAAATATTCCGTTATGTTGAACAACCTCAGGCTAACTAGTCAGCATGTGGAGAAAAGAATATGAAATGTTACATAATTTAACCGATTATTCAATGGTCATGTAGAAAGGTCTTTCATTGCTGCAGCAAATTCATTGTTTCTCTGATGAAGATCAGTATGTAGGGAGATTGAAAGTAAGAAATATAAAAATGTTCCAGAGGAGTCTTTCAGGAATTCATTTTGTCAAAGGAAAGCATTAGCTTGATTAAGCTTGAACGGATAGCACTATTAAGCTATATTTTAGTAGTCTCCTACCCCACCATTCTGATCCTGTTTTGACTATTCAGATGTGTTCACTTGTCTCTTTCTTTGTACGTTTCATTGTCTCTTCTCTTTTCCTCATTCTCTCTTGCCTTTTCCTCTTTTCCATTCATTCTTTCCCTCCTTTGACCTTTTCCCTGTTCCTTCTCTCTATTAAATTGTTTATGATTTTCACATGCATTAACTAAGAGATAAATATAATATTTGCTTCAAGCATTATTGGCACAAATAACCTCCATGGAATAAAACTGACAATGTCTTAAATTGCACATCATAAAATTTGTTATCAATTAAAAATTAATTGAAAGATAAGATCTTGACAACACTTGTACCTGAAAAATCTTACCCAGTAGTATTGAATGTGGTGGAAATAATAACCACAAAAGAAAATTCGCAAGGATAGAAAATAATAAAAGTTGAATAGACAAAACCTTATTGATGAATGAAATTATAGTGTTACAATAAATTAAAGAAAAAAGAGCTGGCCTAATTCTGATTAAAGTATATTATAAACATCCTGAGGGTCAAAATTTCCTCAGAAACAAAAATGACGGGGTCAAAATGGTGGAATGGTGGGGTTGAAATGTCCTGTAAAAACTGATTTTTATGTACCAATTTATCTTATAGAAATTTCCATGTCTTTAAATATTCAGCTGTAATATTTTCAATGGCTGTATAGCATTATGCTTTGTGCAAATGAAATAGTTTATTTGACTAGTCTTCTATTATTACATTTTCTACATAATATATCTTATTGTTTCAATTGTTTTACAGTTTTTGCTGTTGAAATTCTGCGAAGAATAAGTGGGTGACAAAATTTTTGTTAGGTAACATTTCCTAAATCTTTCTATTTTTGTATGGGTTTCAGAAATAGATATTATCTGAAAACCTGCTATGAAGAAAAAGAGACTCTATATTATTTCACTTGAATTCTGCATTAAGACTATTTTTAAAATATGGCTTTTGTATTAAATTAAAGCTTTTCTTTAACTTCCATTGCTGCCTGTGAGTGTGACAAAACATGAGACAGTGTCTGATCTTGGCTTTTAAAATAAGCAAACCCCAAATACCTCAACTCAAATAGCTCAAAAACAGCATGAAAAGATTGAAATGTCACAGAGGAGCTGCTAGGATTTAATCAGTGGGAATTTATTTGACTTGTGCTTATTCCAGAGCTATTTATAGTCAAAGGTAAATATAATTTTAGGTCTCCTTTTGAAACCGCAAGCAGAACCAAATGTAGTTTCTGCAAGAGGCTAGAAGAAATGAGTTGGGAATAAACTCATTTCATACTCATTGCTTAGCATAGTGAACACAATTCATGAATAGTTGTTAAATGAATGAGTAAATTAATTCATGAAAAATGAATATTAATTTCATACTTTGTGACAAGCAAGATATCGACTAAGTCTCTCACCCAGCACCAAGCACATAAAATTCAGGTATTTAAATGAATTCTTGACAAATAAATGAAGAAAAACACACTTTTCTACCACCTTGAACACGACTGAGCATTTACACTTAATCTTACTTAGCCAAAAGGCTGAGAAACGATACGACTGAGCATTAAAAAATATCTGAGACCCATGTGATCATATTTTAGCACTTGTTAAGTTCAGTAGCCAATGGTATGGATGGGGGCTTTTGGTGTGTGTAACTGGCGATGGATGGATGCTATGAATGAATGCTATGAGGGAATTAGTGTAGCCTCCAGAAGTAACCATAGTGTATAGAGCATCTCTTGTGTGCTATGTGCTAGGTACTCTCTCATTTTATAAATGAAGAAACAGGCTGAGAATATCAGAAAAAAAAAGGAATAAAAACTCTCACAAGGTTTCAAGACAAAAGGTGTAGCAGGTATAGCTACCCACTTCTATATGATCCCCAAACTCATGAATTCCATTATACCTACAGCATCTCATACAAGTTTATAATCCAATAAAACTTCTGAAGATCACTCATAATCCCACTACCCAGAGATAGTTGCTTGTATTTTCTACAATTTTGGGAATCACGTCTATTTTCACAGAAAGATACAGTATTTGGGAGTAGACTTTTTGTTCTGTATTACAGTTTCCTTTTATTCTTTTTCTTTTAGCAATATATTGGAACATTTCCTTATAGTGTTTTTTTTTTTTTAGCATGTAATTAAGTGGCCACTTCCTCAACCCCCATACATGGTAAATAAATTATAAAGTCTTTGAGGGTAGGGACTTTTAAGAAAAATGCATCTACTATAGTGTTTAGGGTAATGTTGGATATGAAGCACTTGATTATTACTATTACTCTAGCTGAATTATATAGTATTCATTTTGTGTTGGGCATTGGTCTAATTGCATTATGTGGATTAATTCATTTAGCTTTCAAAAACTATCTATAAGGTAATGCTATTATTATTCCATTTTCCACATGAAGAAAGTGCCCAGTTCACAGTTAGTAAGGGGTGGAGGTGAGTTCTAACCCAGGTGGCCTGGCTCCGGAATACTTGCTCCTAACCACCATGCTCATCCACTGAAAATAGATACACAATGAATACTTGTCAAGTCTAGGAAGTGGAGAGTAAAGGTAATTATGGGTATGCCTTGACATTTCTCATGTGTAAAAAGCTCACAATTCACCCCCATTGCTCTACTGCCTTAATTCTAGACTTCTCTGCTAAGGCTTTTAAATTTAAAAAAAAATTCATCCTTATTTCTCCCAATTTCCCTTTGAACTTTTGGTCTATTGCAATTGAATACATGAACACAACATATCCATTCCCTTTTTTGCCTTGACTCTATCCAAATTCTATCACCAGTGAAGGCTTAGCTCAGTAGCTCAGTTCCTACATTCTTTTTTTTTTTTTTTTTTTTTTTTTTGAGTCAGAGTTTCACTGTTGTTGCCCAGGCTGGAGAGCAATGGCATGATCTCGGCTCACCCCAACCTCCACCTCCTGGGTTTAAGTGATTCTCCTGCCTCAGCCTCCCGAGTAGCTGTGATTACAGGCGTATGCCACCACGCCCGGCTAATTTTATAGTTTTTTAGTAGAGTTGGGGTTTCTCCATGTTGGTCAGGCTGGTCTTGAACTCCTGACCTCAGGTGATCTGCCTGCCTCAGCTTCCCAAAGTGCTGGGATTACAGGCGTGAGCCACCGCACCCCTGCTAGTTCCTACATTCTTGATGAAGCACTCCATCTCCTTTAAGCTTTATTGTCTGTTTCTCTTCTCTGAGCCCTTCTGATCTAATATTAGGTGAGGATTTGCTCTTGTCCATATTTATGTTTCTTACTGCCTCAGAAAAAAATGCTTGATTCATGGCAGGCAGGAAACTGGTATTCCTTTGTTGCATGAGCAAATGGCCAGATGAATAACTGAGACTTACACTGTTTTACAACTTATTGCATCTGCCGTTGTCCTGTCTCTACAAGTATGCTGTAAAAGCTTTTGGCAGAGAAGGATTAACTTTTGACCATTTCTTCACTCCTCAAAGTGCCTGAGACTAAGTAAGTCTGTACTGGATTGTTAGCCAATATTTGCAGTTGTGTCCCAGCTAGGAGTTGTAAATGGTGGAGAAGGTACTGACCTTTTTTTCTTTTTCTTTTTTTTTTTTTTTAGATGGAGTCTAGCTCTGACCAGGCTGGAGTACGGTGGCATGATCTTGGCTCACTGTAACCTTTGCCACCCAGGTCCCAGAGATTCTCCTGCCTCAGCCTCCCAAGTAGCTGGGATTACAGGTGCCTGCCACCACTCTCAGCTAATTTTTGTATTTTTAGTAGAGACGGTGTTTCACTGTGTTGGCCAGGCTGGTCTCAAACTCCTGACCTCAGGATTCACCCACCTCGGCCTCCCAAAGTGCTGGGATTACAAGCATGAGCTATTGCACCCGGCCGACCTTTTTTTCTTAAAAAAATAAAAATAAAAAAATATATATACATACACACACATACACTTATATATATAATTTGACCTACTTTTCCTTTTATTAAATGTGCTTAATTTCTTATTTATTTGTATTTTTGATTTACTTGTTAAAATATATATTAAAGAATTGATTGATTTATTGATTGATGTTAGAGATGGTCACCCAGACTGAAGTGCAGTGGCACTATCATAACTCACTGTAACCCAGAACTTCTCGGTTCAAGTGATCCTCTTGCCTCAGCTGCCTGAGAAGCTGGGATTACAGGTGTGTGCCACCACATCTTGCTAATTAAAAAATAAAGTTTCTTTTTTTTAGAGCCGGGGTCTCACTATGTTGCCCAGGCTAAACTTGAGCTTCTGGTCTCAATGAATCCCTCTGCTCTCACCTCCCAAAGCTTTGGGATTACAGACATGAGCCACTGTGCCCAGCCCAAGCATTGTTTTAAATGAATCACTATTTTCATGGATTTAAAGAATAGAAAGGATCTTTGTGTAGCATGACAGATAAATCTGGTTGTTGAGATTTTCCTACTTCCCAGCTAGAGTTGATGGTACTACTTACGCATTAAGATTTTTTTGGACAGAAAACTTAATTATTTAAACTGTTTTAATTGAAATTATTAATGCTTCTTTACTGAGAAATGTAATACACACAAAGACATGTACAAAACAAAAATATATATGTAGCTCAATAATTTATCACAAACACAGGTATAATCATTACCCAAGTCAAGAAATAGAGTATTAGCATCATTATAGATTCCTTTTATACCCCTCTGATCATTGGCTCTTCCCTTCCTCTAAAAAATAATGGCTATCTGGGCTCTTATGATAATCATGTCTTTGTTTTTCTTTATAGTTTTATCACCAAACATGGATCTTTGTAGTTTAGTTGTGCCTGTTTTTAAACTTCTGTAAATGGAATCATTGAGTATGTATTTTTCAGAAACGTATTTCTTATGCTTAGCTTACATTTGGGAGATTCATCTATGCTGTTCTATATGGTTGTATGTAGTTCATCTATATTCATTGCTGAATAGTACTGCATACTGCATTCTGTGACTATGCCTCAAATAATTTACCCATTTTACTGTTGATAGAATTTATAGTTGTTTTTATTTTTTGATCTCAGGAATAATGTTACCACAGATTTATTGTACAAATTTTTGATGCACATATGCACCCATTTCTACTGGTTATGTGTAAGAGTGAAATTCCTAGTTCAGAGAGTAACATATAGTAATATATTGTCAACTTATTAGATAATGCTAGGCTGCTTTCCAAAGTGGTTATACTATGTCAATTTACATTTCTACCAGCAACGCGTACATCCACATTATTGACAGCATTTTGTACTGTCAATCTTTAAAATTTTTCTCACTCCAGTAGGTATGTTGTGTTATCTTATTGTGACTTTAAATTGCAGTTTAACAATTATTAATATGGTTGAGAAACTTCGTATGTTTACTGATAATTTGCATATCTTCTCTAGCATAATTTCTGTTTAACTATTTTGCCCATTATTCTCTTGGACTTCTTGTTTTTTTCTTATTATTTGTAGAAATTCTTAATAATTTCTGGAAATATGCTCTTTGTCAAGTATGTTTTACAAAAATCTCCTACGCTGGCTTACTTTTTCACTCTATTAATTAATATACCTTTCAATGAGCAGAAGTTACTAATTTTAATTTAGTCCAATTTATCAATTTTTTCTTTATGAATAGTGCCTTTTGTGTCTTCTATTTAAGTATTTTTTCCTTATCTTGAGGTAATATATTGTTTTATATTACCTTCTAAGAACCTTTATCATTTGATTTTATACTTATATCTATAACCCACCTAGAATTTGTTTTTATGCATAGTGAAAGGAACCAGGTTTCATTTTTTTCATATGGATATCTAATTTGAACAACACTATTTGATGAACAGATCACCTCTTCTCCTGTTATTCTGCAGTGCCACTATTGTCCATGAATGCATGGATCTCTTTCTGGGCTCTTTATTCTGTTTCATTGGTCAATATCTGTTTACCAACACAACCCTGCATTACTTGCTATTGCTTTATAATGTCTTGATATCTAGCAGAGTCTTGTCTTCTTTGAGTTTCTTAGCTTTTCTTGGTCTTTTGAATTGCCATATACATTGTAGGATGAGCTGTCATTTTCAGCAAAGAACCTGATGAAATTTTGATTGGGATTTTACTGACTATATAGATTAATTTGGGGAACATTAATAAATTTATAACATTGAGTTTCTCAATCCATGAACATGATTTCTCCTTTCATTTATATAGATCTCCTCTATGTTAATTTCTGTGGAGAGATTTTTTAGATATTTTGTTAGATTTACAACTTTATTTTGAAGTTAAACAATGGTAATTAAATAGAATCTTAAATTTTTATTTATTTTTAATTGACACATAATTGTACATATTTATGGGGTACAATGTGATGTTTTAATACATGTATACATTGTGTGGTGATCAAATCACATAGTCATAACCTCAAACATTTATTTTTTTTTTTGTGGTGAGAACATTCAAAATCTTCTCTTCTAATTCCTTTGAAATACACAATACAACATTGTTAGCTATCGCCACCCTACAGTGCAACAGAACACCGGGATTTATTATTCCTTATCTAATTGTAACTTTGTTTGACCAACCTCTTTCCACTGACCAACCTCTTTCCATCCCCCTTTCTCCCACCCTCCCCACCCTCTGGTCACCACTAATCTACTCTGTGCTTCTTTGATATGAGCTTTTTTAGACAAATGAGTGAGATTATGTGGTGTTTGGTCTTTCTGTGCTTGGCTTATTTCACTTAACATAATGTCCTCCAGGTTCACCCATGCTGCTGCAAATGATAGGATTTCACTTTTTTAAGTGGATGTCCAGTATTCTTTTGTGTTTCTATACCACATTTTCTTTATCCATTCTTCACTGATGGACACGTAGGTTGATTCTGTTTTGTGGCTATTGTGAATAGTGCTGCAAAAAGACATGGGAGTGAAGACATCTCTTTAACATTTATTTTATAACATTTATTATAACATTTATTTCCTTTGGATAAGTACCCAGGAGTGGAATTGACGGATCACATGGTATTTCTATTTTTAAGTTTTTGAGGAAATTTCATACTGTTTTCCATAATGCTGTAACAAATTACATAATCACTAACAATGTATAATGGTTTCCCTTTATCCACATCCATACCAGCATCTGTTATTTTTTGTCCTTTTGATATTAGCCGTTTTAGTTAGAGTGAGCTGTTATCTCACTGTGGTTTTGATTTGCATTTCCCTGGTAATTAATGTTATTGAACATTTTTTCACGTGCTTGTCCATTTCTGTGTCTTCTTTTGAGAAATGTCTGTTCAAATGCTTTGCCATTTTAAAATTTGATTGTTTGCTTTTTTTGCTACTGAGTTGTTTGAGTTCCATGTATATTCTGGAAATTAACCCCTTGTCAGATGCATGGCTTGCATATACTTTCCCTTTTCTGTAGGTTGTTTCTTCACTCTGTTGATTATTTCTTTTGCTGTGCAGCTTTTTAGTGAGGCGTAATCCCATCTATCTCTTTTTATTTTTGTTGCCTGTGCTTTTGAGTTCTTATTTTAAAAATTCTCACCTAAACCAGTGTCATAAAATGTTTCCCCTATGCTTTGTTCTGGTAGTTTTCTAGGGTTAGCTCTCACATTTAAGTCTTTAATCCATTTTGAGTTCGATTTTGGTGTATGGTGAGAGATAGGGGTCTAGTTTCATTCTTCTGCATATGGTTATCCAATTTCTTCAGCATTACTTATTGAAGAGACTGTCCTTTCCCCATTACATGTTCTTGGTGCCTTTGATGAAGAAGAGTTGGTTGTAAATGTGTTGATTTATGTAAGTATTCTCTATTCTGTTCCTTTGGTCTATGTGTCTGTTTTCACGCCAGTATTATGCTGTCTTGGTTACTATAGCTTTGCAGTATATTTTGAAGTCAAATAGCGTGATACTTCCAGCTTTGTTCTTTTTGCTTAAGGTTGCTTTTACGATTTAAGATCTTTTGTGGTTCCATATAAGTTTTAGGATGGTTTCTGTTTTTGTGAAGATTGTCGGCATTAGCATAGGGATTGTATTGAATCTGTTAGATTGCTACTCCTTAGTAACAGACCATAGCATATTACTGGAATAAAAAGAGCAAACTGATAAAGGAACAAGTTTGGGCTTCATACCTCTTTTGGATTTTTGAAAATAACAACTGGCGGAGAAAAAAATTTATAAAAATTTTTAACAATTCTCTTTTAAGATTTTTATTGGAAATAACTATAGACAGGATTTATGCCAAATAGAAAGATATCCTACTAATTGACAGACACACTAAAATTAAAAATAAAAACTAAATAGTGAATATAATTGACTGATTGTCTCCCTAGGACTAGTAATGCATTTTTGTTTTTAGTTATAATCAATAGATATGGATGAGGCTCTACCAAATGCCATTCACAGTACAGCAGCCTGAGTACCTTTTTAAAACAATGTAATTCAAATCAGTTCTACAATGACTGCCAACTGCATTTAGAAACAAATACCCAATCATTCAATCATTTCGTGACTCTCAAAAACCTACATAACCCATATAATTCAACCCCACTGTCCCTCTTCCCTCCTTCATTGGATGACAGCCCTTTCCAGCTTTCTTTGTATTCCTTCAATATACCAAGATTGTTCCCATTACACATTTTTGCACTTGTTGATCCATTTGCCTGGAAGTTCTTGTCCCCAGTTTTTCTCTTGACTGACCTTATTTTGTCATTCAGGTTACAACTTAAGCTACTCAATGAGACCTTATCTCACAAACAGTCTAAATTAACTTCCCCTCATCTCTGCTGCCCATTGTTCAATCCCATTACATCAACTTATTTAATTTTCTTCATAGCATGGATCTTTATCTGAAATTATGCTATTTATTTGTTTACTTGACTATACTCTTTCCTCTTTTAGTAAATAGGGATCCATTTTCCAGTGCCTAGTACAGTGCCTGTTACATAGTAGGTCTTAAAAATAATGGTTGATGAACTCTCAAACGTGATATCTAAAAGGTTGTGGCAAACTGTAGTGCTTAATTTAATAGAGAATTCTATTGCCTAGATCAGCAAATTTAATATTAGAGAAACTTTATGAGTGAGATTCCCTGCAGAGAGATAATTCTGGCTTATAAGGTATTAAATATCTAACTTTAAATGAGGACCAATCTTTGCAACTTGCCTGGAAAAATACATGTACACAGACACACACACACACACACACACGCACACATTCATATGGAAAATGAGATCATCCATATTCTCTTAAGAAGAAATATTGAGGTAATTCTTTCATAAAAATATTATCTGAACAGCATTTACCCTCTGTCAAGCACTCAGTATATACATATATACATACATACATACATATATATATGTATACATTTTTGTTTTTTTGAGATGGAGTGTTGCTCTTGTTTCCCCTGCTGGAGTGCAATGGCACGATCTCCACTCACCGTAACCTCCGCCTCCAGGGTTCAAGTGATTCTCTTGCCTCAGCCTCCCAAGTAGCTGGGATTACAGGCGTGCATCACCATGCCCAGCTAATTTTGTATTTTTAATAGAGATGGAGTTTCTCCATGTTGGTCAGGCTGGTCTTGAACTCCCGACCTCAGGTGATCCGCCCGCCTCGGCCTCCCAAAGTTTACACGATTACAGGCATGAGCCACCATACCCAGCCACACTCAGTATATATTTTAATTAATTTTAAGTAACAACCTTTCTATTTAAATAGGCAAAATGCATCCCCTAATTCTCACCCTCAAATGGCATACACACATGGACATACTTTTTCAGGACTGGGATGACAGAGAAGAAAAATACTGGTACTGAGACTGTAATGAACTTTCCAGTTACCATGGCTACCTTTAATTAAAGTCTATATATGGAAGCCCTTAATCTAGCTAAAAATGTGTAATGATGCTCATCTTGCATAGTATTGGTATTAATAATTAAATCCATTTATGATTTCAGTATTGCAATACAAATCTACCACTGTCTGTCTAGTGAAATGTAGTCTTCACTGTTGTAGGCAAAATTCTAAGATGGCCCCCAAGATTCCTGCCCCTTGGGGTATTCATCTTGTATAACCCTCAACTCTTGCCTATGGGCAGGACTGTGAATATGATGGATTTCACTCCTGTGATTAGGTTACGTTATATAGGAAAGGTGAAGAGTTTTTGCAAATGGAATATAGGTCCCATATTAATTGGTTAAGTTGCCTAAAGAAAGGAGATTATTCTGGGTCAGCCTGACAGAATCAGACGGGCAGCTCAGCTCTGCATGGAGGAGCCCATGACATGCACATGGCCCAGTTTTGCACCAAACATTTCAGCGACATGGCTGGTACACACATTTCATCATTTTAATTTCACTATAGGTACATGCTATTAGTGAAGTAAATCCTTTCAGAAAAATAAATAACTTTTTTTTTTTTTTTTTCCCAAGACAGAGTCTCACTCTGTTGCCCAGGCTGGAGTGCAGTGGCACGATCTCAGCTCATTGCGACCTTCACATCTTAGGTTCCAATGATTGTACCTCAGTCTCCCAAGTAGCTGGGATTACAGGCACATGCCAGTATGCCCAGCTAATTTTTGTATTTCTAGTACAGAAGTGGCTTCACCCTGTTGGCCAGGCTGGTCTCAAATGTCCTGCAGAGATCCACCCACCTCGGCCTCTCAAAGTGCTGGGATTACAGGCATGAGCCACCGCACCTGGCCGAACTTTTTGTAATTTAATAATTCCTTGCTAATTTTGCTCTTCATTATATTTTTGAATGTAATATTATTTCCAAACCGTTCCTTCAGTTCTTTGTATCAGTCATAATCTGCCAGTGTCCTTCACACACAGCAAAGCCTTAATAAACCTTATGTGACAAGAACAATATGACATGGCTTCACAGACCCATTGCCTGCAAAATTGTACAATAGGCCACAATTAATTAGGCTGAAGATAATTGTGAATATTTTTGGACTGGTAAATGTTTGGAAAGGCAAGATTCTTGAAACTCTCAAGCTGATATATTCACATATTTGTGCAAGAGACAGCAGGAGGTGGATACAGTGCTAGCCATTAGGATGTGTTATGTTTAAAAGGAACATTAATTCTATTGTTTTTGGTTTAAAAGCAAACTATATCCACATTGCATACTGCGATTCCATCCAATGCTCCACAACACCAGCTTTCATTAAGTACTTTATTGCCTTCTATTCATCCCTTTCCCAAGCCATGGGCTCACTCCACAGCCGTCTCCCAGTTGTTCCTATCTTTAAGAAGGGGCTCATTTCCCTTCGCTATGAGTGTTTTCTTTGCTGGTTCCTAATTATTTTACTGCATTAGTCTAAGCTGTTAGCAAAGTAGCTCTAAGAACAGACTTAATGAGAGTGACAGATTTTGACTTTCATATAAAATTATAAACCTGTGTCCATGGAAACAGAAGGAAAAGCAAAACCTGAGATTCCCTTCCTTTTTATCTCGCTGTGTGGCACAATGAAAAATAACCACAGTGATAATAGCAGAATTACTTGTTGCAGCAAATCCAATATTCCAGGTGTTGGGAAGGCACAGTCCAATGACCTATGGATTTTTGTCGAATACTAGGGGGGCAAATTCAAACATGTTTCAGATACTATAAATCTCAGTATGTGATTCTAATCTATTATAACCTGAAAGCATTAAAATGTTAGGTTGTAATAAATATTTGTTTGGATACAGTTACTACACCATCACCTTGGGTTAAGGCTTTAACATAACGAATTTTGCAGGGGACACAAACATTCAGTCCATAACAACTTTCTGGGTTTTTTTTTTTGTATACAGTTGTAATGGCCATGAAAATTTGCCATTGACATTGTCAAGCGAACTGCTGTGGGGAGCAGAGTTGACCGAGAGTCTCAGCCACCTTTCCTTAGAATTCAGACTTTTGATGGCTGTCCCCAGCCAACAGCTGCATATTGGTGGGATCTGAGGCTTTACCACAAATTTTGGCCCAGCAACTCCTTGTCCATCTGGCTGAAAGTTTCATAGCACTGCCCTGCAGACTGAGACACTTCCTCTCCAATTCTCTTTTTTGTCCCCTTCTTTCACAGCAGTCACACATGCATCTTACACTTGGGCCTCTCCCTGGCTACTCCTGATCCCTCTTCTTTGTCCTTCTTCAGCATTTGCCCCAGGAGATATCTTTCATATCTAATCACTTCTTTTTTTTTCCTTTGTTACACGGATATGTTGTATGGTGGTAGCGTTTGGGCATCCAGCGTACCCATTATCCAAATAGTGAACATTGTACCCAATGAGTAATTTTTCAGCCCTCACCCCCCTTTTGGAGTCCCCAGTGTCTGTTATATCCCTCAGCATGTCCATAATTACATCTTGAGGCCTGCTTCTCAGAGAATCTCAACTGGCACCACTGCCTTTTTCCAAAAAAAAAAAAAAAAGTAAAATAATTTACACGGAAGCCAGTAATATATCAAGCCATTTAAAATAGGCACTGAAAATGAGGAAATGGGAAAATAAAGAATGCAGAATTGAGCCCAAAGAGGGTTGATTAATTTACAGAATGAATATCATGTATGGGTCACATATCTGGCTCTAAGAATAAAGTGTATCTGCCAATGGAAAGTGAAAACATGTGAATAAGATGGTTTCTGCTTTTGCAGTTTAGAATAATAAGTAATAACCTAAGGACCAGAAGATATTGAGAAATGAAAAATCTCTTACCTCCAAAGCAATTTTGACATGTTTTGATTACCTGTGTTAGCGACTTATAGGAGTGATATGGATATAGTCAGCTCATAATAATTTTTAAAAATCAATTTCATTTTGCTTTGGATACAATATGTATAACCTATATTGTATTAATATGTAATATATTTTATAGCAAATTTTCCTTTAAAATATTTTTCTCAGGTTAATATTATTATAACATTAGTTGGTTTATACCCTAAATTTTAGGGTGGATAACAGTAATAGACAGAGATTCATTCTGGAATTAAAATATGGATCATTAACAGTATAAGCCTTTATATATATATAAATACATATAATATATAAAAATATATATATAAATATATACAAATACATATAAATATATATAAAATATATAAATATATAAATATATAAAAATATATAAATATATAAAAATATATAAAAATATAAAAATATAAAAATATATAAATATATAAAAATATATAAATATATAATATATAAATATATATAAATATATATAAATATATATAAATATATATAAATATATAAATATATATAAAATATATATAAAATATATAAATATATATAAGTATATATAAATATATAAATATATATAAAATATATATAAAATATATATAAATATATAAATATATATAAAATATATATAAAATATATATAAAATATATATAAATATATAAATATATATAAAAAATATATAAAATATATATAAATAAATATATAAATAATATATATAAATATATATAAATATATAAAAATATAAAAATATATAAATATATATAAATATAAATATAAATATATATATATTTTTAAGATGGAGTCTCGCTCTGTCACCAGGTTGTAGTACAGTGGCACCATCTCGGCTCACTGCAACCTCTGCCTCCCAGGTTCAAGCAATTCTCCTGCCTCAGCCTCCCGAGTAGCTGGAACTATAGGCACATGCCGCCATGCCCGGCTAATTTTTTTTTTTTTTTTTTTTGTATTTTAGTAGAGATGGGATTTCACCATGTTGCCCAGGCTGGTCTCAAACTTCTGAGCTCAGGCAATCCACCCACCTTGGCCTCCCAAAGTGCTAGGATTACTGGCGTGAGCCACTGCGCGCCAGCCACCTTATAATATTAATTAATCAGAAGTATATTGCCAGGTGCAGTGGCTCATGCCTGTAATCTCAGCACTTTGGGAGGCTGAGGTGGGTGGATTACTTGAAGTCAGGAGTTCGAGACCAGCCTGGCCAACATGCTGAAACCCCATTCCTACTAAAAATACAAAAATTAGCTGGGTGTGGTGGCTGGCGCCAGTAATTCCAGCTACTCAGGTGGCTGAGGCAGGAGAATCGCTTGAACCCGGGAGGTGGAGGCTGCAGTGAGTGGAGATTATGGCACTACACTCCAGCCCCGGCAACAGAGTGAGACTCTCTCAAAAAAGAAAAAAAAGAAAGTATGTAGTATGTTGTTTGCTTGCAGGCCCGTTGTGTCCTCATAGTCAAAGTGGTTTGTGTCATCTCAATCCAATCTCAGACTAAAACCTCTATCTGAATAATACTAAAGTACATTCAACAGTCATAAAAATGTTACACATTTATTTTACTCATATACAGTATTATATTCCACTCTGATGACTACCTTTTTATGTCATTTCTTGTGGAAAAGTAACTTTCTGCCAGAAAAGAATCTGGTGTTACTAAGTTGAGCCTAAGTCAACTGCAGTTTTATTGAAAAAGACCAAACATGACACAGGGATATATTATCATTCTTGCAGAGCTCTGTATGGATAAAACAGCAGTATAATGCTGATGTACTGCAGAGGCTGATTCATGGTGGTTAAATGCAGGACTCTGCAGTTAATAAATGTTAGCAATCATTATATCACCATCCTAACTTTTTTCTATCAACCATTATCTTTCTTTTTTTTTTTTTTTGAGATGGAGTCTTGCTCTGTCACCCAGGCTGGAGTGCCAGTGGCGCGATCTCGGCTCACTGCAAGCTCTGCCTCCCGGTCAATCATTATCTTTTAAACCTTTTGTAGGGGAACATAATTCAGGAAGTTTTAGCCAATCACTTTGAGGAAGAAGGCAATCAAATTCAATCTACAGTTATTACTGTTGTCCCTCCAATACTTATTAAATATAGTAGAGCTTTGATGGCTGCTTTCTTTTTCTTATCTCCATTTAAAAATTATTAGCTCATTATTATATGTAATCTTTACTTTTTAGCACGAAACACTGTTTGAAGTCTGAATTGGGAAGTCTACTGATACTATGTGATGACTTGAATTAGTCAGATTTGGTGCTAGTCAGATCATTTGATAATAGGTCAAATTCTCAGCTGTACAATTTAGAGAGAATCTAGGAGTAATTCAGGAGAAAAGCAAAGTTCACTAAAGTGCTAATATGGCTTTAAAAATTCAGGGTATAATTTACATACTGTGATGATTAATTGATGTCAACTTCACTGGGTTAAGCAATACCTGGATCACTTGTAAAACATTATTTCTGAGTGTGTATGTGGGGGTGTTTCTGGAAGAGATGAATATTTGAATGAGTGGACTGAATAAAGCAGATGGCCTTTGCTAATGCAGGTGAGCATCATCAAATCTGCTGAGAGCCTGAAAGCAACAAAATAGTGAAGAAAGGGTGAATTTACTCTCATTTGGAGCTCAAACATCCATCTTCTGTCCTTGGACATTGGAGATCCTGGTTTTCGGGCCTTTGGGCTCTGGGACTTATACCATTCCCCACCCATCGCCTATTGGCTTTCCTGATTCTCCAGCTTGCAAATGGCAGGTTGGGGACTTTTGACCTCCGTAATCTTAGGAGTCAATTCTCATAGTAAATCTTAATACGTATGTGTGTGTGTGTGTGTGTGTGTGTGTGTATGTGTGTGTATGTATCCTATGTGAATGATAATATATATGTATATACCTTATTGGTTCTTTTTCTCTGGAGAATCCTGACAAACACACATACATTAATAAGAATAGATCTTACGTTCTATGAATTTTAGAGCATGAACACACTCAGGTAATGAATATCCAGTTTAAGAGATACTGCATTATCAGGAACCCAGAAACCTCCTTCATGCTCTGTCTCAGCCATTAAGTTCTTCCCCGGAAGTTACCAATATTCTTTTTATCATCAGACTATTTTGTGAGTTTTTGAAACTTTTCTTTCTATAGTGCACTTTTTGTAATGGTTTCTCTCATTCACCATTATAGTTGTAGGCCGGGCTTGGTGGCTCACATATGTAATCCCAGCACTTTGGGAGGCAGAGGCGGGCGGATCATGAGGTCAGGAGATAGAGACCATCCTGGCTAACACGGTGAAACCCCATCTCTACTAAAAATATAAAAAATTAGTCGGGCGTGGTAGCAGGCGCCTGTAGTCCCAGCTACTCAGGAGGCTGAGGCAAGAGAATGGCGTGAACCTGGGAGGCGGAGCTTGCAGTGAGCCGAGATGGTGCCACTGCACTCCAGCCTGGGCGACAGAGCGAGACTCCCTGTCAAACAAAACAAAATAAAACAAAAAACATTATAGTTGTAGTTGTGAGAGTCATCCCTGTGATGTGCAACAACAATTTCATGTGTAGCAGTAATTTCCCTTATTTTAATTTTTATAGAGTATTCATTATATGATGTATTTATCCCTTCTACTGATAGACAATTGGGCTGTTTCC